>NC_134059.1:1081200-1395282 GCF_965140245.1 Athene noctua | reverse complement strand
GCCCTGAGGCGGGACACCTGCACGGGACACCCAAGGCCTTGGCTGCACTTGATCCAGGCCCAGCTGAGCAGCCGCCCCTGGGACCTGCTCAGGGGCTTGGCCACAAGGGGCCTCTCCCGGCTCACAGACACCTCGCGGCTCCATCGCACGCAGATCCCATCCCAGGCGGCCGGAGCTCAGCCTGCGGGACTTCTCTGCCTCCTCCCTGCCCGTAAGATCTCACGCTTCTCTTTCTACCTCCCTGCACTAGATGCTGGTTCTGCAGCAGAGGGGAAACTCCCAGCAGGCTGTAGCAGTGCAGGGGCTAGAACGGATTGTGTCAAAGGACCAAGAGAAAGGGGGTGACTGTTTCCCAGGCTGCGGCGGTGCCAGCACTTCCCAGCAAGGCCTGGGCGCTGCGGGGCTGTGATGGTTTGACTCTGGCTAAATGCCAGGTATCCACCAAGTCGCTCTATCACTTCCCCCCCCTTCCCTTTGTTTTCTCAACAGGGTAAAGAGGGGAAAGAAGATAAACGAACCCTTGTGGGTGAAACAAAAGCAGTTTTAATATAAGCAAAGCAAAGCAAAAGTCCGCGCGCGGAAGCAAAAGCAAACAGATTTATTCTCTACTTCCCATGACCAGGCGCTGTCGGGCCTTCTCAGGAAGCAGGGCTCCAATACGCGTAGTAGTTGCCTCGGAGGACCAAGGGTGACCCCACCCCCTTCCTCCTTTCTCCCAGCTTTATACTGAGCAGACGTCATATGGTATGGAATATCCCTTTGGTCGGTTTTGGTCAGCTGTC
Source organism: Athene noctua (assembly GCF_965140245.1). Classification (NCBI taxonomy): domain Eukaryota; kingdom Metazoa; phylum Chordata; class Aves; order Strigiformes; family Strigidae; genus Athene; species Athene noctua. The sequence goes on along the minus strand of NC_134059.1, from coordinate 1,394,500 downwards.
CTGGCTGTATCTCCTCCCAAGATCTTGCCCACCCCGTCCCACTGGGGAAAATATCAGAAAGAACCTTGGTGCTGTGTAAGCACTGCTCAGCAGCAGCCACAACACCAGGGTGCTGCCAACACCCTGCAGCTCCCAGCATAAACCACAGCACCGTGAGGGCTGCTATAGGGGAAAACCGATTCCAGTTCGGCCAGACCCAATACAGGGGCGCAGCTCAGGGGCTCCCCAGTGCTGCCCTTCGGAGCTGCTCCACGGCCAGGAGTGGTGTCGGGGGGCTGGGGGGCTGCGCTGGGGAACCCTCACTGACCTTCATGCCCTGAGGTGAACTTCGACCCAGAATGGGTGAATTCCTGGGTTTGCTGCTGGTCAGAGGCGGATAAGTGCGCTCCTGGTCTCTGTTTATCCTTATCAATTTATTCTAAAGGAACAGTCGGCCCCTGGGGCTCTGTGGTAAGCGGGACAGTTTTCCAGCGGCTGCTGGTGTCTGTCCCAGCTCTCAGGGGTGCCGAGGTGGACGGTCCGGCTCTCCAGGGCCGAGGGACGGCGTCTGCTGCCAGGCTGGGATCTCGAAGCTTCGTCGAGGCGCCTGCAGAAAGAGGAGACTGATGAGGTTTTCAAACCCTTGCTCTGCACTAAGAGCGGTGGGCTGTGCTGCTGACAGGGTGTGCCGTAGCGGGCACTGGGGGCAGAGCCTGCAGACAGGCTTTTTTGGATGTGTGACACTGGGTGACCCAAGGACAGCAATTACCTGGTATGCCCGCTGGTTGAACCGCCCCTGTTCTTTCAGCAGAGGCTGGCACCGCCTGGCGGCCTCCTTCCCCAAACACCTCCTTCTCCACAGAACCACGGCCATTCCCTTTAGGAAGAAAGAAAGGAGGTCAGATTAAGCAGAAGTAACCGTTCCTCATCAGGACCATGGTGCCTTCCGAGGGCAGTACTTCTTAAAAGACATTCACAGTGCCAAGAAACAAGGCCTGCACGTTTGGGGGTGCACCTGGTCACCAAACAAGGTGTCATTCATGGAGAAAACTTTCAGCGCTAGACCCTTTCCAGCTGACCAGTAGACAGCAAATCCTGACCTGCCCGGAGACGAGGAGACTGCACGTGGTCTTGTTCACACACCACTTAGTGCATTTTTGGCAACCTGCAAGGTGATGGCAGGTTACGTCCTTCAGAGAGGACAGGAAGATGCTGTCGCCCGTCGCGCTGGGGAAAGAGCTTTTCTGAGCAGCACTTCCCACCGTCCCCCAAAACTAGAGGAAAACCACCAGCCAGTTTTCCAAAGCACAGCTAGAAGCAGAGAGATAAAGGCCCCGAGACGGAATTCACAGCCCTTCCTTTTCGCTGCCTTCAGGTCAGGTGTCCGGCCTGAGGCTGGGTGTCCAGCTTTCACCCGTCCCTGACACCGAGGCGTCACCGAGAGGCCTCAGACATCAAGGAGAACGACGGGGCTGGACTCTGAAGCTGGGGCTGCTCCCATCCTGGCCAGGGCAGGCCTGCAGCCCCGGCACTGTCTGCTGCTCTCAGCCAGCCCCAGCTGCCGGCGCATCCTCTGCGCTCTCCCCGCCGGCCACTGGCAGGGTGCTGCCCCCTCAGCACTGAGCAGCCACCAGCTCCTCAGCAAGTCCCTCCCGCACTCAAGGCGTGAGCACCACCAGCTCCGGCCAGCTGGACACCACCGTCTGCCCAGAACAGCTCTGGCCCCAGTAAGGCTGTAACTGGGGCAGCAGCGGTTCCTGGGGCTCGGCTGGAACCCCAACTGCCAGCAGAGACTCGACCCTCTCTGCAGCTCGACAGCGCCCGCAAGGCCCGAAACTGAGCGTGGCCGCAGGGAGGCTCTGGGCGGCCCCTTCCTACTGTGCAGGCTACGCCTTGTCCCTCCACGCGTCTAAAACCTCAGCTTGCCAAGGCTTCTGCTTAACAGGGACAGACACCCACCCTGGGCTGGCACGGCCCGTTCCAGCTCCTTCAGGATTTCCTGGAGGACTTCTGAGTACCGCTGCGAGGGTTGTCCCACTTCAGCATTATCCTTTGCTCTTTGAGGACCTGAACAGAAAGTCCAGAGTTAAATCTCTCACCAATACAATCCTGGAAACGAGTGCTACGTCTACCAAGTCAGTCAAGGCTGACTACTCACGCCTGCGACGCCAGCGAAGCTCCAGCGCAGGATCTGCACGACGAGCTGGCAGAGCCCTCCCTGTACCCACATCTGCAACCAAACACCCACAAGAATTCCCATCAGGCACTGTCATGACCGAGCAGCAGAACATACAAGTGGATCACGCAAGGACACTGCACACACAGTGCAGGCCCACGTTCTCACAGCCACCAGAGACGCCTCGCTCACATCGGGGCTTTGAGCCGGCGGCTCTCCAAGGAAGTTCAAAGCCGTGACGTACCCGTGCGATCTCCCTGAGCTTCTGCCCTGGATCGCAGCTGGGAAGCTGCAGAGCCATCGCCTCCAGACACCTCTGTGAACAGACAGAACAGAGAAGCTCCCAGGACCTATTTCTATACACCTCTGCAGGGCTGAACGGCCGCGAAGGCAGTTCCCACACGGGAGTGCTCTGTGGCACTCGTCTCCCCCCTCCATCAGGAGCGCTGTGCAGACAGGTACTGGGTGCCTGGAGCAGGCGGATGGAAAACCAAACATGCACAGAGGCGTTGGGAGCAAGGACCCCCTGGAGTGCACACCAGCTCTGAGCTCCTTGGCAAGGCAGAGTGCTCACAGCATCCAGTCCCTCTCTGCTCCTCTTCCGCACGGCTGAGCGTGGGCCGAGAGAGTGTTAAGTGAAATTTCACACAAACGGAGTATTAAAACCCGAGTGCTCACTCATTCAAGGGACGTACCTGTGGGATGGCCCTGATCCTCCCTGACTAGAGCCGGCTGAGCCGTCGAGTGGCCACTGGCTCCGGGCACAGCTGTAAGCAAGCACGTTCCCATTAGAGGTTGTGAGCTCCTTTCCCAGTGACCTGCAGCGACTGCAGGGGGTCAGGTAATGCCCTGGGACCCAGACATGGGGGGAGATTTCCAGAGGTGCAGAGGGGCCGGGGTGACCTGGGAGCTGCACCCGGAGGCTTTCAAAATACGGTTTCCAGGCCCTGTGCAAGAGCCCTCAAGCACCGGACGGACAAACGTACGGCCCCTGGGGATTTCTCCCTGGCACGTGGTTTCTGGGCGGAAAAGGCGCCCCCGTGAAAACGTTATTGTTCCCGTGTCTGGTGGAGAAGAGCCCAGAGGCTGCCCCAGTGCTGCCCCGTCTGTGCCCCGGGCTGTGGGCTGGGGCTGTGTGTCCCATGGCGACCTGGGCTCTGCCTCCCGCTGCCCGTGGAGCTGGACACAGCTGGCCCGGCCCAGCCCGGCCCCGCGGCTCTCCCGGCTCTGCCCCGCCACCACCCCAGCCCCGCTGTCAGCCCGAGGTGCAGTGGGTGCTGCCCCACGCTGCCAGGGCTGGGCGCTGGCCCTCACCTGCCCACCTACCTAATGCCCGCGCTCGCCACGGAGCGGCCCCGGCCCCCTGGGCTCGCAGGGCCACCAGAAGCAGGAGGAGGATGAGCGTGGGAGTCATGGTCCCCTTCACCTGCACCTGCACCCGCACCACGTCACTGCCGCTGCTACCGCTGCTGCCGCTGCTGGCACGTCTGATGTGGTGCCCGGGCACAGCACTGCACACCCCGGCGTGGCACCGCAGGGCTCTGTGACGTCACAGTGCGGCCTCTCCCCCGCAGCCACGGCCCTGGGGCAGGGGCACGTTGGAGAGGAGACACTCTGGCAAGAGCATCTTTTTTTCCCAGCTGAGGGCAACAGGCGGCAAGCGTGATGGAGGGCTGCTGCACCGAGGCTGTCAGCTCTGAGCTGTGCAGCTTGTTCCCCACGCTCCTGCGGCTCTCCAGCACGGGGAAGGTTTTCAGGAGCTCCTTCCCAAAGGGTTGCAGTGGTTGAGAAAATGTTTTACCAAACAACGTCGAACTTTGTATGGAGCAAGGAGGCCTGAGCGACTCAAGTCTACAGAGAAGATATCCTCAGCTTGACACACATCCTGGCAGAGCTGCTGAAACAAGGCGCGTAAGAAAGAACAGCTCGGCCAGACAACAGAGCTGGGAAACTTCCAAGGAGAAGAAATCGTCCCCAAAAGACTCGTGACCATAAAAGGGAAAAGGAGTAGGGGGGTAGCTCCCCAAACGACCACCCGAGATCCCCGCGCACGCGTAGTGTAGGTTTGCAACGCCAGCATTATGGAAACGCAGCAGATAGGCAAAAAGGTGGAGACTTCTCCAAAACCGGATGAACATTCATGTCTTTAAGGTACATCAAGGATGACCTTTTGTTTCAGTGTGTGCGTGACCCGCCACGCACCCAGCGCCGAATAAAGGAATGCCTGCTTCTGAACGCTGCGCTGGTGTTGAGAGGTTTGTTCCCGACTGCGGTGACACAGTGGGGCTGTCCACTCTCCAAAGCTGCAGCTGCTGGGCTGGGGGGTGGCGTGACAGGGCTGGGGACTGCTGTGAGAGCCCTGCCTGAGGGTCCCAGCGGGCTCAGGGGACCATGTGGCAACCAGGACTCCTGGGTCGTGGTGCCGGGGCTGCCCTGAGCCCTGAGGCTCCTGTGGGCATGGCCTGTTCCCCTCGTGAGGGGCCATCCAGGGCCAGCTGGCCCTGGGCGCTGGTACCCCTTGGGGGTTTGTCTTGCATATGAAAATGTGTCCTGCGTCCCAGGAGCTGGGTACATACAGCTCCAGCCCCAGCTCCCACAGGGCCTCTCTCCCGAGATGGCTGGAAATGCCACTGCTGTAAATTAGCCCGTTACCTTGAACCAGTCCCCTTTGGTAGAACCTCTGCTCCTTCCCACAGAATCCTCTTGTGGCACCAGGCTGGCAGATTACGTCCTGGGCTTGGGGGTGCTATCTCTTTCTTGGTGTTACATGGCCAGAGCCCTTGTCCTGGGCCCTTCTCACAGCCCCACTTCTGCTTTAGCCCTGTCCCTGGAAAAGCGTAAGGCTAGCAGTCATAAACTGGGGCACAGCCCAGCTCTGCAGCCACAGCAGTTTATGACACCCGCATCTGTCACCCCCTGGGCGAGGACCTGGCTGACAGGCTTTGAGCTAGTTTACCCGGAGTCTGAGGCTGAAAACTAGGGTGCAGCCAGGGAGCAGCAGAGCTCACAGCCCGGCCTCCCTGATGTCTCCAGGAAATTTTCTTCTCTGCTCATACTGAACTTGTAAATAGAAGAATGCCAGGGGCAGGTTCTGATTTAAGACCCAGTGAAAAGAAGGAACCAGGAGATAAGGGAGTGAATTACTCCAACTTTGCATAAAGAATGGCTGCCTAACAAGTATACCTTTGAAGAGCAGCTAGAAGAGTGGTAAGCGGGGAACATTCTGTCCCAGAAGGCACCAGATGCTTGGATGATTGTCTGAGAAGTATGAATTCAGTAAGAATCAGCAATAACTGAAGGGAAAGGGAAAGGCAGTGAGGTGGAGGGGGGCAGGGGGAGACTGTGACCACTGACTCAATTCAAGACCAAAAAGAATTGGCCCCCCCATGCCTGTAAGGAGCATGTGTGCTAATTTACACAGAAACCGAGGGTAATTTAAATATAACTAACGAATAGCATATGGAATGGTAATTACAGAGCCATGAGTGTAATCTTAGATAGGTTTTTACTAACCATGTAACAAGATGAATAGGCTGCAGTCCCTTTGTGTAGCATGCTAGGTTTGTGGAAGTATCACCTGGCCCCCATCTTTGCACAGAAATGGCTTAAACTGATATCTCAGCTCTGTGTGTGAGATTGGCTTTTTTGCACACAGGGCAAGGAACACTGAAGGACAACAAAAGCCCTGTAAGAGTTAACAGAAAAACACACTACTCCTATTACTATAGTAACTCACAAAATCACAGAATTGTCTAGTTTGGAAAACACCTTGAAGATCATCTAGTCCAACCCAGCACTGACAGTTCCCAACTCCCCCAGATCCCTCAGCGCTGGCTCAGCCCGACTCTTCAACCCCTCCAGGGATCCCGGGGACTCCCCCCCTGCCCTGGGCAGCCCATTCCAACGCCCAACAGCCCCTTCTGCACAGAAATCCTTCCTCAGAGCCAGCCTGACCCTGCCCTGGGCAGCTTGAGGCCATTCCCTCGGGGCCTGGCGCTGGGTCCTTGGCTCCAGAGACTCATCCCCCCTCTCTGCAACCTCCTGGCAGGGAGTTGCAGAGGGCCAGGAGGTCTCCCCTCAGCCTCCTCTTCTCCAGACTGAACCCCCCCAGTTCTCCCAGCCGCTCCCCAGCAGACCTGTGCTCCAGACCCTGCCCCAGCTCCGTTGCCCTTCTCTGGCCACGCTCGAGTCATTCAATGGCCTTTTTGGGGTGAGGGGCCCAAAACTGAACCCACTCAGCGAGAGGCGGCCTCACCAGTGCCCAGCACAGGGCTCAGATCCCTTCCCTGTCCCTGCTGGCCACGCCAGTGCTGACACAAGCCAGGATGCCATTGGCCTTCTTGGCCACCTGGGCACACTGCTGGCTCATTATCAGTCCCCCCCAGGTCCCTCTCTGACTGGCAGCTCTCCAGCCACTCCTCCCCAAGCCTGTAGCCCTGCTGGGGGTTGCTGTGGCCCAAGGGCAGCCCCCGGCATTTGCCCTTAGTGAAACTCCCCCAGTTGGGCTCAGCCCATGGCTCCAGCCTGGCCAGGTCTCTCTGCAGAGCCTCCCTACCCTCGAGCAGATCAACACTCCCACCCAACTGGGTGTCATCTGCAAACTGACTGAGGGTGCACTCGATCCCCTCGTCCAGATCATCAATAAAGATGTTAAACAGGAGTGGCCCCAAAACCCAGCCCTGGGGGACACCACTCGTGACCGGCCCCCAGCTGGATTTAACTCCGTTCACCACAACTCTTTGGGCCCGGCCATCCAGCCAATTATTACCCAGCAAACCGTGCAATCATCCAAGTCTCGAGCAGTCAGTTTTTCCAGGAGAATGCTGTGGGAAACGGTGTCAAAGGCCTTACTAAAGTCGAGGCAGACAGCATCCACAGCCTTTCCCTCATCAATAAGCAGGTGGCCCTGTCGTAGAAGGAGATCAGGTTTGTCAGGCAGGACCTGCCTTTCCTAAACCCATGCTGACTGGGCCTGAGCATCTGGTTGTCCTGCATGTGCTGTACGATGGTACTCAGGATGAGCTGCTCCATCAGCTTCCCAGGCACCAAAGTCAAGCTGACAGCCCTGTAATTTACTGGATCATCCTTCTGACCCTTCTTATGGATGGGCGTCACATTGGCCAGTCTCCAATCTGTTGGGACCTCCCCGGTCAGCCAGGACTGCTGGGAAACGATGGAAAGTGGCTTGGCGAGCACCCAGCCAGCTCCTTCAGCACCCTCGAGTGTATCCCATCTGGTCCCATAGACTTGTGAGTGTCTACGTGATGCAGCAGGTCACTGACTGTCTCCTGGATTGCGGGGAGGTCATTCTCCCAGTCTCTGTCATCTGGCTGAGGAGGCTGGATTCCCTCAATACAGCTCAACATGCTGGGGGGGCTCCCGGGGGCTCTGGGGGTAGGGCTGCCCGGTGCCTGTGCCCAGGGGGGTCTGTGTCCTTCCCCCTCCCCTCCCCAGCTCTGACTTTACTCCTGGGCCTGTCCCGGCCGGGCCCAGCTCCAGCTGACCAGGAGCACACACGCCCGCCCCCCCGCCCCGCAGGCATCCAGCGGGCAGGAGAAACCCCGACACCTGCCCAAGGGCCCCAGGGGTGACCCCAGTACTGACCGCAGCCGGGCCGCAGCTGGAGCAAAGGCTGCAGCTCCCGAGACCAACATGGCCGCCGGTGAGCCCCGTGCCCGGGACTGCAGCTCCCAGCATGCCCCGGGAACCAACATGGCCGCCGGTGAGCCCCGTGCCCGGGACTGCAGCTCCCAGCATGCCCCGGGAACCAACATGGCCGCCGGTGAGCCCCGTGCCCGGGACTGCAGCTCCCAGCATGCCCCGGGGCACCCGTTCCCGCGGTCTGACCCTGCGCGGACACCGTCCCCCGGCCCGGCCCCGCCCCCCAGCCCCACGGCCGCCTCCCCGGGCTGCTCCGGCCGGTGGAGCAGGGGAGAGGCGGGGGAAGAGTTGCAGGAGAAGAAGAAGAAGGAGAAAGAGAAGAGGAGGGAGGGACAGAGCGGCGGAGAGAGGTGGGACAGGGCGTTGGGCTGCTGGAGAGGGACGGGCGGTGGGCAGAGGGATGGGAAACGGGCAGTGGGACGAGGAGAGGGGGGGGAGCTGGGCAGGGAGTGGGGGAAGGAGAAATGCTGGTGAGGAGCCGGGCAGAGGGGCAGAGCGGGAGGAGGGTGGAGGGGAAGGGGACAGCGGGTGCAGGAAGAAAGAGAGTGGTGAGCCTCAGGACGGAGGGACAGCGAGAGGAGAAGGGCAGGAAGGAGGACAGAGGGACGGACAGACACAGGCAGGGCGAGTGAGCGGGCCGGGGGGCGAGAGACAGCAAAGGCACCAGCAGAGTGGAGGGACAGAGACATGGGACAGGGAGCAGGAGAGAGGGACGGAGGGGAGAGCAAGGGAGAGGCAGGGACAGAGAGCAGGGCACGGAGCAAGAGAAGATGGAAACAGTCCCAGGAGACTGAGAAACAGGGTGTGGGTCAGGACAAGGGTCCGAGAAGGACACAACAGCGATGGCCTCCGGGATGGAGATGGAGGAAGAGCAAAAGGGGATGGGGGGCAGAACCGAGTCCCAGAGAGAGGGCCCAGGCAGCTGAGCAGGGGAGACAGGGGGGAGAGAGGGGACTGGCTGCAGGAGAGAGAGGGAAAATAAGGCCAGGAAGCAGCACCTGGTGACAGAAAAAAGAGGACAGGGAGCGGAAGAGAGAGATGTGGAGAAAGGCAGAAAATAGCAACAGGCTATATCATGTCTATAAACTATGACAAAGGTGTTGGGGGCACCAGTTACCTGGAGGGATACTGAATGTTATGTGTAATCTGTAATTTTTAATGTACTATAAAGTGAGTAATCCAAACTTGTTTTCAAAGATTTGAATGACAAACTGTAAGCTATTGATCCAGCATAGCGTGAAACAGACCTGTACCTGTTACCAGGAACTGCTGTGCTTCAACTTTTTTCTTAGAGTTACCGATGAAATGCTACATCTAGTGCCAGAGGAAGAGAACTTCCTGCTCACGCTCCGGGCAATTAAACTGTGCGCAAAATATGGATAAGGTGATTGTTCATAATCTTTAAGCTTTTCAGAGACACCTCATGCTGAAAAGATAAGACCGTTGGAAGTACTTCAGCTTTGGATAGCCGTTTAAGTGACAGTTTTCAAACAAAGCCCTGTTTTTTAGTTTAGATTCAAGGTCTGTCCATGGGGTGGAGTGGGTGTGTTTTTTAATGGGGGTAGAGTGGGGAGAAGAGGGGAGTTCCTGCAAGACAAGGTGCTTTACTGCTTATCAGGAACCTGACTACAGATTGTAAAAAAGACAAGTTAATATAAAAGCTTGTTCCATAAGGAATAAGAAAGTATTGTTTGGGTATGCGTCTAGAGCAAGTGCTAGAAGAATGACAGAATTTTTTTCTTAAGGGACGTTGGAGTGAAGCAGTAGCTGTAGCAGTGTAGGCAAATTTCAGAGTAGCAGAATTTTGGGAAGTGGTGTGGGAATGATCCTTTTTCTCATCGCTGTTAAGGACCAACAGTTTTGGCCTCATGGCACTGCAATAACAACTGACTTTGAGGCTGAAGTGTAGTGAGTATTCTGTAGATTGTGAAGTTGGTGCTGCAAATTTGAAGGAATATCCTTGGGTATTGAAAGACTGCAGGCTAACTCCAGTGTATCCGCTCTGGGACAGGGCATTTTCTGCAGCCTGCTGGGATTTCTTGGTGGGCTTTCCTGGGCAATGCTGGTAGCGAGAACATGTCTGCTCTACCCAGATGCTTTGGCTTCTGCTCTTGTGAACAAGTTCTTGTTTTTTTTTCACAATAGTAAGAGCTATTGTTTATTCTAATTTGCAGCAAGAAGTAACACTTCTAGAGGTAGTTCTTCATAAAAGGTTTATGTTGACAACATTTAGTCCTACCCTGAATTACATGGCAGTTTTAGATGGACGGTTACTGGCTTTTCTTATAGAGGGAATGGCCAAATCCTGCGCTGCTGACACAACCCAAAGACAGCAATCTTAATTTACCACGGTGGGACCCTAGGGTGTGTAAACATTGACTTAAAAAGCCTTTAAACTTTTTTCTAACCTGTTGATACTGAGCACAATTGTTTTAACATCCCAGGTGACCCCCTCAGACCAGTACCATGTAATGGGGATCCTCGGCCCAGGCTCTCCACAGCAGCACACTGCACACACGGGATCTGCATCAACGACAGCGGTAACGGGAGAGGAGATCAAACATGGTAAAGTCCTTCCTGTGCTTGTTAAGTGATTTAAAAATGTAATCCTTGCTATATGAAACCACATCATCTGAATTGGTACCTAAGCACAATTCACAAGTGAAACGGTCCTGCCAGCATAGCGCTTTTTGAGCAGCAACAGTTCAGTGTTTCAAGGAAGAAGACATCAGAGCAATTAAAAAGTGAAGAGTGAACATGTATCTGGAAAGACAGTGCCTGGAGAGGCAGTTAATTTGGAGGAAGGAGAGATTGGAAGAGATCTCCAGGTCCATCAAAAGCTGCCTGAACTCCATAGTAAGCAATGAGGGGTTGGCTGGTTGCTTCCTCCGATTCACGGAAACAGACTCTACAACTCGAATAGAGTTATACAGCAGGTATGTTTACTCCAGGGTGCGAGGAGATTTTTCTCCAGAAGGTTGCACTCCAACAGCACATTTTACCAAAGCTTATAGACTGTGCATATACATATTAATTGGATTACATAGCACAAATATCCATATGCATAAGTGAGGCTGGGTTAGTTCTAGAGGCTGGTGTCAGCAGTTTCTCTTTGCACCTGCCCATTGCCTCCTGGGGGGCGTCTCTGGGGGTCTGTTGGCGGAAGGCTCATAGTCTTTCTCACCTTGTACTTTTCCTCAGAGATTCTCTTAGCCAGTTTCTTGAACAAGCAGAGTGGTTCCAGAAGGTTTGCCACCTCTGTCTTATCTAAAACCACCAGTATACTAGTTCTACCACCCATACATGGCTACTACATCTACTCTATCCACTACAAAACCAAACTTGTTAGAGGGCATCTGCTTTCAAAGGACATGTCTCTTATTTTTGCTGAACACAGTAGCCCTTGGTAAGCTTTCACAGAACTGTCAGGGCAAGCAGGATTATTAAGCAATATTCAGAAATCATTACAAGTTGCTATAAGTAAATAAGTTGCCAAAGCAGGTGGTCATTTCCTTGTATCACCTCCTTTCTTTATTTCCCTTGGAAGGCTGTTGCAGCACCCAAATCTTCTAAGCATTAAGAAGTTTTCTTCCAGTTTGCAGCTTAAAGTTACTCAGGACCAGGCAGTACATATTTTTTCTGGTGCTCACACCCTTCAATCTTAGTAACTGTTCTCCCTAAGTGTTATTTCCCTCTCCTGCATTTACAGGAGTCACCCCACTCTTCTCCCACTTGCTTTCCTGGCCCGAGCAAATCCGGCACTCCTGACGTCAGCCCTCACGTCCGCCTGCCATGTCCCAGTGATCCTTGAGAAGCGAACCTGACCCCAGAGGTCTGGGTTTTCCCACTGTGTGTGGGGGAAACAGCCTGACCCCTGGTTGGTGGCAGCAGGGTGTGATACTGGTTTTCCTGTCTCTGCAGATCCCAACAGAGAAAAGAGTTTTGGCTGGACGCCATCCTCAGGTGAGTTCCGCTGCAGTAGCAAAGCTCTGGTGCCAGCGTGTCCGTCGGTGGGATGCTCCAGCTGAGCTGAAAGGCAACTCAAGAGCTGGGGGAGAGGTACCCCCACTGCTGGGGCAGCTGCGGGGCAGCGCTGGCCGAGTTGCTCAGCCTTGTGTTGGTAAAGTAACACCAAGCTGATCCTGCTGCCACCATTTGCTCCTTTTGTGTCTGGATTTCTCCTGATGTAAATGGTGCTGGAGGGGCTGGCAGGGAAGAGAGCAAAGGAGGAGGAGGCGAATAGTGAGGAGGTGTTGAGTAGCGAGGAGGAGGCGTGTAGTGAGGAGGAGGAGGGTGTGGTGATCAGTGGAGGCGATCAGGGAGGAGGAGGCGGTGGCGAGCAAGATCAAGGCCATGGCGAGCAGCGGCGGGACATGGCAGCCGGTGCCACCAGCAGCACCCAGGCGCGGCCGGAGCCAGACGCAGACCCAACAGGCTCCTCGGCAGAGCTGCCTCTCGCTGTGCCCGGAGCGCTGGCCCTTCGACCTGAGCCACTCGCCGCCGTGGTGAGTGGGGCTGGGGGGGCTCCGGGGACCTGGGGATGGGCTTGGGGGGCTCCAGGCGAGGCGCTCAGGAGGGCTCCAGAAGGCCCAGAATCGCTCCGGGGGGACTGTGGAGGGCCCAGGGCTGGCCCGGGCAGGCTCTGGAGAGCAGGGGTGTCTGGGGGCCAGTCTGGTCACTGTCCCTCCCGCGCAGTCCTGGGCAGTGGCAGCAGGGGGGACACGGGGGCCGTGGTGCAGTCAGGGTCACCCCTTGCGCGTGAACTGGGTTAACTGGGCAGCCGTGCTCGTTTCCCGGCCCCGGCCTTTCGATTCTGTAAGAATAACGATGCGGAATTGAGCACCGCAAACAGCTGGAAGCCCTGAAGGTGTTTCCCGGCGCTCGGTGCGGGCAGAGCGGTGGTTCTGGCTGCGAGGTTTGGTTGGGGGGAGCCGTCGGGCGCAGGTCGGCGCCTTGAACCCGGCTCCTCTGCGCATCCCGGGCCCTTGCGCCGTGGTGACGGCGTGTGCTGGGAGCGGGGCCGTGGCCTCAGGCCTTCCCCTTGTTGTTGTCCAGCTTCAGAGCTGCAGGTTGTGAGTGTCAGCGCAGCCAAACAGTGAGGTTAGACAAAGGTTCAAGTCAGGTGAGACAAAGAGTAAAGAAGTAGTGTGAAGCCTGTGAGACAAAACCCAGGTGGATGTGAGCCGTGCGTCCGTGGGGCAAGGTGAGCAGTGGTCTCTCTGAGGTCAGATGGTCAGGGCTGAAGGGGTCCTGCAGATTTTTCAGCAAAGATACGAGGTGATTTGGAGAGACTGTGGCCTCTCCCTCCCGTGGCTATGACTTGAGTAAAACGGTACGTGTGCTTCAGGGTTTGGTGGCCTTGGAAGAGACCAGTTAATTATTGTTGGGCTCCAAAGCCCCATCAAAATGTCGCCTGCTGTCTCGGGTCAGTTTGTTCAGTAGCCGTGTCCCGGCGTGGTTTCTGACAAGCCCGGCAGTAGTAGTCGAGGTTAATAACTTGTGGAAGCCAGGGCAGTTCCTCGAGGTGAAGTCCCTGAGGCGCAGTGCGGGGCGGCGGGTGGCCCAGCCGTGGGCAGCGGCTCCCTCTCGGAGCAGGAGGGTCAGTGTACATGTGACAGAGCCCTGGCTCCTCACACGGCACCAGCCTCCTTTTGTGGAGACAGGGGATTGTTTTCCGGGCTTTTCATCTTCTGAATAGTTGGCCTGGGAGAGAGAGGAACCCGCTGGCCCTATCCGCTTAGTGTAAGCTTGGAGGCACCAAACAAAATAAAGATTTTTGCTGTATAGTGTCATAAAGGCAGCAGTTACCTTCTGGATGCCTGTACTAGCGTGTAGATGGCAAAATCCCGTTCTCTGTGATGGACTTGCACCATCTTCTAAGTCCTAAGCCCACATGGGCCTGTTAGGCCATTCCCAGCGGGGACTCACAAAGTCCTTACCATCAGGATTTAACGCCAAATCCCAGTTGTGCAGAGAACCACTTTGCCAGCATCGGCTTCCCTCTCTGGAGACTCTGACAGCATTTTATTGTGCAAGTGGGACCTAGGTGATGGTGGCTGAGGAGTTTCTTAGGGAGGGAATGGCAAGCAGGTGCCGGGTGCCTGGAAAGTCTCCTCAGAGGAGTCTTTGCTCCCCGGCGGAACGCGCTGGGCCAGTGCCCCTGCCTTGGGGGACTTTGAACTTGCTGTTTGTGGTTGACAGCCTGTGGTGAGACTTGTCCTGCCTGAAAGCCGGACGAGCCTTTCTTGTTCGTGTCCCAGCAGACACGGTGTGAGATCCAGCAGGTTGCTGGGGTGAGGAGTGGTCTCCCCCAGGGCAGGGCTGGCTGGCTGAGGGGCAGAAAGCTCCAGCTGGGGCGTACGACACTGGGGCTCCGGTTCCCCGTGACTCCACCAGTGCGGAGCTACAGCTTTGGGGCTCTCTTAGATTATGCCTCTGGGGAGCAGTCACTGATTTAATTGCCCTGTAATTATTAACTGCAGAGATTTGCTTTACAAAACTGACACGGGATGCCTGCTGTGACTTTGTCTTGATATCCTTTCAAATGAGCAAGAGCAGTCTTAAAAATCATTGTGATACACAGCCCTGGCCCTGAGTACAGTGTGTTGTGCACTGCAAGGTGAGAAAAACCAGATACTGGTAATAAATAATAGTGGCAGTGATACTACAATGCAAATCCTGCTGAATACGGAGTTCCAAGTGGACAGTTCCTAAATTGCCTAAAATCCTGGTCATCAGCTCAGCTCTGGTTTGTGTTTGTTTTTGTAATCCCAATTTGCTCTGTTTCAGTAGAATGGCCAGTTAATGCAAGGGATATGTAAATTGGGGAATATTCCTTTTTCCCATGGTATATGGTCCCTCACTTCAACATTCTAGACAGGTGAGCAGCAGAGATAATTTTGATGGTGACCTTTTCCTTTGAAACTCCAAAAATCTAATCTTTAATATAAAGTATATTCTCATCTACGATAGTAAGCAAGGTAAAGAACATTTATTTTTTAAAAAGTGGATGCCCATTGAAAAGGTATTGTTAAAAGGGGATGTCACCACTTCTCAGCAACTCTGTAGTAAAAGTGCTACATCTGGAACATCCCCGCTGAAGAATTTTGAGGAGATTGCCTCATTTGAGTCAGTCTTGATTTGGTACGAATTTGGGGAACTTGACTCAAATTTAGGTGCAGGTGAAGGAGGATTTTGAGCAAATTAAAAAAAAAAAAAGAATCAGGAACAAACAGTGTACATCCAAGCATTTTAAATCACCTTAAATGAAATTACTGAACTATCAATGATGTGAAGTTACTGTCTGTGATACCAGAGAAACAAATGCGATACTAGTTTTGAGAAGAGCTTCGACTCTCGTCCTGGAGGCTACAGATCAGTCGGTCTAGCTTCTGTGCTAGGAAAATTGTTCAGCAATTCCTGTAAATACCGAGAATTTGGAGAGAGAAGACGAAACAGGATAAACAGCAGAGAAAAAGGAGTCCCAGAAATAAAAATTTTAAAAAAGACTTTTTGGGCTTACTATGATACCGCTGTAACAAACATTTTGTACAGTACTGTTTAAGACTGATTCTCCTCCTTTGCTGTCTGTTTTCCTAACACACATTTTTGTCAGTTCTGCACTTATATTTCTTGTAGAGGATTTAGGGGTGACATTCGTATGTAGCTCTTAAATATTTAAGTCTCTGGAAGAAAGCTTCTCAGACATGAACTTCTGTTTTCCCTTTGCTGACAACATGTGCAGGAGCAGAGGACTAAATGAGACCAGGGGTCGGCTTTGCTCAAGAGCTTGTTTCTGACAGTCATGGAGTTAGGAAATCCGTGACGTTTCTGCGATAACTTGCTCTTGGGGAGGCGCTGCACAAGCCCCAGGCTGCGTTGCTCTGTGGAGCCAGCAATGAGCCCAGATCCGTGCTGCGCGGGTGCCAGCGCCCGGCGTGTTCCGTGCGGTGGCCCTGTGCCGCTCTCCTGGGCGAGAGGGGCCTTCCCTGGCAGAGAGCTCGGGCTGCCCGCCGCACCGTGCCTCTGCCGAAGCCCAGGGCATCCAGCTGCCTTCTTTCCAGCGGTTTGATGGGTCTTGGTTGAGGCCCCAAACATTTCCTCCTTCCCTCCAGTACCTTTTTGAACCTTGAATTGAATTCAGCATTTTTGAGGACCAGCCCGTTCATCATTTAAATGAGAAAATACAGGTACAGACTTCTTTGAAACTGAAGTTACTACATCCCTCTGCTCAGGTGGGAGTTGCATTTTAGCTGCTTTTATGGTCCCTGAAATATTAGATGGAAGGAAGTCAATGAAAAGGAATTGGATTGACTTTCTCCTCTGCTGCTGTATGCAGCTGCCAGGTGATAGCATGAGTCAATCCTCAGCAGAACCAATGTAATCTGGTGGTTTCAAAGCGAATGCAAGCAGTGGATTCAAAAAGTAATGTAGAACAGTTACTGTAGTACCGGTGTTTCATCAATGTGCATAACAGGGTGAACTAACTTGTTTGTTTAAAGTTTAATTTATTGTTGGTAGGCTACCTGTGAGATTCTTGGGAAAGCGCAGATAAAATTCCTGTAAATCCATGATCTCTTTGGGTTTTTTGGTTTCTTTTGTTTAAATTGTTTGTTCTTTTGTTGAGCACACCTTTGTGTGTGGTAATTCAGCATAGCAACAGACATTTATCTTGAATTATCCTGTTGAAAGGTGTGTAATACAGGTACAGTGGAATTTAAATGTAAAGCCAAAGGAAGCAAAGGAGTTCAATCTCTTGTTGTGTAATTAAAACACAACCTGCCTAGAGAGCCCAAAGGTCAGACTGAACGTATTATGCAATAAATTTATGCGCTCACAAATGTGAGCGGACTTAGAGTATTAAAAACTGAAGCCTACTGTCACTTCCTTGGTTATTTCTCCTGTCTTCCAGAGGGTGAAGTCAAATAAGGTTGTATTAAGAACTACTTAAAACTGTGTCTGCTAATTATGGATGCTTCAGCTTTTGTGTTCGTTCAGCTCATACCTGAGGTTCAGTTTTTGGAACCTCTGCTCTTTGGTAGCTGTGATGGTTCAGCTCTGTTGGCTTCCCAGGGATGCAGGACGTGCCTTGGGTAGAGCAGGGGAGGGTCCTGCTTGGATGGGCTGCGTGGTCTGGTTCTTCCTTTGTTGGTCTTACAGCTTCTCACCAATAAATAGGAGAGAGGTGAATTTGTTCACTTTGGATTGTTCAAGGTACGCATTAGAGAACCTTGAGCATATTGACATGGGAACTGGAAGAGACTTGAGGAGGCCTTGCATTCATTTTTGTTGCTCTGGATACAGAGGAGGACTTGGCACCCCTGTGCCAGGGCTCTGGGAAGGGGAATAGCCCAGCAGAGAGGAGCCCGGCCCAACCCTTCTGGCCTCTACAGCAGGGCAGTCCCGGGAGTCTGCTGGACCGAACAGCCCTTCAGAGTGGGGGCAGTGCTGTCTGGTCGGTCTCTCTCAAGCCTCGGAAGCGCGCTCTAAAATCTCGGAAGAGTCCGTTATCCGAGGAGGCTGTTGCGGGGGTTGGTCTTGGAGGAGACCTCCAGGGCTGGGCTCTGCTGGAGCCTGTGCCTTGGTGGTGCTACGCCGTTCGGTGCTGAGCTGCTCTGTCTGCTGTAGACGTCCCTTGTTTCTGACAGGAATCCTCCGGAGGCCGTAAGATGTTGCTTTTACATAATCTGATGGGCATTTACCTGGCAAAATGTTGGGCATGATTCAATGAGACAGCATTTTGTGCAGCAAACGATTGGGCAGGTCTTTGTAAATGAAGCTGTAATGATTTGGCTGTCAAGGGACTTATATGCATCTGTATTGCTTTTATTTCAGATTACTGAAAACCTACGACAGACTGAAGGACAAACACTTGACTAAGTATGTCAGCAATACCTGGATAAGACAACATCATCAGAGATCAGGACTGGTGAGATTGAAAAATTTCCTTTTCTGAGAAAAAAAGAAAAGAATGAATTGTTTCTCTTAATATTGCACAAGTCAAATCACTGATAGTCCTGTTGTTCATTTCTTAGAAGTATGCGTTGTCATTGGTAAGAATTTGACCAGCCAAACACCTGCAATTCTGCTGTGCTAGATCAAAGCCACACGATCCCAAAGTTCTCCCCTACACCATATCCCGCAGCAGCATTGATTCTCTTAGGTTACTGTTTCTCTTAGGTTTTTAAAATGTGACATCTAAGCATCTTTGACTCTAATAGCTGTTTAAATAGGTTCAGTGTTATTTTTTTAAAAGACTTCAATGGAAAACTGAAGGATTTGGTCAAGGTGAATGTGCTGGACATTTTGAAAAATACTTATGCACTCCTGGGTGTGACTCTGCTTAGCACAGGCAGATGCAACCCCTACGCAGTAGGAAGGCAAGTATTTAATTGCCCTCCGCTGACTTGGGCAGCGGCCCCTGAAGAGCAAGGCTGAGCCCACAGCTTTTAGGAAATGTGACTGGGGCTCTCCTGCCCTCTTCAGTTGGCTGATGGGGTCCCCGGGGTCAAAGAAACGACAATTCTGTGCTCGGAAGGTGAGTTCCAGCACCGTGGCAGAAGCAGCGGTGGTAACTGACTGGGAAGAGAAAGTAGCCTTTCTGGGGAATTGGGCTCTGTTTAAAAACACACCCTGTCCTGTCTTGTCCTTCTTAGTTACATTCTATTTGTTTATGGCAGATCTCGAAGAGTGGAAGAATCCTACCTGAGAAGGAATGCCAGCTGAATACTATAGAGGAGGAACACCTGAGATACACACGGGAGGGCCTGGCTGGCACCGTGTTTCGTAAGGCCCTTGGCATAGAGGTATGCATTGACCAGGACACAGGAACCTGGCTGCAATTAGCAGAGTAATTTAATCCTCAGCTCACACGTTCAGTGAATTTGGCTGAGTAGCTAATCTGAAAGAAAAGAAGAAAGACAGATGACTGAGCAAGGGAGGATGAGAGACAGAGCTGTCTGTCTGCAGAAGGGTCGTCAGCCCAGTGTGGGGCTTTTGAAAAGAAAAGGGAGGGAGGGGCAGCAGCCAGAGCAAGGAAGTGTCAGATGCACTCAGATTTAAGAGACCTTCAGCCAAGCCAAGAATCAGGAGATATGGAGAAACAGGCAGATGATTGAATTTAGGAGGATCAGCAGCTGGAGAGGACTGCAGGGAAATGAGTCAGAGGTGGGAACAAGTCTTGTCCCTTGTCTCTCTCCTTCTCCCCGTGATTTCCTTTCCTTCCTTAACCAGGCGTCCCAGTGTCACAGCTGTCCAGTGAAAGACAGCTGGCAGGCAAGCTCAGACATTGCTGTTAGAGCTGGCAGGCCGACGTTGATGTGCTTCTTTCCCACAATTTAGTACCTCAGAGACATAAATTTCTCTTCTTTTAGGCGGGACCATCCAGAAGACCGGTGGGAAATGCCAGCTTTATGCACTCCCCTCACCCACCACCCGGTCCAAGAAATCATCGTGGGCTCTTCCCTCCCCTTGGCAGAGAAGCAACTGGTTGCTCCCAACAACAGGTGAGTTTTAGCAGCCACCCCGAAGGCGCTGGCGTGAGCACACAGAGCGCAGGCGTGCACGTAGGCCTGTGAGGTCTGACTGCCCCATCCTCCATCCCCTGGGGCCGACCTCCTGTTTGCAGGGTTGTCTCATTAGAGAGAAGTCTGCAGAAGCCGATGCTGCAGGAATGGCACATCAGAACGTGGAAAAAAAAAAAATGTTTGTGATAAACCTGCTTTAATCCTTCCCTTTTCTCTGCCTTGTCGCCCAAAGCTAGGCCGGTGTCAGTACGTTAAGTATTGTTAATGGGTGCTGCGGCTGTAGGTGCGTTCACACGCATTCTAAAATCCTGAGAGCAATGGAGGTCTTTTAGAAAACAGAGGTGAAGGGGTGAAGAAAGATGAAAGCTCATGCAGAAGGCTGTGCTTTGGAGCTCTGGCTCAGAAACCTCTTCCTCTCTGTTAACAGGCAGAGAAGGAATGTTAATATACTCTTGAAATATAAGGATACTAACGTCTAAGGTCAAAGGCCAAATATATGGTTCAGTTTTCACCGGTTCTCGATTTCAGTGATGATCATGGGTGCAGACTGCAGTGAGATTTTCAGTCCTGAATAACCTCCTCTCCAGAAAGAGGACACTTGGGCCTGTAGTTGTGTGTGGTGGTGGACATCGTCACATCAACACTGATCCAAGGAGTCTGCCTGTTCTAAGGCAGCAAGTTAACTCGGATAAACAGGTTTTTAACTTGGTATTCTGAGGGGTATACAAAGAAAAGCTGAACTAAAAAAGTCACAAAAATGCAGAGTATTGCACAAAAATAGGCCTGCTTTGGTGGTGCGTTCTCTCAGTGTGCGTGTGCTGAAGGCACCAAAAGGCAGCACGTGGCTGCGTTCCTGTGAGTGTCTGTGAGCTCACGTGTTTGCTTCAAGGCTGCACTGTGAAGAGACAGTAGCAAAACCTGGATTTATGGTCAAGAGTTATTCTGGATGCTCCAGTATTTGGATGCTTAATGAAAGATGCCTAAAGGGGCCTGGCTCTTTGGAGGCAGACTAGAAAATGTAATTTCCTGAAGGTACCTGAGAATCACTCATCACTTCCAAATATCTCAATCGGTGCTGGTTTTTTTTTTTCCCCCTCATGATGCTGTTCTGCACTGGAAACTATACGCTGAGATTTTGTAGCTGTTTTCTCTATTCTGTTCTAGA
Source organism: Athene noctua (assembly GCF_965140245.1). NCBI lineage: Eukaryota > Metazoa > Chordata > Aves > Strigiformes > Strigidae > Athene > Athene noctua. The sequence continues at coordinate 1,373,994 of NC_134059.1, read as the reverse complement.
CTTCCAGGCGACCACATGCAGCTCCAGGGGATCTGCAGCACTCACTCCATTTCCCACCACTTCCCATCTGTGCTGCAGTGGGGGCTGTAAATCCTTCAACATCTAAAAAGAAGTGCCTGGCACCTCAACTCAGTCTACAGCCTGCCAGCAGGGTGAGGCCATATTTCATTCTGAAAATAATGTCATTTTAGGGACAGCTTTATAATACTGCTTTAGTACTGTAGTTCCCAGACCTGGTTAGTGCAGGCAACATGCCTTCCAAATGGTGATCAGCTTTTATTTAAACTCTCCTTGTTAACCTCCCCTTAATTTTCAAGACATTGACTTACTGGTCTAATGCCCAGTTCTTGATCACAGTGAGGAAAAATGTGGTGGCTTATCTTTTATAGTATAAAACCTCTGCATGCATAATTTTCTCCCTCCACATAGACTATCTGTTATGTCGAGAGGGAGGCAGCCACCTGGTTAACACCAAGAACTCAGGAATATTTCCACAGAGCCTTACAAGTTTTCACCTTCATCTACAGCTGCAAAGTAACAAAAAACCTCCTTTATTTTTTCTTGTTACCATTCCTCCTGCTAAGTCACACTGGCAGGTTCAGAGAATGAGAGCTTTTTGGAGTAGCCAGACATGATCTTGATACATACACAGTTACTTTCAGGTGAGATTTGGACTTTTTTTCTAGGAAAACATGGTGTAATTGGTTTTGTGTTAGGAGTTCCATGGGGCTGGAGGATTTCGGAATGGGGCTGTGACCGCTGCCTGGCAGACACTGGACGAATAGCTCCCTCCTGCATTTGCTCTTACTGTGATGGGCACCATCCTTTCTCCAAGAATTTGCCGGCACTTTCTGCTTCATGCTCCCTGCTGACAAAACAGCCGGATCAGTCACAGGTTATGCAGACATGACGCAGAGCTCAGACCCAGAGCACACGATGTTTGTGGAATTTATTCTCTAGAGTTGCCTTTTGCTTTTCAGGGCCCTGGGCCTCTGTTTGCATTTCATCTGAAGGAGGACGAGACCTCCACTACAAATGGGAGAGAAGCGTTTTGAACCACATCTTGTGTAATTGATGCCAAATGACGTTACTATTGGGAGACCTTGGCTGCTTTGGAACTTGCTTGCCAGCGGAGGGAGCGCAGCAGTGCCGTGGGGTTCTGTCTGCTGGGGATCAGAACTCTGCACTACAAGCAGTACCCGGCTCACAGTGCTGTATATAGCTATGGGGGTGACGCTCCCAAGCAATCTGCCTGTTGCTTTGCAAATTAAAAGAAAGGGTTTTAGCACAGAAATCTTTTCCTGAACAAAATTGCAAGCACTCAGTTATGGAACTGTTCTAGAAGCATGTGTCTTACGAGGTGTAAAGAGCCATCAAACCATGGTTGGTTCAATACGCTCGGTCGCTGGTTTTGCATAACCTATTTAACCTGGTTACATGTTTTCACAGGAGGAAAGGAGCGAAGTAAAAGGTCCAAATGCGGTAAAATACATGACCAGTTTATCTCCCGTCGTTAACACCGGCCTGATACCGGCACCACCTCCACCCCAGCAAAAACGTGGAAACACAGTGAGAAGTGAGGTAACCAGAGGGAGAAAATTGTGTCCCGTCAGTGTGCCCACTGAGGCAGAGCACCCTCCGAGGAAGGTAAGTTAGCTCTGTCTACATCTCTGTTTATGTACAGGTATATAATCTTCCTTGTTGGTGTATTTGCCTAATGCTGAAAGATGTGTCGACCTAGTTTGCATAAAGATTCACTGAATTTTTGAAAGAAATAAAATTCCTAACTATTAAAATCTGTAACTGCCACCCATCTCCGTATATACTAAAACATTTGGTGTTTTTCATCAGCTGGGGGAAAAAAGGTGCTTGAACAGAAAAACCATGGGATCTCTTACTTAACACCTTCTGGTGTAGTCAGTCTGATCCTGTCTCTGACCATGTCTGAAATGCCTTGAGCGTACGAACCTTCATCTGTTACACTAGACCTCCAGCCAGTTTTAACTCCTGTGAAGGAAATGGTAGGAACCCTGGATTGGGAGGCGCGATGTGGGTCATGGTCCCTGCAATTTTGGGCAATTCGATGCAGTGGATTTTCAGTTTGAAATCTTTTCCTGCCCTTCTGCATATTACAAATCAGTTCCCAATTTAAGCAGCTCAAGGCCTGTCTTAAAAGACTGGCAGCCTCAAGTGTACGGCACACATACATGCTCTTTGTGTTCACCTTCTGTTAGAGTTGGAAGCTGACTGCATTTTTTGTGTATTTCCTGCTACAGAATTCTGGAGTCGTCTCCAGGTCCCTGGTACGCAGCGGCGCGCGTGTCACCGTGGCCTTGGTGGGGAAAAATCTCTGTTTACCTGGCAAGGCTGCTGGGGACAGGCAGCACTGTGGAGGGGAGAACCTGTGTATGTACAAAGGCAGACTACTGGAAGGAGATAAGGGTGCAGAGTCAAAGAATTCATATCGATTCTGGCAACGTCTTTTTTTCTTTTGGCTAAAATGTTGGTGTGGCATCAAAATGACTTCAGCTGAGCTCAGTCAAGATACATGGATCCAGGGATTTTTATACCATCTTTTATACCATCTGCCTCCAGACTAAATGTGGATCTACTGTTTCATGATTGTAAGTGAGGTTAGAATGACTTCTGCAAATTATGGTAGAAGGAACTTAGAGAACTAATTTAACAAAATACTGTAGCTTAGGTGAATTTCATATAGAGACGTGTGGTTAATAAAGTAGTAGTAGTAGTTTTAGTGGTAGCAAACTGTCCTTAAATGGGGGTTGTCTCTTTCTGACTTGCTCCATCACATCATGTTGCTTATTACTCCAGAAGGAAAAGTGCATAATGGGAGCCCAATTCCCATCTCTCTGACGTGAGTGCAATCCCATAGCACCAGTAAAAGGTGAATTGTGTTCTGGGATCCTGGGAAGAGGCGATGGCTGGGAGATTGTCACTTGTGAGGAGGAGTGATTCCACCGATGACACCCCTCATTCCAGCTCACAGACCCCCTGTGCTGGCGTTTTCAGCGGGCGTGGGAAGATGGTGCAGAGCTCCCTGCGCTCCCGCCCGTCCCCGAGGCTGTGGGAGCACCGCGGCGTGCCCGCGGATCAGCTCATGGGCTGCTGGGCTGGCTCCCCGCTGTGTCCTCTGTGCCTGCCCCTCTTGTCCCCAGCCCTGCTCACAGGCCTGCGGGAGTGACCAGTGTAAAGGGGGTACAACCCCGTCCCCCCGGCATGGAGGGGGGTGGCCGCCTCGGTGCCCTCCCGCCTGGATGCCAAGCGGTGCCCTTGCAGAGCAGCCTGGAACGGCTCCAGAAGCAGCATCTTTCCGGTGCCCGGTGTTGCCTGAGCCCAGCCGCGTCCGTGCGGGCCCAGAGCCGCTGGTGCTGAGCTGTGCTCATCTGGAGCCTCGGCTGCCCCTGCCAGGGGTGTCCCACTGCGGGGGCTCTGACGTGCTGCTGCCCTGCACCCGGTGGGCACGTGCCAGGAATCCTAAACCTCCTGTGCACGATGCCCACTCCTGTAAGGCAAGGGCGGAGTTAAGTTTGTGGAGATGGGAGGCTCTGCTCTCTGTTCTGCTGTGGCTGTGAGTGCCCAAACGGAGTGGCTTGTCACAGGGGTGCCCAGCTTGGCACTCTGGGGCTGGAGAGAGACGGGGCTGTTCTGAAGGGAGGAGGTGGGGTATTGCCCCACAGAAAAAAAAAATCTCCTTATTCCCTTAATTCTCATTGTCTGGGTAACTGTTTATCTGCCTAATTGGTTCTGCATCAGATACGCGTTATTTCTGTCCCTGGCATCTGTCACTTCAGTGTTTTAAAAGCACCGATCGAAAGAAAAAGAGGCGGGCAATAAAATCTGAAAGGTGAGAAGTGATGGCCATGAGGGACAGCTGGTGTGTCAGCGGTGGCAGCTCTCCTGCACCGTTTGGGTTTGTTGCCTCTCTGCTGCGCGCGCAGTGAGCTGGTGGTGGCAGTGGAATTACTGAATGTCACGGGGAAATCACTGACATCACCGTGCGCTGGTGCCTGGGGTTCCAACCGCGGCAGCTCGGCTGGGCAGGGGAGGATTCTTTAATGCGTACGCGTGGGGCCAGTCTGTACTACAGATGTGAGCAGAGCTGTCTGTGAGCTACTACAGCTTGTCAGGCTCGTGGCCTGGGACGGAATCCAGACCATGTTGGTGTGGAAATGGTAAATCTGTTGTAAGCCTCATTTGTATGAGGATTTCACGTGGGAGCTGAAGGAGGTACGGGAGCAGTGCGGTGGCAGAGTGTTCCTGCGCAGCACCCTTTGCCTGTATTGATTTAATTCATTCAGTTTGTAAGCCACTGCTTTGCTGATTAGCCATGTCAATCCACATTTATCTTACTTGGTGCTGCAATAGATTATCTTTCTCCAGTTTTCTCTGTTGCTGGCATTTTTTCTTCATGGCAACAGTTTTTTCTCCTGTAACAAGAGACTGTGTGGCATTTTCTTTCTGAGTTTGCCCAGTTCTCAGTTTTTCTAGTCCTTTCAGCGGCTGAGGGTTTTGTTTGTTGTTTTTAATGTGTTGACCACACTTGATGCATCATTCAGTAGCTTTAGTGCTTTTTGCTATGCTGTTTATGAAGAATACGATGCTTTTTTATGATAATGTGCTGTTACTCTTCCATCTGTGGTCCTAGATTCTCTCATGGCATTAAAAAGACAGAGCAAATGTACAGGCAAAAGGAGACTGATGAAGTTAACCTCTGCCTGCTTAAAAAGAACTTTATTAGTTGTGAATTCCGTCTCACAGTATGATTCTTGTATTTTAGAGTACGATGATGATATTGAAGCAGAAGAGAGACAGATTGACGATCAAATGAGTGGAACATCAGAGTCACCCTCAGGTGATGAAAAACCTGACTTGGACACTGAAAAGGAGAGTGAAACCTTATCAGAGAAGGCATTGGAGGTCTCTGACAGTGAGAAGGATGAAGATGATAAATACTCTGACAGTGACTTCTGGGACAATGAACAAGGTTAGATTTTTTCATACTGAGGCTTAAAGAAGTTGACCTGATGACTGTTTTATATTTTTTATGCACGTTTTACATTTTGCGCGTGCCCGGTACATGTTAAGGGGAAAACACATGAAAAAGCATGCAATTCCTACTGAATTGGGAAAAGATAGCTGTTTTATCTGTTATTAATTCAACCATCCTCACTGAAATGCAGCAAAACCCACAGGCAGTGTAAGGGTGTGCCAGCTCACAGCAGACTTTGCTGAAGTGCACCGGTGCAGAAGTGGAGCTGTAGCCAGTCGGCAAATTAGCTCTAAATACTTGGGCAGATCAGCACTTAATGTCAGCGGTCACTGACGTCCGAGACCACTCACACCTTCGGAGGATAGGTGCTTTCACCTGAGAAGCCCCCGGCACACCCAGCGTGCCTCCTGGTGGTTTAGCAGTGCTGTCTTTAATGGCCCCGAGCAGCCAGAACCTCGGCGGCGTCCCCTGCCGCACTGCTGGCCCGTGCTGGCCGAGGGAGGAGATGCCGTCAGCTCGGCTCTCCCTGCTGCCTGCCTGGGATTATCTTCATCAGTAATCCCATGGAAAACTCGCAGGCAAGTTCTCATTTCTTAGATGAACAGCAGCATTCCATTCACCACGTCGTTGCCTCTTCCTTGGGGCAGTGTTTTAGTTCTTCTTAACTTTTCTCCTCTATGGCTTTGTGAGATCCTGAGCTGACTTCTGTGCCTCTTGCTTGTCATAATGTACCAGGATTTCTCCATTTCCTGCTCTTTCAAAATCAGTTACTTTACATTCCTTACATTTGACAGTCCTAATGTGCAAACCATTTCTCGAGTTAAACGGAAACTTTCACATTTGGATTTCTAGGTGAATTAAGCAATGGCAATATTAAGCAATACAGCTCTTTGTGAAAAGGTTGCAGCTGCAAGGAAGATCCAGTCTTTTTACAGAAAGTATAAATTCCACCAGAAATTCCAATTAGGTTTGAAACTTCCTTGCTTATAAAATCATTGCAGTGATCAAAAAGAATCTTAACTTTTGTTCTCTCGTGATAATGAGAAATAGCTTGTGATTCAGGAATAATCAGTACAATTTTCTGCTTGTTAGTGCATGGCATTATGAACTTCTCTGTGACTTTACTCAGCTGCCTCTCAAGCTCTAGCAGTGTGTGATGATCATTCATTCTCTTTCCTATTTGTTGATTTTTGATATTTTCCCCTTTGAAATGAAATCTTACTACTTTTTTCCCCACCACTGAACAGAAGAGGTGGAGAGAAGGGATAAAAAAGATGTGGGTTTCTCCCAACGGAGTAGTAATAATAAATTCATGAAACATAAGAATTCATTGGTAATTTTGAGGGCAAGAAGAGCTTTCTGCTTGAATGAAGGACTCCCTGAAAGTAGTATAGGTGGAAATATTCCAAGCAGCGTTAGTAGCAACTACTAGTTCCATTTTTTTAGGAGACCGGTAAAGTGCCTAATAGCTCTCCACAGTGGAAGATGTTTCTGGATATTCATTATTTTAAAAGTTTTTCTTTAATTCAACACCATTTTTTTAGCTATGCGTTTAGCTATGCGTTTTTGCACATCCTTAAGCAGGTCTTTTCCATTCTTTCTATTTACAAATTCTCCAAGACAACATGACCCCATTTCACTGTTGTTGGCTTCAGCTTTCATCTGCGTGTGTCCTGAAATTCCACATGCTCTGTACATTTATTGTGCTTTGAGGTCATCTGCCGAGCCTTGGGCCTGTAATTTTTTCAAAGAAATACTCGCTTAAGCTTAAGTATGTGTCTTAGTGTTGGTAGACCAAGATTTTGGATAGCAAGCTTTTGGGCATGGATGCTATGTTTCTGTGTTTCAGCAATCAGTACACTAATCCTCTTGTAAGCTATGAGTGCTGCTTTGGCAGAAATAACGCGCTAATAGCAATGGGATCTGGATCTTTATGAGTGCGTGTTGTGGACAGATTTTGTCTCATCTTAGTTCAGCATATGATGACGCTTGTTCAAGAGTGTCTGAACCCGTTGGGCCCCTTGGGTCAGTTCAGCCAGCATACAGAGTCCAGAATAAAATCCAGATAACTGAGGTGCCACAGATGTGACTTTTGCATACAATATTATGAGTCGGACATAAATAAAGAGCGTGTAAGAGGGACCTTGGCATTCAAATCCCTGTGGACCATAAGCCTGTGAATGAACTGGGGAGAATCGCTGACGGTTCCCCTGGTGCAGTGTGTAATCTGCACGTTGGAGTGGTTCTGTCTGTTTGTACTCTCGTCAGTGTCTGGGAGCGGTGGTGTTTTCTGGGACTGTGAACACACCTCCTGTCACAACAGAGGCGCGAGTCCGGGGCAGGCTGGAGGTGCCAGAGTCATTGCCAGGTGGTGGCTGCCCAGTCATTTGTGCCTCACGCCTTTTGCTTTTTAATGGCTTCTCTTTCCGGCTTCCTCTTTTGTAACTTTGTGATAGTTCTTGAAGATTGCAGTCCAGTCCAGGTGGAAACAGCAACGGCACCTGGATGTGGTCGTCACGTGTATTCTGAACCTGATGACTCCTGTCCAGATGTGGAAGAAGAGGTCCTAGAAAGTGGGGAGTATGATGCCAGTGAAGGTGAGGTTGGCTGTTGAGCAGGGATGAGATCTGATTCATCTGAAGTCTTTTTATAGAAGTGCTTGCCCTTTCCCTTTCCTTGCTAGTCTATCAAACCCTATGTCTGCTCTTTTCTCTCCTAACTTGTACAAAATTGGGTGGTGACTATCTGGCTTCTGCAGTCATGTGTAGTTAACCTGTATTACAGTAAACAACTGCTTTGTTGGCAGCTGTAATGGTCCTAGGAAAAGAATCCAGGCCATGAAAAACTGGGTGCCAGTCAAGAAAAGAGCTGTGGAAAGCAGGAGTCTAGCGAGTTTCCCTTTGCTTCCAGGTAGCGCAGGGGCTCCTGGGGAGGTGAATGTCCAGGACAGGCAGAGTGGGACTGACAGATGGAGGGCAGCTGAGCTGCAGCCTCCATCTCCGTGCTGCGCCCCGTTTGTCTCCCAAGCTCATCTCCCGGTGAGCAGTTGGCCTAATTGGCAGTGAGGAACCTTCAGCTTGGTCTTGGTTCCCTCCAAGAACGTTTCTGGTCCCTGCAGCCTGAGCCATTCATTGCTGGGAGCGTGGTCTGCCCGACAGAAGAGCCTTGCCTGTCACCCGGGGGGTGTTCCAGCCAGCCATCCTGCCGCGGCCATCAGCCGTACCGGAAGGTCACCTTAAGCTTCCGCTCCCCAGCGGCAGTGAGTCTGAAAAGCGAAGAAACCCACAGGTTAAAACTGACTTCAGTCTGCACTGCTGCTCTTCCATTTCCTTCTGCCATCCTCTAAGGCTCTAAGAGCTGGCAGGAACAGGCCAACTCTACTGTTTTTAAATTGCAAGTTGCGCACGGTCTTGTACGTTGACACATTAATCCCGGGTGTTGCAAGTTTGTTTTTCTGGTCAGCTGGGAGCCTTTTGACCTCCTTCCTCTATGTAGCCTAAGAGCACAGTCTTGCAAGGTGAGTTGTCTTTCATCTGGAGAGTGTATGCAGGAGGCTGGAGGTTCCTTCTTGTCTCTGGTCTGTCAGCAATTGTCTTTTTCCTCAGTAATTCTTTGTCAGGTGAAACTCCTTCTGCCTCAGTCCCATCAGCTGACTGCAGACAACAGTCGGTACCATTTAGTTTCAAAGCCTGGTGGTCTTCATGTGTTGGTCTTCACACGGATCCGTGTTTCTGATGCAGAGAGCAGGGTAGCGAAGATGTAGTTCCTGGGCAGCCCGACTTCTGTGGCAGTTGTCCCTCTGGATCGGGGTTGAAACCTGTTTGCTTCCCGGGGGGCAGGTGGTCTTTGGAAAGACCCGAATCTCCTAGTTGTTACCTTCTCAGGTTCCACGGTGCCTCATCTGGAATACTTTAATGCTGAAACAACCTCACGGTTCCTGTTATCATTCTGCCCAAGGCAAGACCTCACTTTACAGAAGGGAATACGTTGTAATCAGCAGCCAGAGTAAATAAACTGCTCTTTCTGCTAACGAAGCAGGTAAACAGGCAGACTATGCCATGCACCACACAGCATTTGGTTTCTTTCAGGCAAAGTGAACAAAGCATCTATTTTGCAGGGACCAGCAAAATCCATTACATTAGACTCAGTCCGGTATAAGCAGCTGGACAGGTTGGACACTGTACTTTTGTGGAGAGAGGAATATTTACTCTGAGCTGGGATGACAGTTTGGGATGTTTTCATTTTGTACCAAAACTTCCCTTAGAAAGTTTTAAAATGATTTCATGTTACTGATGTTGGTAGTAGACCTGAGCTCTCCCAGATTCAGGAGGTAGGGTTTTCAGTGTGAGTGGTGTAAAAGTATGGTAGTGATTGATAACTGCCTTTTTATATCTATGTAGATATATATATATAATATGTATAAAAGAAGAAAAAATTTAAAATATAAGGTACAGAAAGCTAGTAGTGAACATAAGCAACAAACCTGGTGCAAGATGCGTCTTGGACGAAGGCATGATTTCTTGTATTGCAAAATGTAGAGTTTTTAATTATAATTTTGAAGTGTGGTCCAGTGTTTAGCGATGTGGGGTCTGGTGGGAGGAAGCAACCTGCTGAGCTCTCTCCTCTCCTTCCCCATCCTCCCTTCTCTTTCTGGAAACTGTCTTCCCAGCCTGTCCTGCCTGCTCCTGGTTCCTGCACTGTCTGCAGCCACCTGGGCTCCTTGTGCACCTTCCAGTTCCCTCTGCGGAGACCTGGGAGCGAGTCGGGCCCGGCTCTGAAGGGCAGGAAGGGAGGGGTGGGCGCGGGGAGCAGCGGGGCCAGGGGGAGGGTTGTGGCAAGCCGGACACGAGCTCCACTCGGCTGGCAGAGATGGGCCAGGCAAATAGCGTCCTCGAGGCCTGGAGCCTTCTCTGTCTGCCGTCCAGAAAGGGGCTCTGGTTGCACAGTGGGTTGCGCCAGCAAGCAGCAGAAAGCAGTAACTGTGGGGTGCAGCAGCAGTGCAGGAGGGTAAAACAAGTCAAAAGGAGTGGGAGATGATTTGGGGCAAGACAGCCTTTGCACAGTTTGGGAAAGGTAGCTTGGGAAAGACGTTGTTCTTGTTCCTTGTGGTGGCACAAAACTTCTCTTTTCTTCAAGAACCGGAACCTGCCGTGTTTGTACAGAGCACTGGTGCAGCAGCACAGGCTGCCGGGGGGGCTGCCTCGGGACAGACCCCACAGCACAGAATTCAGTGAGGGCACTGCCGTGAAATTCCCAGCGGGCAGGAATCGACCTTGTGTTATTCCCCTGATGTAATTACAGAATCCATGGGAAGCAATTACACAAAGAGCTGAGTATTCTTTTTCCTGTGTGTGCGTATTTTACGTGAGCAATTTCCCACCTATTTCTTAACTTTTGAACATTACTGCCAAGCTTATAGCTACTTCGTAGACACACCTGGGCTCCCTGCTAGGCAGGTGAGGGAAGGAGGGAGAGTACAGAGGGCAAGCAGAGCTGTCAGAGTTGAAAGATGGTCGGGCATCGGCATTTTGGCTTAAATTGGTTATGCCAGATGCCCGAAGAGCAGCACTAGAAACGTAGTCAGAGCAAAGGTGCATGATGAGAAGCAGCAGAGCCAGCTGTCGTCTTGTCACCATGCCGATGTCCCCTCATTGCTTGGGAGAGATAGCATCTTTAACAATAGCCCTGTAAACAGCCTTAACACTAACACAATTCTCAGTAAAACTATTGTTTTGCTTATATTTAATAGCACCAGACGGAACTTTTGTGGCAGAAGGAAGAAGAACACTTGATGTGCAGGAAGCATCAGAAAAAGCGGGACGAGAAAGGACGATGTTAGGGGAGACAAAAGCAATTGAGGAGGCACATTTTGTTGAAGAGGAAGAAGTTTTCACCAAAGAGGCAGGAGAAGAAGTGGAACGGTTGGGAGACTTGCTGCCCGAGGACGAAGCAGTGGCTGTGCTGCAGGCAGAGGGTCAGCCTGTGGTAGAGGAATCTGCACCTGAAGAGAGTGCCATGGCAGAGGGAGATCCCAAAGGACAGGGGATAGGGAAAGGAAGGGCCTTTGGCATTGAGATGACACCTGGGGAACAGGGAGTTCTGGTGGAGGGGATGGAGAGCGAGGCAGAACTCGAGGAGCGGGGAACTGGGGAAGAGGAGCTGCCAGGAGCAGGGGAATTGCTTGATGAGGAGGAAAGCAGAATGCAGCCCGAGGGACGGGGTGGGGCTGAGGAATCGTCTGAGAGTGATGAGGAGGAATCAGAAGAAGAGGAGTCTGACGGAGAGGAGGACATGGAGGAGGGAGATACTTCAGGGGAGGACGACATGGCAAGTGATATGTCTGAGGGGGAGGAGGACGGGGATGCGGGAGAATTTGAAGGGACAGATGTGAGGAGTCCTTTTTCTGAAGAAGAGGAGGAGATGGACGAGGTAGGATTTGAAGGGGAAGATGTGCTTGGTGCTCTGTTTGGGGGAGAGGAGGACGGGGATGAGGGAGAATTTGAAGGGATGGATGTAGCGAGTCCTTTTTAGGAAGAAGAGGAGGACATGGACGAGGGAGGATTGGAAGGGAAAGATGTGTTGGTGCTCTGTCTGAGGGAGAGGAGCACCTGGAGAAGATGTATTTTGCACGGTAGGACGATGCGGGGGTGGCCAGAGCAGAGTCAGGAGGTGGAGGCGAGGCCATGGGTGGAGCAGCGGGGTCAAGGGAGCTTGGCAGGGAGGGATCACTGGGGAGCAGAGGTGGCCTGGGGCGGGGACGGTTGCTGGAGTTAGAACCGGGGGTCGACAGGGCACAGGGAGGGTGATGGGAGCAGCGGGGGGAGATAGAGCGGGGCCGGGGTGGCAGCTGAGGGAGGGGCTCTAGGGGTCTGGGGGGACGGGGAAGGGTCAACCGATGGAGCTTGTGGACGAGGGGCCAGCCAGGAGGGGTGTGAGGGGAGGGGCCGAGGACCAGGGCGAGGCGGGGGGCAGGGGGGCACAGCACATCTTTTGTTCCCACGTCCTTTGGAGAGCAGCTGAAGGCAGAAACATCCCTGAGCTCAGAGCCGAGGTGGAGAGGGTCTGCAGGAGCCAAGGAGCTGTGCCCGGGCACCCAGCAACACCTGACAGCTCCTGGGATGGGGCTGTGGGGGCCAGGACAGGCTGCAGGAGGGGACAGAGCAGGCGGGGTGAAAGCTGAGGGGGAGCAGCCAGAACTCTGTGACAACAGGGGAGAGGGGGGGTAGCGCAGGGAGAGCTGCTGAAGACACGAGCAGAGGAAGGACAGTCCCTTCGGAGGCGACCCAGACGCCCTGGGAGCTGCTGTCGGGGCCAGAGGAGCAGCAGCCCCGTGAGGTGAGTCCTGCGTGGGTCGGCCCCTGACCTGCGCCCGGTCGAGTCCCCAGGCTGGTCCCTGCAGGAGCAGCGGGTGCAGCACTTGGTCCCATTCCTTACGCTTCCCTTAAGTATCTGCTGCTGGCCGCTGGCGTAGGGGATGGTAAATCCTTTTGGGTGGCCGCTTCTGCCCCCTTCCCTGTTCCCGAAATCTCCTTGCAAATCCCTTAGTTGTGGTGCTAAGCTGGCGGCCCCTCAGCCCCTCGCCCCTTGCGGAGCAGCTCCCGCCACCCAGCAGTGCAGCCCCAGGTCAAGGGCAGCACCGGCTCCTCTGCTTGCTCTGGCAGCTGCTCCTAGTAAATCTCTTACAGTGGTGTATCAGTAGCTCGAAGCTTAGCGTGTTTTTTGTGAAGCTAATGTTTTTCTCGTTGGTTTGTAGGATGAGAGAAGCCCAGATGCAGTTGTCTGCCCTCAGTGCAGGCCCAGGATGGGGAAGAAACTGTCCTCTAAGCTTCTGCTGCTGCTTCAGTGCTCAGTCCTGCAACATTTACACAAAATGCTGCATATTTGTGCCGGTCGGGAGCAGCTTCTCGGTGTGGAGCAGACAACTGAAATGAGCCAACCCAGGAACCATCACTCCCTCGTGCTCATGAAGACCATAATTGCAAGGATTAATCCACAGCTGTCAGGCTCGCTTTCCTAAAACACAGAAATATTGGACCGGCTGAACCTTCCTTCCTTCCCTGGGCACCACGTGCTTCTGCCGTCTGTTGGGTGTGGGGCTGAGGGGAGATGTGCTGTGTGTGTTTGTGGTGGTGTTGACGTTCGTGTCCATCCATGCCTGTGTGCTGTGTTGTTCTGTCCGTCATCTGCGTCTCGCCTGCTGAGAGCCGGGGCTGTGTCTTCGCTGCAGCGCAGGGCAGCTCAGCAGAGCTGGGGGACGGCCGGTCCCGGGGGCGGCGGTGGCCTTGCCCAGGGGTCTTTAGGCTGGGGGCTGCCTCCACCCCACGCTGCAGGCAAGCGACCCTCGGGCGTGTGCGGGAGGGCTGTGCTCTCCTCGGGGACCCGGGCGTGTCGCTGGCCACACTCCAGGGCCTTCCCGGGACTTGGAAACATTGAGAGCTGTTAAATCCGAACCACTCCAGCTCCCATTTATAAATGGTTCAAGCCCGGCCTTTTGCTTCTGCTGGGCTCAGGCAGGAGTAGCTCCCCGGGCCCACAGAGTCCGTGCGGGCTCTGCAGGAGGGGTGGTCAGAGCAGAGCGGTCCCAGCCCAGTGCTGGCTGCAGATCTCTGCTGCCGGAGCCCCCCCAGCTCTCGCGCAGCCCCGGGGGCTCCCCGAGACCCCGCCAGCCCCCGGCGCCTGGCAGGTGTTGCTGGGTGGCTGCAGGATGCTCTGCCCCGGCACGGCAGGGCCGTCACGGTGTGTGCAGGCTGGGAAACGGGGCTGAAACGAGCGGGATTTGGGGTGGATTTGACACTAAATCACTGAGGATCAGTCTACCTGGGAGAGGACCTTCAATCAAGTAATCGATGTTTGTTCCCTCCTGTGCTAAAGACAGTTGCATTTGTTTTCAGTCTGGAGTTGATCTCTGCTTTCTAATGGAATATTTGTGCTGCTGAAGCCGTGTCACGCAGATCCCCTGCAAAGCAAATGCCTCTGGCTTGTGGGCATGACTGTGCCGAAGCCGCTGGCCAGCGCACGTAGGCGATGCAGTTCAGGGGCCACGGGTGACCAGTGGCGGAGGGGGGAGCACAGGGCTCTCCTTGGCAGGGGGTCCCCGGGAGTGTCAGGATTAAACCTGAAGCTGCGCTTGGGCAGGTCCCGAGCCACACTGCCTCATCTGAGCGGCTTCACTGAGCGCAGAGAGAAGACGCTCGAGGTGGGATGGGTGATTTGCCGGGCGCGGGCCAGAGCTGGAGCCGTCTGCACGGCCTCTCCACGCACGCTCAGACAGTCCTCTCACTCTGCAAACCGGGAGCAGGGTCCCGGCTCCAGCCAGGCTCCGTGCCGTGCCCGGGAGCCGCAGCCCCCCAGGAGCCCCGAGCGGCCCCGTCCCGTGTCCCCGGGGCGGCGGCTGAGCCTCGGCCCTTCCCTCCCAGGGCCCAGGGCTCTTTCCTTGGGGGTAGAAGCACCTTTAGAGAACCCCGGCGCTGGGAGCGGGCTGGAGGGGCGGGTGGGTTGGCAGCGGCAGCAGACAGCTTCACTAGTGCCGCTCGGCCTTGGGGGAGAGAAGGCGAGTGGGGAACCACGAGGCAGCCGATCTGCCGAGGCGCTCGGGCGGCAGGACACCTGGAGCACCGGGCAAGGCCCAGAGGAACGGCACAGTAGTGGTTGGAGGGAACTGGAAAGCTGACAATTCCTTATTTAAAGCACTTATAAATGGCACTTGTGCATAGGAATTTAGCAATTAGGGAATAGAATCCTTGGCTTAGGAACGTGTCGACTCATACAAGTTCTTGCATTGTTCTAAAAATCACACTTTGAATACTCTGGTTTTATAGAGAGAGAGAGGGAAAAAAAAAAAAAGATCAAATTTCCCAAGAACACTCCACGATTTCTGAGCTCATACTGTATTGGTGAAAGAATCTGTTTTCTCTCGTGCTTCCTTCTGACAGCCACATTTACAGGATGGGTACAGGCGGAAACCACCCATACTCCATCCCGAGAGCTCACCCCCCTGCCATACCAGACAGTTTCCCCCCGCTCACGGATTCACCTTTTTCCTCACTTTTTGACACGCTGGCAATGCCACGGGCAGCTGCTTGGCACAGCGCAGCTGCAGGGTGACGAGAGCCCGACTTGTGCCTGGGACACTGCGCTGTTCACGTCTGGCTCCTGTAAGGCAACTGATTTCTAAACTGGTCGGAGGACTGGAACCAGACACGGAATTGAGCTGATTTTGGCAATTTCTGCTTCAGAGCCCTGCTGTGCTACTGGTGGTGTGGCTATCGAAGACGTACCAGCTGTGTGCTTTCAAAACAGGGGCATGCCTGTAGACTGAGCAGGTGGAGTTCTGGTAAGATGCAAACCCATTCAAATGGATGATTTTACGGTTTTGAAAATGCTACTCATGGTAATTTTTGCTCTCCTAACATTGCTAGTTAGTAATTAACTTCAAAGTGAAGAAAGGTAGGTGGCACTTAGGAAAAACAAGATGTGCGCACAAAAAACCAAGGGGGGCGGGGGCTAATATTCCACTGCATATCTGTGAGAAAAGCAAACTGTCCAGCAGTGTTGCAAAACTCATTGTTGGCTCACCACAAAGGCTTTTTTTTGCTCCCTCAACTGTGGGGTATTCTCAGTAGCTTGTCCCTGGATGCTGCTGATGGTGCTGCGGACGCTCGCAGGGCTGAAAGCGCACCCCAGGACATTCAGCACAGGCTAAACAGATGCCTCTTGCCCTGCCGTGGGGAGGCACAGGGGGGCTCGCGGGCGGGGGGCTCGCAGCAGCGTTTTGTGGGCTCGGTGGTAAAAATGGAGTGTGACTGACCCGATTTTCACAGTGAACTGCTTTGTTTTGATGGACACAGTAGTCCTTGGTAAAATGCCACAGCAGAGTCTGGGCAAGCAGGTTTCTCAGCAATATTTAAAAACACTCTGAGTAATACTATAACTTGCTCTGAGTAAGTTGCGCAGCAGTTTTCTATAAGCAAGTAAGTAAATAAGTCCCCAAACAAGTCATCATTTCTCTGTATCACCAGAAGCCCAGGGGGTACCAGCGCCCAGGGCCAGCTGGCCCTGGATGGCCCCTCACGAGGGGAACAGGCCATGCCCACAGGAGCCTCAGGGCTCAGGGCAGCCCCGGCACCACGACCCAGGAGTCCTGGTTGCCACATGGTCCCCTGAGCCCGCTGGGACCCTCAGGCAGGGCTCTCACAGCAGCCCCCAGCCCTGTCCAGCCACCCCCCAGCCCAGCAGCTGCAGCTTTGGAGAGTGGACAGCCCCACTGTGTCACCGCAGTCGGGAACAAACCTCTCAACACCAGCGCAGCGTTCAGAAGCAGGCATTCCTTTATTCGGCGCTGGGTGCGTGGCGGGTCACGCACACACTGAAACAAAAGGTCATCCTTGATGTACCTTAAAGACATGAATGTTCATCCGGTTTTGGAGAAGTCTCCACCTTTTTGCCTATCTGCTGCGTTTCCATAATGCTGGCGTCGCAAACCTACACTACGCGTGCGCGGGGATCTCGGGTGGTCGTTTGGGGAGCTACCCCCCTACTCCTTTTCCCTTTTATGGTCACGAGTCTTTTGGGGACGATTTCTTCTCCTTGGATGTTTCCCAGCTCTGTTGTCTGGCCGAGCTGTTCTTTCTTACGCGCCTTGTTTCAGCAGCTCTGCCAGGATGTGTGTCAAGCTGAGGATATCTTCTCTGTAGACTTGAGTCACTCGGGCCTCCTTGCTCCATACAAAGTTCGACGTTGTTTGGTAAAACATTTTCTCAACCACTGCAACCCTTTGGGAAGGAGCTCCTGAAAACCTTCCCCGGGCTGGAGAGCTGCAGGAGCGTGGGGAACAAGCTGCACAGCTCAGAGCTGACAGCCGCGGTGCAGCAGCCCTCCATCACGCTTGCCGCCTGTTGCCCTCAGCTGGGAAAAAAAGATGCTCTTGCCAGAGCGTCTCCTCTCCAACGTGCCCCTGCCCCAGGGCCGTGGCTGCGGGGGAGAGGCCGCACTGTGACGTCACAGAGCCCTGCGGTGCCACGCCGGGGTGTGCAGTGCTGTGCCCGGGCACCACATCAGACGTGCCAGCAGCGGCAGCAGCGGTAGCAGCGGCAGTGACGTGGTGCGGGTGCAGGTGCAGGTGAAGGGGACCATGACTCCCACGCTCATCCTCCTCCTGCTTCTGGTGGCCCTGCGAGCCCAGGGGGCCGGGGCCGCTCCGTGGCGAGCGCGGGCATTAGGTAGGTGGGCAGGTGAGGGCCAGCGCCCAGCCCTGGCAGCGTGGGGCAGCACCCACTGCACCTCGGGCTGACAGCGCGGCTGGGGTGGTGGCGGGGCAGAGCCGGGAGAGCCGCGGGGCCGGGCTGGGCCGGGCCAGCTGTGTCCAGCTCCACGGGCAGCGGGAGGCAGAGCCCAGGTCGCCATGGGACACACAGCCCCAGCCCACAGCCCGGGGCACAGACGGGGCAGCACTGGGGCAGCCTCTGGGCTCTTCTCCACCAGACACGGGAACAATAACGTTTTCACGGGGGCGCCTTTTCCGCCCAGAAACCACGTGCCAGGGAGAAATCCCCAGGGGCCGTACGTTTGTCCGTCCGGTGCTTGAGGGCTCTTGCACAGGGCCTGGAAACCGTATTTTGAAAGCCTCCGGGTGCAGCTCCCAGGTCACCCCGGCCCCTCTGCACCTCTGGAAATCTCCCCCCATGTCTGGGCCCCAGGGCATTACCTGACCCCCTGCAGTCGCTGCAGGTCACTGGGAAAGGAGCTCACAACCTCTAATGGGAACCTGCTTGCTTACAGCTGTGCCCGGAGCCAGTGGCCACTCGACGGCTCAGCCGGCTCTAGTCAGGGAGGATCAGGGCCATCCCACAGGTACGTCCCTTGAATGAGTGAGCACTCGGGTTTTAATACTCCGTTTGTGTGAAATTTCACTTAACACTCTCTCGGCCCACGCTCAGCCGTGCGGAAGAGGAGCAGAGAGGGACTGGATGCTGTGAGCACTCTGCCTTGCCAAGGAGCTCAGAGCTGGTGTGCACTCCAGGGGGTCCTTGCTCCCAACGCCTCTGTGCATGTTTGGTTTTCCATCCGCCTGCTCCAGGCACCCAGTACCTGTCTGCACAGCGCTCCTGATGGAGGGGGGAGACGAGTGCCACGGAGCACTCCCGTGTGGGAACTGCCTTCGCGGCCGTTCAGCCCTGCAGAGGTGTATAGAAATAGGTCCTGGGAGCTTCTCTGTTCTGTCTGTTCACAGAGGTGTCTGGAGGCGATGGCTCTGCAGCTTCCCAGCTGCGATCCAGGGCAGAAGCTCAGGGAGATCGCACGGGTACGTCACGGCTTTGAACTTCCTTGGAGAGCCGCCGGCTCAAAGCCCCGATGTGAGCGAGGCGTCTCTGGTGGCTGTGAGAACGTGGGCCTGCACTGTGTGTGCAGTGTCCTTGCGTGATCCACTTGTATGTTCTGCTGCTCGGTCATGACGGTGCCTGATGGGAATTCTTGTGGGTGTTTGGTTGCAGATGTGGGTACAGGGAGGGCTCTGCCAGCTCGTCGTGCAGATCCTGCGCTGGAGCTTCGCTGGCGTCGCGGGCGTGAGTAGTCAGCCTTGACTGACTTGGTAGACGTAGCACTCGTTTCCAGGATTGTATTGGTGAGAGATTTAACTCTGGACTTTCTGTTCAGGTCCTCAAAGAGCAAAGGATAATGCTGAAGTGGGACAACCCTCGCAGCGGTACTCAGAAGTCCTCCAGGAAATCCTGAAGGAGCTGGAACGGGCCGTGCCAGCCCAGGGTGGGTGTCTGTCCCTGTTAAGCAGAAGCCTTGGCAAGCTGAGGTTTTAGACGCGTGGAGGGACAAGGCGTAGCCTGCACAGTAGGAAGGGGCCGCCCAGAGCCTCCCTGCGGCCACGCTCAGTTTCGGGCCTTGCGGGCGCTGTCGAGCTGCAGAGAGGGTCGAGTCTCTGCTGGCAGTTGGGGTTCCAGCCGAGCCCCAGGAACCGCTGCTGCCCCAGTTACAGCCTTACTGGGGCCAGAGCTGTTCTGGGCAGACGGTGGTGTCCAGCTGGCCGGAGCTGGTGGTGCTCACGCCTTGAGTGCGGGAGGGACTTGCTGAGGAGCTGGTGGCTGCTCAGTGCTGAGGGGGCAGCACCCTGCCAGTGGCCGGCGGGGAGAGCGCAGAGGATGCGCCGGCAGCTGGGGCTGGCTGAGAGCAGCAGACAGTGCCGGGGCTGCAGGCCTGCCCTGGCCAGGATGGGAGCAGCCCCAGCTTCAGAGTCCAGCCCCGTCGTTCTCCTTGATGTCTGAGGCCTCTCGGTGACGCCTCGGTGTCAGGGACGGGTGAAAGCTGGACACCCAGCCTCAGGCCGGACACCTGACCTGAAGGCAGCGAAAAGGAAGGGCTGTGAATTCCGTCTCGGGGCCTTTATCTCTCTGCTTCTAGCTGTGCTTTGGAAAACTGGCTGGTGGTTTTCCTCTAGTTTTGGGGGACGGTGGGAAGTGCTGCTCAGAAAAGCTCTTTCCCCAGCGCGACGGGCGACAGCATCTTCCTGTCCTCTCTGAAGGACGTAACCTGCCATCACCTTGCAGGTTGCCAAAAATGCACTAAGTGGCGTGTGAACAAGACCACGTGCAGTCTCCTAGTCTCTGGGCAGGTCAGGATTTGCTGTCTACTGGTCAGCTGGAGAGGGTCTAGCGCTGAAAGTTTTCTCCATGAATGACACCTTGTTTGCACTGGTGACTAGGTGCACCCCCAAACGTCCAGGCCTTGTTTCTTGGCACTGTGAATGTCTTTGGAGAAGTACTGCTCTCGGAAGGCACCATGGTCCTGATGAGGAACGGTTACTTCTGCTTAATCTGACCTCCTTTCTTTCTTCCTAAAGGGAATGGCCGTGGTTCTGTGGAGAAGGAGGTGTTTGGGGAAGGAGGCCGCCAGGCGGTGCCAGCCTCTGCTGAAAGAACAGGGGCGGTTCAACCAGCGGGCATACCAGGTAATTGCTGTCCTTGGGTCACCCAGTGTCACACATCCAAAAAAGCCTGTCTGCAGGCTCTGCCACCAGTGCCCGCTACGGCACACCCTGTCAGCAGCACAGCCCACCGCTCTTAGTGCAGAGCAAGGGTTTGAAAACCTCATCAGTCTCCTCTCTCTGCAGGCGCCTCGACGAAGCTTCGAGATCCCAGCCTGGCAGCAGACGCCGTCCCTCGGCCCTGGAGAGCCGGACCGTCCACCTCGGCACCCCTGAGAGCTGGGACAGACACCAGCAGCCGCTGGAAAACTGTCCCGCTTACCACAGAGCCCCAGGGGCCGACTGTTCCTTTAGAATAAATTGATAAGGATAAACACAGACCAGGAGCGCACTTGTCCGCCTCTGACCAGCAGCAAACCCAGGAATTCACCCATTCTGGGTCGAAGTTCACCTCAGGGCATGAAGGTCAGCGAGGGTTGCCCAGCGCAGCCCCCCAGCCCCCCGACACCACTCCTGGCCGTGGAGCAGCTCCGAAGGGCAGCACTGGGGAGCCCCTGAGCTGCGCCCCTGTATTGGGTCTGGCCGAACTGGAATCGGTTTTCCCCTATAGCAGCCCTCACGGTGCTGTGGTTTATGCTGGGAGCTGCAGGGTGTTGGCAGCACCCTGGTGTTGTGGCTGCTGCTGAGCAGTGCTTACACAGCACCAAGGTTCTTTCTGATATTTTCCCCAGCGGGACGGGGTGGGCAAGATCTTGGGAGGAGATACAGCCAGGACAGCTGACCAAAACCGACCAAAGGGATATTCCATACCATATGACGTCTGCTCAGTATAAAGCTGGGAGAAAGGAGGAAGGGGGTGGGGTCACCCTTGGTCCTCCGAGGCAACTACTACGCGTATTGGAGCCCTGCTTCCTGAGAAGGCCCGACAGCGCCTGGTCATGGGAAGTAGAGAATAAATCTGTTTGCTTTTGCTTCCGTGAGCGGACTTTTGCTTTGCTTTGCTTATATTAAAACTGCTTTTGTGTCACCCACAAGGGTTCGTTTATCTTCTTTCCCCTCTTTACCCTGTTGAGAAAACAAAGGGAAGGGGGGGGAAGTGATAGAGCGACTTGGTGGATACCTGGCATTTAGCCAGAGTCAAACCATCACAGCCCCGCAGCGCCCAGGCCTTGCTGGGAAGTGCTGGCACAGCCGCAGCCTGGGAAACGGTCACCCCCTTTCTCTTGGTCCTTTGACACAATCCGTTCTAGCCCCTGCACTGCTACAGCCTGCTGGGAGTTTCCCCTCTGCTGCGGAACCAGCATCTAGTGCAGGGAGGTAGAAAGAGAAGCGTGAGATCTTACGGGCAGGGAGGAGGCACAGAAGTCCCGCAGGCTGAGCTCCGGCCGCCTGGGATGGGATCTGCGTGCGATGGAGCCGCGAGGTGCCTGTGAGCCGGGAGAGGCCCCTTGTGGCCAAGCCCCTGAGCAGGTCCCAGGGGCGGCTGCTCAGCTGGGCCTGGATCAAGTGCAGCCAAGGCCTTGGGTGTCCCGTGCAGGTGTCCCGCCTCGGGGCGAGGTGTCTTGGGGCAGGACTGTGCCAGGGAAGGACACGCTCTGTGGTGTGGCAAGGGGAGAGGCAGCCATGAGAGGGATCCCTCTGTCTGCCGCCAGAGCTTTTACATGTCACAGGGAAAGCAGCTTCTGGGTGCCCAGGCAGTCCCCCTTGGGTCGGAGCAGCCCCAAGCCAGCCTGCAGACCCTGCTGCTGTCTCATGAGGGGTGTCAGAGAAATCCCCTCTTTCCCCCAGGGCTGCCCTCCGTGGAGGGATGGGCCTTGGAGCCAGGGGAAGCGCAGCCCTTCTTTGGAGACGGTTACCAGGGGAGCCGAGTGCCTGCCAAGGAAGAGACAGTCTCAGCAAGCTAGATGGCAAACAGAGGTGCCGTTTCCCAGAAGACTCTTGAAAGGGGCCTGCAGCAGGACCTGGAGCCAGGAGACTCAGGCCCGCGTGCCTGCCATCATGGCTGAGGGCTGCCCCTGCCCCTTGGATGCTGCCGCCAACCTCTCCCCCACGGGGATGAGCAGGCCAAGCCCTGCCCTGCAGTTAGTCCTGCTCCCATCCCCCGGAGACCTGCTGCCCTGGGTGCCCCGACAGAGAGAGTCGCTGCTGCTCTCCGCAGCGCCCATCGCTGCCCGTACCCAGGGGGGCTGTCGGTCCTCCCCTGCAGGCCGGGCTTCCCACGCCTCCCGTTCTGCCTGTGCTTGCTCTCGCCGCTCTTGCCACCGGCTCTGCGCTTGCTCCCGCTGTGCAGGCAGCTGCCAGACCTCCTGGAGGGGACAGGAATGCAGCAGCAGGCAGGATTAGTCTCAGCTCCTGGAGGGGCTTCCTTTGGGCCTGACCCACGTTGCTGCCCCTTGCCCCAGCCGGGCGGTAGGCTTTGCCCTCCGTGCTTGATTTTTCTCAGAAAGAGCCGTGGTGTGCGTTTTCGCCGGAAAACGCGTTTTCGGCCGAAAACGTGTACGTTTGCACTTCCCCGCCACAGTGCTAGCCGGGAATTCTCTGCCTGGTTCTACCCGCTGCCCGGAACGCTACGCAGGGCAAAGGCGATTCTTTGCCCTTAAGAGATCAGGGGCCCTAGAGCCATGCCAGGCTCCTCAGCTCATGGCAAACACAGCTGAGTGACCAAAGACCTCCGCTGCCATCGCCCAGACGGGACTTGTCCATTTGCCATAGCCCCTGGCCTGAAGAAAGCGCTTCGTGACAACCCCGGGGGCAAGACCAGGCGGGGAGGGTGTGCAGCACCTTCCTCTTTGGGAAGAAGATCTGAAGGAGGTGTGCCGGCGTCTCCGTCTGCTCATGCGGGATCAGGACACACCCATACCCTGTTACATTTTGATAACCAACTCTACTGGCTCTGCCTGAGCTGGAATGGGTTTTCCCCTACATCAGCCCCACGGTGCTGTGGGTTATGCTGGGAGCTGCAGGGTGTTGGCAGCACCCTGGTGTGGTGGCTGCTGCTGAGCAGTGCTTACACAGCACCAAGGCTCCTTCCGACATTTCCCCAGTGGGACGGGGTGGGCAAGATCTCTGGAGGGGACACAGCCAGGACAGCTGACCCCAGCTGACCCAAGGGATATTCCAGACCCTGTGACGTCTGCTCAGTATAAAGCTGGGAGGAAGGAGGAAGGGGGTGGGGTCACCCTTGGTCCTCCGAGGCAACCACCCCGCATATGGGAGCCCTGATCCTGAGAAGCCCCACAGCGCCTGTCCATGGGAAGTAGAGACTAAATCTGTTTTCTCTTGCTTCCGCGTGCGGACCTTTGCTTTGCTTTGCTTATGTTAAAACTGCTTTTGTTTCGCCCACAAGGGTTGGTCTGTCTTATTTTCTTTCCCCTCTTTGCCCTGTTGAGAAAACAAGAGGAGAAGGGGGGGGGGGGGGGGGGGGGGGGGAAGTGATATAGCGACTTGGTGGGTACCTGGCCTTTAGCCAAAGTCAAACCATCACACCAACAAATAAATTTTTGCGTCCATCCTGTGCTAACCTAATACGCCACAGGTCACCAAACCAAACCACTCCTGTGCCAGTCACTGTTTGGATTTGGGGAACCACGTTATCACAGTACTGCAGCCTAGTAACATTAACATACTCAACAGGTGCAACACTGGCCAACAAATCCAATTCTTGCAAAGGGAAAGAAATTGTTTGATTTAAATTCTCAATGACTGTCTTTTGCCAAGCTGTGTTAGGCATAGACGGCCAAACATAGATGATATTTGTGATGAAACAACCGTCATCGCTTTGATCGCTCGTCAGATTCACACTCTGTTGTTTCCAATATCCACCAAAATGAGTTTCATTTTCAGCAACGGAGTGCCAATTAAACAGGTTCGAAAAGGATCATTGAAGTGCTAAGGCTTGGACAATAGGCCCAAGCCAGAGTTGACCTATAGATGATTCCTGTATATTTTATAACTGATAACCATTGTGCTAACAGGTATTATACTAAGTTATAATAAACCACCTATCCTGATGTAAAAGGTGGAAGTGTTGAAGCCTGAGCAACAGGCCCTGAACTGAAACTGCTAACTCGGAACGTAATCCTTAATGAAATATGCATGGAGGATGTAGCTACCTTGAATGTATCTTTCCCTTCCTTTGTATGGGAATAGAACAACCGAGTCACGGAGGCAGGTGTCTGTCCCCGAGACCTGATGTGAGATCTTGTGCATAATCCCATCAGATAAACAGAGAAACTCCCTGAGCTTCTTCCTTGAGCCCTGGCCAGGCTCTGGGGGGAACCTAATGTGAGATTGAAGCCAGGTATTTCCGTTTAAAACAAAGGTGCCAGCTATTCTGGCTTGCTGATTTTTGGGTCTATAAGGCTGGACCCGCTCACAGCGACTCTGGAAGCCTCAGCTACGGGTGCAGGCACCGCGTAGGATTTCCCACTTGGAGGGAAATGTTCTCCAAACCCTCGCTGTAACCGGGGCTGCCCAGCGCCTGCAGGGCTGGGTGATGGTAAAGTATGTGAGTGGTCATGTCTCTTTCTTAATCACTATTCTCTCTCTCTCAGGTAGTAATGATTTGATGCATTACCCTGTATTTTCCTATTTAAGTGCACTATTGTGTCTTTTCTCACTGTATGTTTTCTGTATTATTTTGTAATATTATTTAGTTATTTCTAGTAAAATATGCCTGCTCTTTTCACTCTGGTGTCTGAGTTTAATTGGTATCCCTGATCAGCAGACTCAAACAAATATCCTTTATCCCAGATGTATTTGCCCATGTTACCCAAATATTTGTTCTAGCATAATGTCAAAAATTCCTTCACAAACTGTTACAAAACAAAATAAGATAGACATCGCCCCCATTTCCCACGTTTGATGTATCGCCACGGTTTGGCCTCTTTTTGCCAGTCGTCCTTGTTCACCTGTCAGCTTCGAGGAATGTTTATTCCAGTGCCACAACTTCTGTCTACTCTCTTGTTATTCTGCCTAATTCACTGCAAAGCTAAGCGTTTACGAAGTTCAAAGCTAATTTCTCTAAAACCCTTTGCCCAAGACCTTCAATTAGGTCTAGGGCCCTAAAAAACTGCTGTTGCTCTCTAAGAATTCTAATCTGTCCTCCTGTACCCACAGCTAGTGGCCGATATATGGACCTACCTATAAAATCAGACAACCAATCTGCTCTAGTATAAAAGATAATCCGGTCAGCACACAAGTGACATTTATACACACTTTCCCGATCCTGTGCACGCATAACTCTCCAAGTTCCCCTATCACACCATGCGCAATGTATAAAAACCCAGGGTCGACAATTCAGACCATGTTCTACACAAGCCTTGTCATGTTGGTCAAGCTGTTTCGGGGTGAGCGGCCGTGTTTGAACAGCCATATAAAATGACTGTAGATTCGGTAGAAGACAAAGAGCTTCACTGTTTGCTGGATGTAGTGCCGTTAGCAACGGCGTCAGGGCTAAGTTCAGTCGATGTTGATGCCTCTGAAGTGCACCGGGACACGGGGTTGGTGTTATCCTTCTTTGTGATCCACGGTTTCACCCACTTCGCGGGAACTCACTTGGGTGAATCATTACCTGTGGAGATGTTGGGATTCTAGAGGGCTTTCTGCGAGAGAATGGACATGTGAGCAATCCTGCGTGAGAACAAGACTGATAAGAGCCTCAGCCCGAGCAAGAATGCGATAAGGACGTAACCCTGAATGAGGGGGGAGAAACTCGACGAGACAAACAACCCCCGGCAGGGGTTGGGACAGAAGAAGAAGTTCCACAAGGCAGGGAGCCTGGCAAGGCTGATGTGGCACTTTTTATCCAATCGTAAGAAGGTTTAAAGCGCGGGCTAAATTAACTGTCCGATCTTGAGGACTTGTACTGCATGTTACTCACGTGTGCGGGAGAACATTGTAAAAGGGCTTTCTTAGTTGTAATAAACGGGCATTGCTTGGTCACATTGGTCGTGTGCGTGCTCAGCTCTCCCGCATGGAGACACAAGCATAACCCCTTCCCCAAGTTAAGAGTTGCATAGGTCTCTCCCATAGCCCAGATTGAGGGCAACACAATTGCACTTGAATTTTTTGAAAAGAATAATCATGCTTGTTTCTTTGCATATGTATCGATTCTGATACCTCTGATGCTGTCTTATACACAAACAATTGCAATGCTTGAACAGGGTCAAGACGGACTGCAGAATTAGCGCTCAATTTCAGAAGAATGTTATCCAGGGCGTGTTTAGCTGACACTGTTAAAGTCCTGGGTTCTTGAGGACTACAATCTCCTTGCAGCAACTCAAATAAAGCTGTACATCTGTGTTGATAATGCCGCAAATATTGAGAATCCACTGGATATCTCCTACCAATTTCTGTACATCATTTAATGTCTCAACTTTCTGTACTATCGACAACTTCTGTGGCCTAACAGCAGAGTCAGTTGAAGTCATCCCTAGTTACTTCCATGGTTCAGTCCGTTGCGCCTTTTCAGGGGCCACAACAAGTCCCATTATATTTAAAGCCTCAGCCAGCTCCTGAATCAATTCTTCAGAAATGGGTGTTTGTTGACAAAGCAATAAATCATCCATATAGTGATACAAAATACAGTCGGTGTGATGTTCTCCAACAGGTCGTAGAGCTAAGTCCACATACCATTGGCACATTGTGGGAGAATTCTTCATTCCTTGTGGTAACACTACCCAATGATATCTTTCAGAAGGTTTTGCTCTCTTTGTGTAAGGAACAGAAAAGGCCAATTTTTCTTAATCTTCTGGATGTAAAGGTATGGTGAAAAAACAATCTTTCAAATCAATGATCACAATGTCCCAGCCTTGAGGGAGCATGGATGGACTGGGTAATCCCAGTTGAAGTGCTCTCGTATCTTGCATCACTGCATTAACTGCTCGCAGGTCTCCATTTTCCAGATTTCTTTGTGATGGCAAACACGGGAGGTGTATTCCAAGGACTGGTGGGCAGGAGAAGGTGTCCAGCATTCAATTGCTCTTGCATGAGATCCTTTAGATGAGCGAGCTTCTCTGTTGATAGCGCCCATTGCTCCACCCACACAGGCTTATCGGTTAACCAGCTTAATTTCAAAACGTCACGGGGGTCGCTTGCTACAATGGCTGCCCTTAAAAAGGCGTCTGCAACACACATCCCCACGGAGACAGGACATCTCGTCCTAACAGCCAAAGTGTCATATGCAGTATGTATGGTTTTACTTGTGCTCTGAGACCTTCCTTGTCATCTATGCTAGTGACAAAATGTGCACTTTGATGCGTAGGGGATGCTCCTCCAATTCCTGTAACAGAGTTAGTCGTCATGACCAAAGGCCACGAAGATGGCCATGCAGCATATGGGATAATAGTAACATCAGCTCCAGTATCTAGCGTAACATTTACAGAGCGGATCGTAACTCCATCATTCCCGAGCAATGTGACTGTTTGCATAGGCTTATTGTCGGTGATTATTTGTGAAAAGGCAACAGACACTGGTCCAGTAGACCCAAATTCTCGATTGCCCCTTTCAGGATCTTGACTCTTAATAACATGCGCTCGCAAAGGAATTAATTGAGCAATACGGTCTCCTCTACGCCGTGTGGCTGGAGGGTTCAGAATTCTCACCATGATCCCAATCTGTCCAGTATAATCAGAGCCAATTAATCCAGGAATAATGATAATTCCTTGTTTTGAAGTCGACGATCGTCCTATTAACAATGTGCTAAGTCCATGTCCCAATGGTCCTGTAACTGCAGAGGGAACTACACGCACTGAATCGTCTACTATTGTGATGTCGATTCACACGGCCAAATCGAGGCCTGCACTTGCTCAAGCGGCTGCTGAGAGCTCGTCAAGACAGCCGCCACTTGGGGTATTTGAGCATCTTGGCGCCCCCCGATAAGGCGCTCTGTGAGGAGTTTCCCAGCAAAGGAGACCCATCTTTCTTAAATCTTGATCGACACTCGTTGGCCCTATGTCCAAATCCATCACATCGGTTACGGGTACCAGCAAATGGCGTTGTAATTGCGGTAGTTTTCTTTGCTTGAGGACATTGTTGCTTAAAATGACCAGGCTTACCGCATAGAAAACATCCTTCCCTTCTCCTGGCACCTTTAGTCCGTGATCTCCTTTTCCTTGCATGGTAACAGGTCTTAAAGCTGCAGCAAGCGCTTTTGCATGGATGGCACCTTTTCTTGCTCCTCCGTTAATTGAGGCAATCGTGAACATGCTTCACCGGAACATCTGTGTTACACCAGCACTTCCTGGGAGACTGGCAATCACTTGCTGACACCTTTGATTTGCATTTTCATAAGCCAAATCCTTCCCCACCGCCGTTTCAGCATCAGGTGTGAGGTTAGGTGCAGCATGCAGTGCTTCTTTCAATCGATCAATAAATGGCATATATGGGTCTTCTGGCTTTTGTTTTACTTGATGATAAGGAAGTTTTGGTCTTCCAATTTGAGGCAACTCCTGTAGCGCTGCTAATGCAAAAGCCTGAGATTGCTGCGCTATTTGGGCAGTGGGGGAAGGCTGCTTGCGCTGCCTCATCATGGTACATGCCAGTCCCCATCAGTTGGTCGATCGTAGCAAATCTTAGGGGATCGTTTCCATGCCAACGATTGATGCGCTCTACCATCGCAATCTCACATTTCTCTTGCCATCTCTCTTTAAATATCGTAAAAGCAGCAGGAGGAAGAATAACTTCCATAAGGGCCCTGATAATCAGCTGGCACTAAATCTTGACTGCGTAAAAAGGATTGTATTACAGTCATAACTTGTTTATTATCATGCCCAAAGGCCATGACAGTTCACTGTAACGGACTCACTGTCTTCCAATCAAAGGGGTGCCACCCCCGTTGATTTTCTTGCACAACCACTGGCATTGCAGTGACACGAGGTGACAGCGTCTGTCCTTCTGAGACTGCATGCTCAATCACCCCCCTCCATCTCTGTCCGGCGGTATAATTCAGATCTTTACTGGGAGGAGGAGGAGGTCCCGGTACGGGGAAGCCAGATGTTGAAGAAGGAACATCATGGTCAGATTTCTCTCCCTCCTCTTTTCTATGTATCCGGTCGGCAACCCATTTTAGCGGGGTTGTGGGACCAGCACGGTCTCCAGCTTTGTCCGTGCACTGATATTTGGCATATGGCCTTTTCTCTTCTGCCGTTAGTCCATTTCCAAATTTACTTCTTCAATAATTATCTGCCTCTGCTGGAGTCATCTCTCTGTCTTCTAAGAACTGCATTCCCCACGCTCTAGCTCTCCTGCCTTTGTCTCTTAACATTTCTGCAGTAATCTGAGTGTTTTGTGGGGAGCTTTCAGAATTACTTTGCCCGCAAGCCGCACCTTCAGCCCCTGGTCCACACACACTCTCTTCGACTGCTTTCAAGCCATCTCTCACAGCCTGAGAAGCTTTTTTATATGCCTCACAAATCTCTCGTTTTGACGAGATCCAAGCTTTGCATTTCCTTTAGAAGAGCAGACATTGCTTTTTCTTGCTCTCTCCATAAATCAGCAAGATGTTCAGACTGAAGATCAGGGTAAATAGCCTGAGGCGGCTCATCATCCACATCCATAGGGAGGAGCACCTTAGATGGATCTATGGGGTGTGGCAGAGTGTCAGGAGGAGATGGACCAGACAAAGGTGGAGCAGAAGGCATTATTAATGGTACCCAGGGTTCAATTTCAATCGATGGACCCCCCAGAACTCCTTTTCTGACACGGGGCACGCAAACTTAGGGGGTGCAGGCTCAGGAACCAACGGGAAGTCCCTCTCCTCCTTTTCCGTTATAACCTCCTTATCTCTTTTCTTGTCATAGGCGGCGCCAATAGCTCACAAAGCAGCGGCAGAAACACAATCCTGCCCCCTCATTGTCTCCAACATTAAACAAACAGTTTGGTAAGTTGGTGCCAACATTCGTCCTTCTCTATCCCCTGTTTGAAAGGATTCCCACAGATCGGTCGTGGACTGGCAACATCGGGGGGGAGGCAACTGTCAGAGGTATCAGCGTCCTGTTCCACGGAAAAACGTTGGCTTCCGCAGGCCGTGGGCGAGATGAGCGCGGTGAGGCCGGGCCCTCGGCTTGTGCTCTGCAGAGCGCCGGGGGTCAGGGGGGCCTGGGCGGACCCTGTGCGGGCTGGGCTGGTTTAAGGAACTTTTTGGACTTTTAGTATGTCTCAACATCGCTGTCTCCACGACGACCACCTCCTGACTCAACGTAAAGGAGCAAACACACAGTCCCTGACGAAAACCACATCCGCCCTAGATGAGAACATCAGCAGTCATCTACCGAGCTGCGAGCGCGTGAGGCGGGTGGAGGGGAAACCGCGGCGAGAAAGATTGGCCCCTCACCAGCACGACCACCATGGACACCCAGGCATGCGCGCACGGAGGGCCACGGGGTGGCACCTACAACAACGAGCCCCGTGGAAATGGGTGGACAAACTGTGGGGACGGGGACTATAAAAAAGACAGACTGTGTACTCCTTTGTAAGAGGGAAACCAGCTAGAAGATGGGAACCAACAAGAAGAGGGGAACCAACTCGGAGCCAGGAACGTGGAGCATCATCGGACCGACAGAACATCGCCGGATCCCCAGTCGTGGTGGTGGTAATTAGTTGCGCCTCTACCGTGTTCTTGCTTAGGGATTCCAACCTTTTCCTTTCTCTTCCTCTCTGTCCTATCGCTCTTATTAGTTGTTATAGAAATAAAGTTCATAAGGTTATGCAGCATCTGACCTCGTTTGTGTCTTAATCTCGCTCTCGGGATTTTTTAAGAACCCTCCCCCGATATCGGGTTGGGAGAGCTGGGCCTGGCCCCGGTGCCACAGCCCGGGAGAAACGCTCGAAGGATGGGCTCGGTGACAGCTGTCACAAACAGGTTCGCCTTACACCACGGTGTAAATCTGTCAGCGTGCAGAAGATGGCTGCAGCAAGGGGGACAGTCGAGAGAGGGTTGGGCGACTGCAAACTGCGGCGTCACAGCCTGGAGAACGGCTGAGACGGGTGATCCCAGCGTCAGGGCTGGGGTGGAGACCTCGCTTTCTCTGTGGTTGGTCTGGCAGTGTTCTGGTGAAGGGCACATCCCGAATTATCTCAGATCTCCTGCTTTGCCGTGGGCAATAGATGAGCTCTTTGCTATGAGATGAGAGATTTGCTCATAAAATTAAAAAAAAAAAAAAGTGAATCTAAACTTAAGTCATTGTTTGGTTTACAAAATTCCTCCTGTGCAGCATGCCATTATCCAAAGGGTTATTACTTAATTTTTACGGTCACTTGGAGTCTTGGGTTTTCAAAGTATTCAGGTTATTTAGCTGATGTGATGGTTTAGGCCCTGCCGGGACTGGAGAACACGTTGCCATTGTCCCTCCCCACCCTCCGGTCAGACAGACTGAAAGCAGGCACAAACCCCCGGGTTGAAATAAGAAGAGATTTAATACAACAATGTGATAAATGACAATATGAACAACAACAGTAGCAATAATAACAGCAATAAACAGCAATAACAGTAAACAAGACAGAGAAATACCGCAAGGACACATCCAGCCCGCCGCGCGTGCTCCTGTGACCAAAGCCACACAGGAAAGCTTCCCGCGCTGCCGCGCCGGACCTGACATCAGCATGGTCTGAATAACCCGGCTGGAGATCCCTTCCCCCTGATGGGGAAACTTAACCCTATCCTAGCTGAACCAGGACAGCTGATGTGTGATGTGCAATGTCCCCATGACAGAGTTCTCTTCATAGGAAAGAAGAAAAAAAAAAAATTGCACTCAATTTATTTTCTGAAAATTATACGTGGGTTTTGAAAACTGCTGATTTCTGCTGCTTTCCATGACTCTGTCTGGTTACACGATAAATATTAAATTCTAAAGCATTGTTGAATTTGATATCAAAACAACTGCCAATATTTTAAAACGCGCACTTTGTTCTCTTGGCTGTAGCAGAAGCCTGGTAAATCAGGAGGTGGTTCATGGTTTATTTCCACTGGACAGACGTTTTTTTCCCCTTCAGTACCGTCATTTTGAAATTTCATCTCACTTTTCAAAGACTGGCCGTTGGTAGGCAGGACTTTGTACAGCCTGGGAAAGAAAAGTGTGTCAGTTAGCTGCCTGCCCCGGGTCAGGTGAGGCCAAAACTTGCTCTGCTACTCTAATGCTGGGAGAAAAGAACCGGCTACAAAATACCTGTGTGGAGCTTGAATCTCTTGCTTCCTCTTCTTGTGCTTTTCATTACAGAACCCTGAAAGCTCATTCTGAAAACCTCCATCAAATTAGTTAACCTTTAATATGCCTGCTGTTAGGAAAAATGTTTTGCCTTGAAGGTAGATGTCCTGTGAGTTGTGGTACGTGTAATTTTTGGCCACGGATGGATGGAAAGACAGGCTTTTGTAAATACAACATATGATATTGGTAGCACAGACCTTGAGGGGTATTTGTCTTTCAGGTTTTTGCGGGTAAGCGCCCTGCGCTGGCACGTGCGCTGTCTCTCGTGCAGTGTTTGCAGAACGTCTCTAGGAAGACGTACCAGCTGTTACAGCAGAGATCGAGATGCCTTCTGCAAACTTGATTGTTTCAGGTATCAGACAGGAATATAATGTTATTAGACAACGTGTTACGCTTGCTTATTGCTTTTCACTTAAACCGCAACTAAAATGCACATCTGAGCTCTTTGGTTTAATTTGCCAGGTTTATTTTCAGGAGTTAAATTCTGGCATCTCTTGCAGAGGGACTTGGAAAACCCAAAGTCGATCTGACGTAACTACTTAGACTGTGCCCCGCTCCCCCGCCCCGCCCTCGCCCTGGTCCTCGGCCCCTTCCCTCACACCCCTCCTGGCTGACCCCTCGCCCGCAAGCTCCATCGGTTCCCCGTCTCCCCCCGAGCCCTAGAGCCCCCTCCCTCAGCTGCCACCCCGGCGACGCTCTATCTCCCCCCGGTACTCCCATCACCCTCCCTGTGCCCGGTCGACCCCCTGTTCTGACAACAAGAACTATGTACCTGACACCTTATTTCCCTTAAACCTGTGGCTACATAAAAAAAGCAGAAAAGCATTTAAGAGTTCCATACTTAAGAGAGTTGCATTTTATCACTCACATGGGCACGAATCAGGCAAAGATGTCTCACACCTTGATGCTCACACCCCCCCGGGACCAACAGGACCTCAGCAACACCCAGGCTGTAAGATGGCTGGCCTGGAGCCTGACACCTCTTCCTTTCCTCCCCGGGCTTCCCAGAGGTTGTGGCTATCTGGGATGCGTGTCTGCATACATCCTGGGACAGCTGAACCTGGACAAGGTGGGCTGGCGTCTTGGTCCCCCTTTGCCCCGCGGATCCCAGGCCCTGGCGAGCGATCCCTCCCTGAGCATGGTGGCAGCACGCCGAGGCAGCCCCGTGTGCCCACAGCTGCTTCTCGGTCAACCAGGAGGGAGAGACCCCGAGTCCGGATCTAGTCTGAGAAAGCGTTGGGCCCACAATGGGGCTTCCCTCTTTCCTGTGATCAGAGTGCAGAGTGAGCTGGGGCGAGGCCCGTGTTCTCCCGGAGCGATGGGGCACGGCCCGCGTGTCTCACGCCCAGCCTGGCGTCGGTCACATCAGACAGAACCAGCTGCACAGGGTTAGAGCTCCACTTTCTGGTGCTGGGGGGAGATTGCCAACAAAACCTCTGTGTGCCCACAAAGGGAAAGGGATGCCATGCCTGGCACGAGAGTCAGGAGGGTTAGTGCTGGGGAGCTGCAGAGGGCGGGGCTCACCCTTCTGCAGGCCTGTGTCAGCATTTGCTTTCCAGGTTTCAGTTCCTTGTTACCAGCGGAGCAGCGGACAAGGATTTCTCCACCCGGCACAAGGCGGGGGCTGCACAGGAAAAGCACAGGCCCAGAAGAAGTACAGGCACGGGCCCGTGCTGTCCAGGGCTGACCACAGCCCGGTTAAAATGCCCTCCCCGTGGGGCTGCTCCAAAGAGCTTCCTCCCGGCTGCAGACGGGTGTCCTGGCACGCTGCTGCAGAGACGGGCCAAGCCTTCCCTGCCTGTGCTGCCAGCGCAGGGGCCAGGCACCAGGCAGCAAGGCACAGGCAAGAAGCCTTCTGCCAGGTGAGACACTTGTGGGAAGGGATGCAAGGGATCCCTGCACTCACGCAGGAGAGACATCCCCTGGGGACACTCGGGCTGTGGGGACTCGGGAAGGTCCCTGGCACATGCCCCACGTCTATCGGGAGCTCGTTTGCCCCGTCACAGGCCCCTTAGCGGGGAAGGCAGAGGATACTTGTGCACCCGCCCTCGCCTGTCCTTACAGCAGAGCTGAGGGGCACCTCTCCCCCATCCCGAGCCCAGTGGGGCTCAGGAAAGGCTCCCCCTTGCCCTGGGAAATGGCCCCCCCTGCCCCGCTGCTTCTGCCAGCCTGGGGAGCTTTGATGCCCAGTGAAAATGGGAGAGCACCCTCCCCACGCTCGTGCCCACTCCTCCCGGGGTCTCTTTGCAGGGGGCTCGCC
Source organism: Athene noctua (assembly GCF_965140245.1). Classification (NCBI taxonomy): domain Eukaryota; kingdom Metazoa; phylum Chordata; class Aves; order Strigiformes; family Strigidae; genus Athene; species Athene noctua. The sequence continues at coordinate 1,339,588 of NC_134059.1, read as the reverse complement.
CCGTGCCCAGGCAGCTCCCCCAGGACAAAGGAGACGGGCAGGCAGGGGCAGCTTCTCCAGCCAGGCCCACCGCTGCGCTCCCGTCATCCCAAGGATGCAGGAGAGCGCCGCAGGTACGTGCCTTGCCGTGACTGCCGTGCTGTTTGAGACTCCGCAGAAGGCCCTTTGTGCAGAGAGCCCTCCTGAAAGGATCCCGTGCGTTCCTTGCAGCCATCTGTCGCCTCTGTAGGAGTCTGGGATGCATTAGACGGGAGTTAATGCAGACAGGAGGATTCAAGGCCGAAGGCAAAGCGAGCAAAAGAAGGAGCAGCTGTACAGATAGCAAAAGAATGAACACCTGTGGTCAGCAAAAGCAGAAAGAGCTGTGGTCAGCAAAAGCACACCAGATTGAACAAAGCAGGATATGAGATAATGAAGTTTTGGCAAGTTTGGGGCTTTATATAGGTAAATCCAACTAATCGATGCAAATGCTTGTAGAAACGCGAGGACAGCGCGTGTAGATAGCATGGAGCCTATCAGAGGACGGATAAGCGCGTGTACGGGACTTAGCGTACCATAACCGTAACCAGAATCCGAGAATAAACGACCGATCTGATCATCCTATTGGTGGTGTGTCTCTCCTGATCCCGCATGAGCAGAGACGCCGGCACACCTCCTTCAGATCTTCTTCCCAAAGAGGAAGGTGCTGCACACCCTCCCCGCCTGATCTTGCCCCCGGGGTTGTCACGAAGCGCTTTCTTCAGGCCAGGGGCTATGGCAAATGGACAAGTCCCGTCTGGGCGATGGCAGCGGAGGTCTTTGGTCACTCAGCTGCGTTTGCCATGAGCTGAGGAGCCTGGCGTGGCTCCAGGGCCCCTGATCTCTTAAGGGCAAAGCCGACCGCCCGGCTGGGGCAAGGGGCAGCAACGTGGGTCAGGCCCAAAGGAAGCCCCTCCAGGAGCTGAGACTAATCCTGCCTGCTGCTGCATTCCTGTCCCCTCCAGGAGGTCTGGCAGCTGCCTGCACAGCGGGAGCAAGCGCAGAGCCGGTGGCAAGAGCGGCGAGAGCAAGCACAGGCAGAACGGGAGGCGTGGGAAGCCCGGCCTGCAGGGGAGGACCGACAGCCCCCCTGGGTACGGGCAGCGATGGGCGCTGCGGAGAGCAGCAGCGACTCTCTCTGTCGGGGCACCCAGGGCAGCAGGTCTCCGGGGGATGGGAGCAGGACTAACTGCAGGGCAGGGCTTGGCCTGCTCATGCCTGTGGGGGAGAGGTTGGCGGCAGCATCCAAGGGGCAGGGGCAGCCCTCAGCCATGATGGCAGGCACGCGGGCCTGAGTCTCCTGGCTCCAGGTCCTGCTGCAGGCCCCTTTCAAGAGTCTTCTGGGAAACGGCACCTCTGTTTGCCATCTGGCTTGCTGAGACTGTCTCTTCCTTGGCAGGCACTCGGCTCCCCTGGTAACCGTCTCCAAAGAAGGGCTGCGCTTCCCCTGGCTCCAAGGCCCATCCCTCCACGGAGGGCAGCCCTGGGGGAAAGAGGGGATTTCTCTGACACCCCTCATGAGACAGCAGCAGGGTCTGCAGGCTGGCTTGGGGCTGCACCGACCCGAGGGGGACTGCCTGGGCACCCAGAAGCTGCTTTCCCTGTGACATGTAAAAGCTCTGGCGGCAGACAGAGGGATCCCTCTCATGGCTGCCTCTCCCCTCGCCACACCACAGAGCGTGTCCTTCCCTGGCACAGTCCTGCCCCAAGACACCTCGCCCCGAGGCGGGACACCTGCACGGGACACCCAAGGCCTTGGCTGCACTTGATCCAGGCCCAGCTGAGCAGCCGCCCCTGGGACCTGCTCAGGGGCTTGGCCACAAGGGGCCTCTCCCGGCTCACAGACACCTCGCGGCTCCATCGCACGCAGATCCCATCCCAGGCGGCCGGAGCTCAGCCTGCGGGACTTCTCTGCCTCCTCCCTGCCCGTAAGATCTCACGCTTCTCTTTCTACCTCCCTGCACTAGATGCTGGTTCCGCAGCAGAGGGGAAACTCCCGGCAGGCTGTAGCAGTGCAGGGGCTAGAACGGATTGTGTCAAAGGAGCCACGAGAAAGGGGGTGAATGTTTCCCAGGCTGCGGCGGTGCCAGCACTTCCCAGCAAGGCCTGGGCGCTGCGGGGCGCAGCTCAGGGGCTCCCCAGTGCTGCCCTTCGGAGCTGCTCCACGGCCAGGAGTGGTGTCGGGGGGCTGGGGGGCTGCGCTGGGCAACCCTCGCTGACCTTCATGCCCTGAGGTGAACTTCGGCCCAGAATGGGTGAATTCCTGGGTTTGCTGCTGGTCAGAGGCGGATAAGTGCGCTCCTGGTCTGTGTTTATCCTTATCAATTTATTCTAAAGGAACAGTCGGCCCCTGGGGCTCTGTGGTAAGCGGGACAGTTTTCCAGCGGCTGCTGGTGTCTGTCCCAGCTCTCGGGGGTGCCGAGGTGGACGGTCCGGCTCTCCAGGGCCGAGGGACGGCGGCTGCTGCCAGGCTGGGATCTCGAAGCTTCGTCGAGGCGCCTGCAGAGACAGGAGAGTGATGAGGTTTTCAAACCCTTGCTCTGCACTAAGAGCGGTGGGCTGTGCTGCTGACAGGGTGTGCCGTAGCGGGCACTGGGGGCAGAGCCTGCAGACAGGCTTTTTTGGATGTGTGACACTGGGTGACCCAAGGACAGCAATTACCTGGCACGCCCGCTGGTTGAACCGCCCCTGTTCTTTCAGCAGAGGCTGGCACCGCCTGGCGGCCTCCTTCCCCAAACACCTCCTTCTCCACAGAACCACAGCCATTCCCTTTAGGAAGAAAGAAAGGAGGTCAGATTAAGCAGAAGTAACCGTTCCTCATCAGGACCATGGTGCCTTCCGAGGGCAGTACTTCTCCAAAGACATTCACAGTGCCAAGAAACAAGGCCTGGACGTTTGGGGGTGCACCTAGTCACCAGTGCAAACAAGGTGTCATTCACGGAGAAAACTTTCAGCGCTAGACCCTTTCCAGCTGACCAGTAGACAGCAAATCCTGACCTGCCCAGAGACTAGGAGACTGCACGTGGTCTTGTTCACACGCCACTTAGTGCATTTTTGGCAACCTGCAAGGTGATGGCAGGTTACGTCCTTCAGAGAGGACAGGAAGATGCTGTCGCCCGTCGCGCTGGGGAAAGAGCTTTTCTGCGCAGCACTTCCCACCGTCCCCCAAAACTAGAGGAAAACCACCAGCCAGTTTTCCAAAGCACAGCTAGAAGCAGAGAGATAAAGGCCCCGAGACGGAATTCACAGCCCTTCCTTTTCGCTGCCTTCAGGTCAGGTGTCCGGCCTGAGGCTGGGTGTCCAGCTTTCACCCGTCCCTGACACCGAGGCGTCACCGAGAGGCCTCAGACATCAAGGAGAACGACGGCGCTGGACTCTGAAGCTGGGGCTGCTCCCATCCTGGCCAGGGCAGGCCTGCAGCCCCAGCACTGTCTGCTGCTCTCAGCCAGCCCCAGCTGCCGGCGCATCCTCTGCGCTCTCCCCGCCGGCCACTGGCAGGGTGCTGCCCCCTCAGCACTGAGCAGCCACCAGCTCCTCAGCAAGTCCCTCCCGCACTCAAGGCGTGAGCACCACCAGCTCCGGCCAGCTGGACACCACCGTCTGCCCAGAACAGCTCTGGCCCCAGTAAGGCTGTAACTGGGGCAGCAGCGGTTCCTGGGGCTCGGCTGGAACCCCAACTGCCAGCAGAGACTCGACCCTCTCTGCAGCTCGACAGCGCCCGCAAGGCCCGAAACTGAGCGTGGCCGCAGGGAGGCTCTGGGCGGCCCCTTCCTACTGTGCAGGCTACGCCTTGTCCCTCCACGCGTCTAAAACCTCAGCTTGCCAAGGCTTCTGCTTAACAGGGACAGACACCCACCCTGGGCTGGCACGGCCCGTTCCAGCTCCTTCAGGATTTCCTGGAGGACTTCTGAGTACCGCTGCGAGGGTTGTCCCACTTCAGCATTATCCTTTGCTCTTTGAGGACCTGAACAGAAAGTCCAGAGTTAAATCTCTCACCAATACAATCCTGGAAACGAGTCCTACGTCTACCAAGTCAGTCAAGGCTGACTACTCACGCCCGCGACGCCAGCGAAGCTCCAGCGCAGGATCTGCACGACGAGCTGGCAGAGCCCTCCCTGTACCCACATTTGCAACCAAACACCCACAAGAATTCCCATCAGGCACCGTCATGACCGAGCAGCAGAACATACAAGTGGATCACGCAAGGACACTGCACACACAGTGCAGGCCCACGTTCTCACAGCCACCAGAGACGCCTCGCTCACATCGGGGCTTTGAGCCGGCGGCTCTCCAAGGAAGTTCAAAGCCGTGACGTACCCGTGCGATCTCCCTGAGCTTCTGCCCTGGATCGCAGCTGGGAAGCTGCAGAGCCATCGCCTCCAGACACCTCTGTGAACAGACAGAACAGAGAAGCTCCCAGGACCTATTTCTATACACCTCTGCAGGGCTGAACGGCCGCGAAGGCAGTTCCCACACGGGAGTGCTCCGTGGCACTCGTCTCCCCCCTCCATCAGGAGCGCTGTGCAGACAGGTACTGGGTGCCTGGAGCAGGCGGATGGAAAACCAAACATGCACAGAGGCGTTGGGAGCAAGGACCCCCTGGAGTGCACACCAGCTCTGAGCTCCTTGGCAAGGCAGAGTGCTCACAGCATCCAGTCCCTCTCTGCTCCTCTTCCGCACGGCTGAGCGTGGGCCGAGAGAGTGTTAAGTGAAATTTCACACAAACGGAGTATTAAAACCCGAGTGCTCACTCATTCAAGGGACGTACCTGTGGGATGGCCCTGATCCTCCCTGACTAGAGCCGGCTGAGCCGTCGAGTGGCCACTGGCTTCGGGCACAGCTGTAAGCAAGCAGGTTCCCATTAGAGGTTGTGAGCTCCTTTCCCAGTGACCTGCAGCGACTGCAGGGGGTCAGGTAATGCCCTGGGACCCAGACATGGGGGGAGATTTTCAGAGGTGCAGAGGGGCCGTGGTGACCTGGGAGCTGCACCCGGAGGCTTTCAAAATACGGTTTCCAGGCCCTGTGCAAGAGCCCTCAAGCACCGGACGGACAAACGTACGGCCCCTGGGGATTTCTCCCTGGCACGTGGTTTCTGGGCGGAAAAGGCGCCCCCGTGAAAACGTTATTGTTCCCGTGTCTGGTGGAGAAGAGCCCAGAGGCTGCCCCAGTGCTGCCCCGTCTGTGCCCCGGGCTGTGGGCTGGGGCTGTGTGTCCCATGGCGACCTGGGCTCTGCCTCCCGCTGCCCGTGGAGCTGGACACAGCTGGCCCGGCCCAGCCCGGCCCCGCGGCTCTCCCGGCTCTGCCCCGCCACCACCCCAGCCGCGCTGTCAGCCCGAGGTGCAGTGGGTGCTGCCCCACGCTGCCAGGGCTGGGCGCTGGCCCTCACCTGCCCACCTACCTAATGCCCGCGCTCGCCATGGAGCGGCCCCGGCCCCCTGGGCTCGCAGGGCCACCAGAAGCAGGAGGAGGATGAGCGTGGGAGTCATGGTCCCCTTCACCTGCACCTGCACCCGCACCACGTCACTGCCGCTGCTACCGCTGCTGCCGCTGCTGGCACGTCTGATGTGGTGCCCGGGCACAGCACTGCACACCCCGGCGTGGCACCGCAGGGCTCTGTGACGTCACAGTGCGGCCTCTCCCCCGCAGCCACGGCCCTGGGGCAGGGGCACGTTGGAGAGGAGACGCTCTGGCAAGAGCATCTTTTTTTCCCAGCTGAGGGCAACAGGCGGCAAGCGTGATGGAGGGCTGCTGCACCGCGGCTCTCAGCTCTGAGCTGTGCAGCTTGTTCCCCACGCTCCTGCAGCTCTCCAGCACGGGGAAGGTTTTCAGGAGCTCCTTCCCAAAGGGTTGCAGTGGTTGAGAAAATGTTTTACCAAACAACGTCGAACTTTGTATGGAGCAAGGAGGCCTGAGCGACTCAAGTCTACAGAGAAGATATCCTCAGCTTGACACACATCCTGGCAGAGCTGCTGAAACAAGGCGTGTAAGAAAGAACAGCTCGGCCAGACAACAGAGCTGGGAAACATCCAAGGAGAAGAAATCGTCCCCAAAAGACTCGTGACCATAAAAGGGAAAAGGAGTAGGGGGGTAGCTCCCCAAACGACCACCCGAGATCCCCGTGCACGCGTAGTGTAGGTTTGCAACGCCAGCATTATGGAAACGCAGCAGATAGGCAAAAAGGTGGAGACTTCTCCAAAACCGGATGAACATTCATGTCTTTAAGGTACATCAAGGATGACCTTTTGTTTCAGTGTGTGCGTGACCCGCCACGCACCCAGCGCCGAATAAAGGAATGCCTGCTTCTGAACGCTGCGCTGGTGTTGAGAGGTTTGTTCCCGACTGCGGTGACACAGTGGGGCTGTCCACTCTCCAAAGCTGCAGCTGCTGGGCTGGGGGGTGGCTGGACAGGGCTGGGGGCTGCTGTGAGAGCCCTGCCTGAGGGTCCCAGCGGGCTCAGGGGACCATGTGGCAACCAGGACTCCTGGGTCGTGGTGCCGGGGTTGCCCTGAGCCCTGAGGCTCCTGTGGGCATGGCCTGTTCCCCTCGTGAGGGGCCATCCAGGGCCAGCTGGCCCTGGGCGCTGGTACCCCTTGGGGTTTTGTCTTGCATATGAAAATGTGTCCTGCGTCCCAGGAGCTGGGTGCATACAGCTCCAGCCCCAGCTCCCACAGGGCCCTCTCTCCCGAGCTGGCTGGAAATGCCACTGCTGTAAATTAGCCCGTTACCTTGAACCAGTCCCCTTTGGTAGAACCTCTGCTCCTTCCCACAGGATCCTCTTGTGGCACCAGGCTGGCAGATTACGTCCTGGGCTTGGGGGTGCTATCTCTTTCTTGGTGTTACATGGCCAGAGCCCTTGTCCTGGGCCCTTCTCACAGCCCCACTTCTGCTTTAGCCCTGTCCCTGGAAAAGCGTAAGGCTGGCAGTCATAAACTGGGGCACAGCCCAGCTCTGCAGCCACAGCAGTTTATGACACCCGCATCTGTCACCCCCTGGGCGAGGACCTGGCTGACAGGCTTTGAGCTAGTTTACCCGGAGTCTGAGGCTGAAAACTAGGGTGCAGCTGGGGAGCAGCAGAGCTCACAGCCCGGCCTCCCTGATGTCTCCAGGAAATTTTCTTCTCTGCTCATACTGAACTTGTAAATAGAAGAATGCCAGGGGCAGGTTCTGATTTAAGACCCAGTGAAAAGAAGGAACCAGGAGATAAAGGAGTGAGTTACTCCAACTTTGCATAAAAATGGCTGCCTAACAAGTATACCTTTGAAGAGCAGCTAAAAGAGTAGTAAGAGGGGAACATTCTGTCCCAGAAGGCACCAGATGCTTGGATGATTGTCTGAGAAGTATGAATTCAGCAAGAATCAGCAATAACTGAAGGGAAAGGGAAAGGCAGTGAGGTGGAGGGGGGCAGGGGGAGACTGTGACCACTGACTCAATTCAAGACCAAAAAGAACTGGCCCCCCCATGCCTGTAAGGAGCATGTGTGCTAATTTACACAGAAACCGAGGGTAATTTAAATATAACTAACGAATAGCATATGGAATGGTAATTACAGACCCATGAGTGTAATCTTAGATAGGTTTTTACTAACCATGTAACAAGATGAATAGGCTGCAGTCCCTTTGTGTAGCATGCTAGGTTTGTGGAATTATCACCTGGCCCCCATCTTTGTACAGAAATGGCTTAAACTGATATCTCAGCTCTGTGTGTGAGATTGGCTTTTTTGCACACAGGGCAACGAACACTGAAGGACAACAAAAGCCCTGTAAGAGTTAACAGAAAAACACACTACTCCTATTACTATAGTAACTCACAAAATCACAGAATTGTCTAGTTTGGAAAACACCTTGAAGATCATCTAGTCCAACCCAGCACTGACAGTTCCCAACTCCCCCAGATCCCTCAGCGCTGGCTCAGCCCGACTCTTCAACCCCTCCAGGGATCCCGGGGACTCCCCCCCTGCCCTGGGCAGCCCACTCCAACGCCCAACAACCCCTTCTGCACAGAAATCCTTCCTCAGAGCCAGCCTGACCCTGCCCTGGGCAGCTTGAGGCCATTCCCTCGGGGCCTGGCGCTGGGGCCTTGGCTCCAGAGACTCATCCCCCCTCTCTGCCCCCTCCTGGCAGGGAGTTGCAGAGGGCCAGGAGGTCTCCCCTCAGCCTCCTCTTCTCCAGACTGAACCCCCCCAGTTCCCCCAGCCGCTCCCCAGCAGACCTGTGCTCCAGACCCTGCCCCAGCTCCGTTGCCCTTCTCTGGCCACGCTCGAGTCATTCAATGGCCTTTTTGGGGTGAGGGGCCCAAAACTGAACCCACTCAGCGAGGGGCGGCCTCACCAGTGCCCAGCACAGGGCTCAGATCCCTTCCCTGTCCCCGCTGGCCACGCCAGTGCTGACACAAGCCAGGATGCCGTTGCCCTCCTTGGCCACCTGGGCACACTGCTGGCTCATTATCAGTCCCCCCCCAGGTCCCTCTCTGACCGGCAGCTCTCCAGCCACTCCTCCCCAAGCCTGTAGCCCTGCTGGGGGTTGTTGTGGCCCAAGGGCAGCCCCCGGCATTTGCCCTCAGTGAAACTCCCCCAGTTGGGCTCAGCCCATGGCTCCAGCCTGGCCAGGTCTCTCTGCAGAGCCTCCCCACCCTCGAGCAGATCAACACTCCCACCCAACTGGGTGTCATCTGCAAACTGACTGAGGGTGCACTCGATCCCCTCGTCCAGATCATCAATAAAGATGTTAAACAGGAGTGGCCCCAAAACCCAGCCCTGGGGGACACCACTCGTGACCGGCCCCCAGCTGGATTTAACTCCGTTCACCACAACTCTTTGGGCCCGGCCATCCAGCCAATTTTTACCCAGCAAACCGTGCAATCATCCAAGTCTCGAGCAGTCAGTTTTTCCAGGAGAATGCTGTGGGAAACGGTGTCAAAGGCCTTACTAAAGTCGAGGCAGACAGCATCCACAGCCTTTCCCTCATCAATAAGCAGGTGGCCCTGTTGTAGAAGGAGATCAGGTTTATCAGGCAGGACCTGCCTTTCCTAAACCCATGCTGACTGGGCCTGAGCATCTGGTTGTCCTGCATGTGCTGTACGATGGTACTCAGGATGAGCTGCTCCATCAGCTTCCCAGGCACCAAAGTCAAGCTGACAGCCTTGTAATTTACTGGATCATCCTTCTGACCCTTCTTATAGATGGGTGTCACATTGGCCAGTCTCCAATCTGTTGGGACCTCCCCGGTCAGCCAGGACTGCTGGGAAACGATGGAAAGTGGCTTGGCGAGCACCCAGCCAGCTCCTTCAGCACCCTCGAGTGTATCCCATCTGGTCCCATAGACTTGTGAGTGTCTACATGATGCAGCAGGTCACTGACTGTCTCCTGGATTGCGGGGAGGTCATTCTCCCAGTCTCTGTCATCTGGCTGAGGAGGCTGGATTCCCTCAATACAGCTCAACATGCTGGGGGGGCTCCCGGGGGCTCTGGGGGTAGGGCTGCCCGGTGCCTGTGCCCAGGGGGGTCTGTGTCCTTCCCCCTCCCCTCCCCAGCTCTGACTTTACTCCTGGGCCTGCCCCGGCCGGGCCCAGCTCCAGCTGACCAGGAGCACACACGCCCGCCCCCCCGCCCCCCAGGCATCCAGCGGGCAGGAGAAACCCCGACACCTGCCCAAGGGCCCCAGGGGTGACCCCAGTACTGACCGCAGCCGGGCCGCAGCTGGAGCAAAGGCTGCAGCTCCCGAGACCAACATGGCTGCCGGTGAGCCCCGTGCCCGGGACTGCAGCTCCCAGCATGCCCCGGGAACCAACATGGCCGCCGGTGAGCCCCGTGCCCGGGACTGCAGCTCCCAGCATGCCCCGGGGCACCCGTTCCCGCGGTCTGACCCTGCGCGGACACCGTCCCCCGGCCCGGCCCCGCCCCCCAGCCCCATGGCCGCCTCCCCGGGCTGCTCCGGCCGGTGGAGCAGGGGAGAGGCGGGGGAAGAGTTGCAGGAGAAGAAGAAGAAGGAGAAAGAGAAGAGGAGGGAGGGACAGAGCGGCGGAGAGAGGTGGGACAGGGCGTTGGGCTGCTGGAGAGGGACGGGCGGTGGGCAGAGGGATGGGAAACGGGCAGTGGGACGAGGAGAGGGGGGGGAGCTGGGCAGGGAGTGGGGGAAGGAGAAATGCTGGTGAGGAGCCGGGCAGAGGGGCAGAGCGGGAGGAGGGTGGAGGGGAAGGGGACAGCGGGTGCAGGAAGGAAGAGAGTGGTGAGCCTCAGGACGGAGGGACAGCGAGAGGAGAAGGGCAGGAAGGAGGACAGAGGGACGGACAGACACAGGCAGGGCGAGTGAGCGGGCCGGGGGGCGAGAGACAGCAAAGGCACCAGCAGAGTGGAGGGACAGAGACATGGGACAGGGAGCAGGAGAGAGGGACGGAGGGGAGAGCAAGGGAGAGGCAGGGACAGAGAGCAGGGCACGGAGCAAGAGAAGATGGAAACAGTCCCAGGAGGGTGTGGGTCAGGACAAGGGTCCGAGAAGGACACAACAGCGATGGCCTCCGGGATGGAGATGGAGGAAGAGCAAAAGGGGATGTGGGGCAGAACCGAGTCCCAGAGAGAGGGCCCAGGCAGCTGAGCAGGGGAGAGAGGGGACTGGCTGCAGGAGAGAGAGGGAAAATAAGGCCAGGAAGCAGCACCTGGTGACAGAAAAAAGAGGACAGGGAGCGGAAGAGAGAGCTGTGGAGAAAGGCAGAAAATAGCAACAGGCTATATCATGTCTATAAACTATGACAAAGGTGTTGGGGGCACCAGTTACCTGGAGGGATACTGAATGTTATGTGTAATCTGTAATTTTTAATGTACTATAAAGTGAGTAATCCAAACTTGTTTTCAAAGATTTGAATGACAAACTGTAAGCTATTGATCCAGCATAGCATGAAACAGACCTGTACCTGTTACCAGGAACTGCTGTGCTTCAACTTTTTTCTTAGAGTTACCGATGAAATGCTACATCTAGTGCCAGAGGAAGAGAACTTCCTGCTCACGCTCCGGGCAATTAAAATGTGGGCAAAATATGGATAAGGTGATTGTTCATAATCTTTAAGCTTTTCAGAGACACCTCATGCTGAAAAGATAAGACCGTTGGAAGTACTTCAGCTTTGGATAGCCGTTTAAGTGACAGTTTTCAAACAAACCCCTGTTTTTTAGTTTAGATTCAAGGTCTGTCCATGGGCTGGAGTGGGTGTGTTTTTTAATGGGGGTGGAGTGGGGAGAAGAGGGGAGTTCCTGCAAGACAAGGTGCTTTACTGCTTATCAGGAACCTGACTACAGATTGTAAAAAAGACAAGTTAATATAAAAGCTTGATCCATAAGGAATAAGAAAGTATTGTTTGGGTATGCGTCTAGAGCAAGTGCTAGAAGAATGACAGAATTTTTTTCTTAAGGGACGTTGGAGTGAAGCAGTAGCTGTAGCAGTGTAGGCAAATTTCAGAGTAGCAGGATTTTGGGAAGTGGTGTGGGAATGATCCTTTTTCTCATCGCTGTTAAGGACCAACAGTTTTGGCCTCATGGCACTGCAATAACAACTGACTTTGAGGCTGAAGTGTAGTGAGTATTCTGTAGATTGTGAAGTTGGTGCTGCAAATTTGAAGGAATATCCTTGGGTATTGAAAGACTGCAGGCTAACTCCAGTGTATCCGCTCTGGGACAGGGCATTTTCTGCAGCCTGCTGGGATTTCTTGGTGGGCTTTCCTGGGCAATGCTGGTAGCGAGAACATGTCTGCTCTACCCAAATGCTTTGGCTTCTGCTCTTGTGAACAAGTTCTTGGGTTTTTTGTCACAATAGTAAGAGCTATTGTTTATTCTAATTTGCAGCAAGAAGTAACACTTCTAGAGGTAGTTCGTCATAAAAGGTTTATGTTGACAACATTTAGTCCTACCCTGAATTACATGGCAGTTTTAGATGGACGGTTACTGGCTTTTCTTATAGAGGGAATGGCCAAATCCTGCGCTGCTGACACAACCCAAAGACAGCAATCTTAATTTACCACGGTGGGACCCTAGGGTGTGTAAACATTGACTTCAGAAGCCTTTAAACTTTTTTCTAACCTGTTGATACTGAGCACAATTGTTTTAACATCCCAGGTGACCCCCTCAGACCAGTACCATGTAATGGGGATCCTCGGCCCAGGCTCTCCACAGCAGGACACTGCACACACGGGATCTGCATCAACGACAGCGGTAACGGGAGAGGAGATCAAACATGGTAAAGTCCTTCCTGTGCTTGTTAAGTGATTTAAAAATGTAATCCTTGCTATATGAAACCACATCATCTGAATTGGTACCTAAGCACAATTCACAAGTGAAACGGTCCTGCCAGCATAGCGCTTTTTGAGCAGCAACAGTTCAGTGTTTCAAGCAAGAAGACATCAGAGCAATTAAAAAGTGAAGAGTGAACATGTATCTGGAAAGACAGTGCCTGGAGAGGCAGTTAATTTGGAGGAAGGAGAGATTGGAAGAGATCTCCAGGTCCATCAAAAGCTGACTGAACTCCATAGTAAGCAATGAGGGGTTGGCTGGTTGCTTCCTCCGATTCACGGAAACAGACTCTACAACTCGAATAGAGTTATACAGCAGGTATGTTTACTCCAGGGTGCGAGGAGATTTTTCTCCAGAAGGTTGCACTCCGACAGCACATTTTACCAAAGCTTATAGACTGTGCATATACATATTAATTGGATTGCATAGCACAAATATCCGTATGCATAAGTGAGGCTGGGTTAGTTCTAGAGGCTGGTGTCAGCAGTTTCTCTTTGCACCTGCCCATTGCCTCCTGGGGGGCGTCTCTGGGGGTCTGTTGGAGGAAGGCTCATAGTCTTTCTCACCTTGTACTTTTCCTCGGGGATTCTCTTAGCCAGTTTCTTGAACAAGCAGAGTGGTTCCAGAAGGTTTGCCACCTCTGTCTTATCTAAAACCACCAGTATACTAGTTCTACCACCCATACATGGCTACTACATCTACTCTATCCACTACAAAACCAAACTTGTTAGAGGGCATCTGCTTTCAAAGGACATGTCTCTTATTTTTGCTGAACACAGTAGCCCTTGGTAAGCTTTCACAGAACTGTCAGGGCAAGCAGGATTATTAAGCAATATTCAGAAATCATTACAAGTTGCTATAAGTAAATAAGTTGCCAAAGCAGGTGGTCATTCCCTTTTATCACCTCCTTTCTTTATTTCCCTTGGAAGGCTGTTGCAGCACCCAAATCTTCTAAGCATTAAGAAGTTTTCTTCCAGTTTGCAGCTTAAAGTTACTCAGGACCAGGCAGTACACATTTTTTCTGGTGCTCACACCCTTCAATCTTAGTAACTGTTCTCCCTAAGTGTTATTTCCCTCTCCTGCATTTACAGGAGTCACCCCACTCTTCTCCCACTTGCTTTCCTGGCCCGAGCAAATCCGGCACTCCTGACGTCAGCCCTCACGTCCGCCTGCCATGTCCCAGCGATCCCCGCAGCTCTCCTCGCCAGTCCTCCCAGGGACGGTTCATCTGTCCAGTATGTGAAGGACCAGCAGAGCCACCACGTCAGACGAGCTGTGCTGTCGTCAGGGGCATTAACTCCCCTCTGCAGCTCCTGAAAACACTGTGCCTGACACACGACCCTGCAGTGCTGTCTCATGCCCCCATCACGCTGTTGGCTCCCAGATGCCCTCCTGTGCTTCCCTTGAGCTCCCTGTAATTTGTCTTCTCCCTCCTCGGTTTTGACCAAAGAAGTCCCAACTTATGACTCAAATTCTTCCCGCTCTTCTAAATAACTCTGTGGGGGTCTCAGCTTTCTGCCCTTCAGATCAGTAGCTTGTCATAACAGGAGGAGGATAGCCCTGTTTTTCCTCAAGTAAGCAAAAACTTCAACTGTTTGTTTAAATATAAAATTAAGAGGAAGGGAAAAAAACAACAGCTAAGCGGGAAGTGAAATTTTACTTTGGTGCTGAAACAGCTTGAATCGTTCTGCTGCAGCTGGAGCAGGGGGCTGGCGCTTAAATGTCTGATCAGGATGAAAGCAAAAATCCTTCCACTAAGGTTTCAAATTACAAAATAACGTGATCTAAGATAAGACAAAATGTATATATGTAATATTGCCATATGTTCCTAGTGCCTTCTCAGCACAGTGCTTCTCTGATGGCACCAAGAACTTGGTTAGGATTGGTGTGGTTAGGAACTCAGCAGGCTGCCTAGTTCATCATTGTGATTTTTCAGTCAACAAAGAAAGGAAGAAGGCCAGCAGGTACCAGTTTCAGCTGACTCTTACCTGGGTGCAGAATGAAGCTTCTTTCTGGAATCAAAATCTGTGTCTCTATCAGGATATTGGCTATCACAGGAAGTGACTTTTTTCTACCCTTTACTTCACTAAAAGATTTTTGGCCCATACGGTTTTCTCCTGATGTGGAAATATGCAAGTCCTGGGCCTGGACTGCTGCAGCACCCTCATCCTCATCTGGCCCAGCAGCTTCTGCGTGGTCACTTTCATGTGAGTGGCGGTGACGTGTCAGGCAGGCGTTGGGCTGTCTGGGCCAGAGCTCTCCCTCAGAGCCCAGCTGGCTCCTCAGGCTCGTGTCACGGGGTGGGGGGGCAGCAGAGGCACCGCTTTGCTTGTGCAGCGTTTTGCAGCTCGGCTGATTTTCTGAGCTGGCCCTCTGCCCTCTGGACACAGCCTTTGCACAAGCTGTGCACTGTCAAAGGGTGAGGCAGGGCGTGGGCTGAGGGGGGGCTGTGTGTAGGCAGTCGATCCCGTTTGGTCCCAGGAAGCCCCACGTGCAGTTCTGGCAGAGCTGGGCTGTCGCTCCCCGCTCTGGAGAAGCCCCGTGTCTGCGACAGTGCTCCTCAGCCCAGGGGGTCCCAAAGGCTGCAGAGTTCAGGATCACAAGGGGCTCCTGGAGAGACACGGCTCGGTGAGGAGCAGAGCCTCCTTGGCTTTGACCTTCTCCGTTCTCCATCTGTCCAGGAGAGCAGAAAGACTTGCTTTTTCCCCCTCCCCCTGCTCAGCCACTGTCAGTCCCTAAGCTCCTGGGTGCAGTGGGAGGCTCTTTTTGGCTTAAGGCCCAAGAACAAGGGGAAAGCTGCTTTTTGGCCAGGTCATGCCGGTGTCAGAGTGGCCTGAGGCCCTGGTCCCTGCCTCCCCGCCCCACTCCCGGCTGCTCTGTGGAGGAACAGCCCTGCTGTCCGTGTGCTCCAGCTGCTGGGACTGGAGCACAGCTGCAGAGAGGGGCCCTCAGGAGGGAGGGGAAGCAGGGGCATCAGCCTGATGCCTTCTGCTTCTGCTAGAAAACTGCTTTGCACCTTGAGAAGCGAACCTGACCCCGGAGGTCTTGGTTTTCCCACTGTGTGTGGGGGAAACAGCCTGACCCCTGGTTGGTGGCAGCAGGGTGTGATACTGGTTCTCCTGTCTCTGCAGATCCCAACAGAGAAAAGAGTTTTGGCAGGACGCCATCCTCAGGTGAGTCCCGCTGCAGTAGCAAAGCTCTGGTGCCAGCGTGTCCGTCGGTGGGATGCTCCAGCTGAGCTGAAAGGCAACTCGAGAGCTGGGGGAGAGGTACCCCCACTGCTGGGGCAGCTGCAGGGCAGCGCTGGCCGAGTTGCTCCGCCTTGTGTTGGTAAAGTAACACCAAGCTGATCCTGCTGCCACCATTTGCTCCTTTTGTGTCTGGATTTCTCCTGATGTAAATGGTGCTGGAGGGGCTGGCAGGGGAGAGAGCAAAGGAGGAGGAGGCGAATAGTGAGGAGGTGTTGAGTAGCGAGGAGGAGGCGTGTAGTGAGGAGGAGGAGGGTGTGGTGATCAGTGGAGGCGATCAGGGAGGAGGAGGCGGCGGCGAGCAAGATCAAGGCCATGGCGAGCAGCGTCGGGACATGGCAGCCAGTGCCACCAGCAACTCCCAGGCGCGGCCGGAGCCAGACCCAGACCCAACAGGCTCCTCGGCAGAGCTGCCTCTCGCTGTGCCCGGAGCGCTGGCCCTTCGACCTGAGCCACTCGCCGCCGTGGTGAGTGGGGCTGGGGGGGCTCCAGGGACCTGGGGATGGGCTTGGGGTCTCCAGGCGGGGCGCTCAGGAGAGCTCCAGAAGGCCCAGAATCGCTCCGGGGAGACTCTGGAGGGCCCAGGGCTGGCCCGGTCAGGCTCTGGAGAGCAGGGTTGTCTGGGGGCCGGTCTGGTCACTGTCCCTCCTGCGCAGTCCTGGGCAGTGGCAGCAGGGGGGACACGGGGGCCGTGGTGCAGTCAGGGTCACCCCTTGCGCGTGAACTGGGTTAACTGGGCAGCCGTGCTCGTTTCCCGGCCCCGGCCTTTCGATTCTGTAAGAATAACGATGCGGAATTGAGCACCGCAAACAGCTGGAAGCCCTGAAGGTGTTTCCCGGCGCTCGGTGCGGGCAGAGCGGTGGTTCTGGCTGCGAGGTTTGGTTGGGGGGAGCCGTCGGGCGCAGGTCGGCGCCTTGAACCCGGCTCCTCTGCGCATCCCGGGCCCTTGCGCCGTGGTGACGGCGTGTGCTGGGAGCAGGGCCGTGGCCTCAGGCCTTCCCCTTGTTGTTGTCCAGCTTCAGAGCTGCAGGTTGTGAGTGTCAGCGCAGCCAAACAGTGAGGTTAGACAAAGGTTCAAGTCAGGTGAGACAAAGAGTAAAGAAGTAGTGTGAAGCCTGTGAGACAAAACCCAGGTGGATGTGAGCCGTGCGTCCGTGGGGCAAGGTGAGCAGTGGTCTCTCTGAGGTCAGATGGTCAGGGCTGAAGGGGTCCTGCAGATTTTTCAGCAAAGATACGAGGTGATTTGGAGAGACTGTGGCCTCTCCCTCCCGTGGCTATGACTTGAGTAAAACGGTACGTGTGCTTCAGGGTTTGGTGGCCTTGGAAGAGACCAGTTAATTATTGTTGGGCTCCAAAGCCCCATCAAAATGTCGCCTGCTGTCTCGGGTCAGTTTGTTCAGTAGCCGTGTCCCGGCGTGGTTTCTGACAAGCCCGGCAGTAGTAGTCGAGGTTAACAACTGTGGAAGCCAGGGCAGTTCCTCGAGGTGAAGTCCCTGAGGCGCAGTGCGGGGCGGCGGGTGGCCCAGCCGTGGGCAGCGGCTCCCCCTCGGAGCAGGAGGGTCAGTGTACATGTGACAGAGCCCTGGCTCCTCACACAGCACCAGCCTCCTTTTGTGGAGACAGGGGATTGTTTTCCGGGCTTTTCATCTTCTGAATAGTTGGCCTGGGAGAGAGAGGAACCTGCTGGCCCTATCCGCTTAGCGTAAGCTTGGAGGCACCAAACAAAATAAAGATTTTTGCTGTATAGTGTCATAAAGGCAGCAGTTACCTTCTGGATGCCTGTACTAGCATGTAGATGGCAAAATCCCGTTCTCTGTGATGGACTTGCACCATCTTCTAAGTCCTAAGCCCACATGGGCCTGTTAGGCCATTCCCAGCGGGGACTCACAAAGTCCTTACCATCAGGATTTAACGCCAAATCCCAGTTCTGCAGAGAACCACTTTGCCAGCATCGGCTTCCCTCTCTGGAGACTCTGACAGCATTTTATTGTGCAAGTGGGACCTAGGTGATGGTGGCTGAGGAGTTTCTTAGGGAGGGAATGGCAAGCAGGTGCCGGGTGCCTGGAAAGTCTCCTCAGAGGAGTCTTTGCTCCCCAGCGGAACGCGCTGGGCCAGTGCCCCTGCCTCGGGGGACTTTGAACTTGCTGTGTGTGGTTGACAGCCTGTGGTGAGACTTGTCCTGCCTGAAAGCCGGACGAGCCTTTCTTGTTCGTGTCCCAGCAGACACGGTGTGAGATCCAGCAGGTTGCTGGGGTGAGGAGTGGTCTCCCCCAGGGCAGGGCTGGCTGGCTGAGGGGCAGAAAGCTCCAGCTGGGGCGTACGACACTGGGGCTCCGGTTCCCCGTGACTCCACCAGTGTGGAGCTACAGCTTTGGGGCTCTCTTAGATTATGCCTCTGGGGAGCAGTCACTGATTTAATTGCCCTGTAATTATTAACTGCAGAGATTTGCTTTACAAAACTGACACGGGATGCCTGCTGTGACTTTGTCTTGATATCCTTTCAAATGAGCAAGAGCAGTCTTAAAAATCATTGTGATACACAGCCCTGGCCCTGAGTACAGTGTGTTGTGCACTGCAAGGTGAGAAAAACCAGATACTGGTAATAAATAATAGTGGCAGTGATACTCCAATGCAAATCCTGCTGAATACGGAGTTCCAAGTGGAAAGTTCCTTAATTGCCTAAAATCCTGGTCATCAGCTCAGCTCTGGTTTGTGTTTGTTTTTGTAATCCCAATTTGCTCTGTTTCAGTAGAATGGCCAGTTAATGCAAGGGATATGTAAATTGGGGAATATTCCTTTTTCCCATGGTATATGGTCCCTCACTTCAACATTCTAGACAGGTGAGCAGCAGAGATAATTTTGATGGTGACCTTTTCCTTTGAAACTCCAAAAATCTAATCTTTAATATAAAGTATATTCTCATCTACGATAGTAAGCAAGGTAAAGAACATTTATTTTTTAAAAAGTGGATGCCCATTGAAAAGGTATTGTTAAAAGGGGATGTCACCACTTCTCAGCAACTCTGTAGTAAAAGTGCTACATCTGGAACATCCCCGCTGAAGAATTTTGAGGAGATTGCCTCATTTGAGTCAGTCTTGATTTGGTATGAATTTGGGGAACTGGACTCAAATTTAGGTGCAGGTGAAGGAGGATTTTGAGCAAATTAAAAAAAAAGAAAAAAAAATAGGAACAAACAGTGTACATCCAAGCATTTTAAATCACCTTAAATGAAATTACTGAACTATCAGTGATGTGAAGTTACTGTCTGTGATACCAGAGAAACAAATGTGATACTAGTTTTGAGAAGAGCTTCAACTCTCGTCCTGGAGGCTACAGATCAGTCGGTCTAGCTTCTGTGCTAGGAAAATTGTTCAGCAATTCCAGTAAATACCAAGTATTTGTAGAGAGAAGAAGAAACAGGATAAACAGCAGAGAAAAAGGAGTCCCAGAAATAAAAATTTTAAAAAAGACTTTTTGGGCTTACTATGATACCGCTGTAACAAACATTTTGTACAGTACTGTTTAAGACTGATTCTCCTCCTTTGCTGTCTGTTTTCCTAACACACATTTTTGTCAGTTCTGCACTTATATTTCTTGTAGAGGATTTAGGGGTGACATTCGTATGTAGCTCTTAAATATTTAAGTCTCTGGAAGAAAGCTTCTCAGACATGAACTTCTGTTTTCCCTTTGCTGACAACATGTGCAGGAGCAGAGGACTAAATGAGACCAGGGGTCGGCTTTGCTCAAGAGCTTGTTTCTGACAGTCATGGAGTTAGGAAATCCGTGACGTTTCTGCGATAACTTGCTCTTGGGGAGGCGCTGCACAAGCCCCAGGCTGCGTTGCTCTGTGGAGCCAGCAATGAGCCCAGATCCGTGCTGCGCGGGTGCCAGCGCCCGGCGTGTTCCGTGCGGTGGCCCTGTGCCGCTCTCCTGGGCGAGAGGGGCCTTCCCTGGCAGAGAGCTCGGGCTGCCCGCCGCACCGTGCCTCTGCCGAAGCCCAGGGCATCCAGCTGCCTTCTTTCCAGCGGTTTGATGGGTCTTGGTTGAGGCCCCAAACATTTCCTCCTTCCCTCCAGTACCTTTTTGAACCTTGAATTGAATTCAGCATTTTTGAGGACCAGCCCGTTCATCATTTAAATGAGAAAATACAGGTACAGACTTCTTTGAAACTGAAGTTACTACATCCCTCTGCTCAGGTGGGAGTTGCATTTTAGCTGCTTTTATGGTCCCTGAAATATTAGATGGAAGGAAGTCAATGAAAAGGAATTGGATTGACTTTCTCCTCTGCTGCTGTATGCAGCTGCCAGGTGATAGCATGAGTCAATCCTCAGCAGAACCAATGTAATCTGGTGGTTTCAAAGCGAATGCAAGCAGTGGATTCAAAAAGTAATGTAGAACAGTTACTGTAGTACCGGTGTTTCATCAATGTGCATAACAGGGTGAACTAACTTGTTTGTTTAAAGTTTAATTTATTGTTGGTAGGCTACCTGTGAGATTCTTGGGAAAGCGCAGATAAAATTCCTGTTAATCCATGATCTCTTTGGGTTTTTTGGTTTCTTTTGTTTAAATTGTTTGTTCTTTTGTTGAGCACACCTTTGTGTGTGGTAATTCAGCATAGCAACAGACATTTATCTTGAATTATCCTGTTGAAAGGTGTGTAATACAGGTACAGTGGAATTTAAATGTAAAGCCAAAGGAAGCAAAGGAGTTCAATCTCTTGTTGTGTAATTAAAACACAACCTGCCTAGAGAGCCCAAAGGTCAGACTGAACGTATTATGCAATAAATTTATGCGCTCACAAATGTGAGCGGACTTAGAGTATTAAAAACTGAAGCCTACTGTCACTTCCTTGGTTATTTCTCCTGTCTTCCAGAGGGTGAAGTCAAATAAGGTTGTATTAAGAACTACTTAAAACTGTGTCTGCTAATTATGGATGCTTCAGCTTTTGTGTTCGTTCAGCTCATACCTGAGGTTCAGTTTTTGGAACCTCTGCTCTTTGGTAGCTGTGATGGTTCAGCTCTGTTGGCTTCCCAGGGATGCAGGACGTGCCTTGGGTAGAGCAGGGGAGGGTCCTGCTTGGATGGGCTGCGTGGTCTGGTTCTTCCTTTGTTGGTCTTACAGCTTCTCACCAATAAATAGGAGAGAGGTGAATTTGTTCACTTTGGATTGTTCAAGGTACGCATTAGAGAACCTTGAGCATATTGACATGGGAACTGGAAGAGACTTGAGGAGGCCTTGCATTCATTTTTGTTGCTCTGGATACAGAGGAGGACTTGGCACCCCTGTGCCAGGGCTCTGGGAAGGGGAATAGCCCAGCAGAGAGGAGCCCGGCCCAACCCTTCTGGCCTCTACAGCAGGGCAGTCCTGGGAGTCTGCTGGACCGAACAGCCCTTCAGAGTGGGGGCAGTGCTGTCTGGTCGGTCTCTCTCAAGCCTCGGAAGCGCGCTCTAAAATCTCGGAAGAGTCCGTTATCCGAGGAGGCTGTTGCGGGGGTTGGTCTTGGAGGAGACCTCCAGGGCTGGGCTCTGCTGGAGCCTGTGCCTTGGTGGTGCTACGCCGTTCGGTGCTGAGCTGCTCTGTCTGCTGTAGACGTCCCTTGTTTCTGACGGGAATCCTCCGGAGGCCGTAAGATGTTGCTTTTACATAATCTGATGGGCATTTACCTGGCAAAATGTTGGGCATGGTTCAATGAGACAGCATTTTGTGCAGCAAACGATTGGGCAGGTCTTTGTAAATGAAGCTGTAATGATTTGGCTGTCAAGGGACTTATATGCATCTGTATTGCTTTTATTTCAGATTACTGAAAACCTACGACAGACTGAAGGACAAACACTTGACTAAGTACGTCAGCAATACCTGGATAAGACAACATCATCAGAGATCAGGACTGGTGAGATTGAAAAATTTCCTTTTCTGAGAAAAAAAGAAAAGAATGAATTGTTTCTCTTAATATTGCACAAGTCAAATCACTGATAGTCCTGTTGTTCATTTCTTAGAAGTATGCGTTGTCATTGGTAAGAATTTGACCAGCCAAACATGTGCAATTCTGCTGTGCCAGATCAAAGCCACACGATCCCAAAGTTCTCCCCTACACCATATCCCGCAGCAGCATTGATTCTCTTAGGTTACTGTTTCTCTTAGGTTTTTAAAATGTGACATCTAAGCATCTTTGACTCTAATAGCTGTTTAAGTAGGTTCAGTGTTATTTTTTTAAAAGACTTCAATGGAAAACTGAAGGATTTGGTCAAGGTGAATGTGCTGGACATTTTGAAAAATACTTATGCACTCCTGGGTGTGACTCTGCTTAGCACAGGCAGATGCAACCCCTACGCAGTAGGAAGGCAAGTATTTAATTGCCCTCCGCTGACTTGGGCAGCGGCCCCTGAAGAGCAAGGCTGAGCCCACAGCTTTTAGGAAATGTGACTGGGGCTCTCCTGCCCTCTTCAGTTGGCTGATGGGGTCCCCGGGGTCAAAGAAACGACAATTCTGTGCTCGGAAGGTGAGTTCCAGCACCGTGGCAGAAGCAGCGGTGGTAACTGACTGGGAAGAGAAAGTAGCCTTTCTGGGGAATTGGGCTCTGTTTAAAAACACACCCTGTCCTGTCTTGTCCTTCTTAGTTACATTCTATTTGTTTATGGCAGATCTCGAAGAGTGGAAGAATCCTACCTGAGAAGGAATGCCAGCTGAATACTATAGAGGAGGAACACCTGAGATACACACGGGAGGGCCTGGCTGGCACCGTGTTTCGTAAGGCCCTTGGCATAGAGGTATGCATTGACCAGGACACAGGAACCTGGCTGCAATTAGCAGAGTAATTTAATCCTCAGCTCACACGTTCAGTGAATTTGGCTGAGTAGCTAATCTGAAAGAAAAGAAGAAAGACAGATGACTGAGCAAGGGAGGATGAGAGACAGAGCTGTCTGTCTGCAGAAGGGTCGTCAGCCCAGTGTGGGGCTTTTGAAAAGAAAAGGGAGGGAGGGGCAGCAGCCAGAGCAAGGAAGTGTCAGATGCACTCAGATTTAAGAGACCTTCAGCCAAGCCAAGAATCAGGAGATACGGAGAAACAGGCAGATGATTGAATTTAGGAGGATCAGCAGCTGGAGAGGACTGCAGGGAAATGAGTCAGAGGTGGGAACAAGTCTTGTCCCTTGTCTCTCTCCTTCTCCCCGTGATTTCCTTTCCTTCCTTAACCAGGCGTCCCAGTGTCACAGCTGTCCAGTGAAAGACAGCTGGCAGGCAAGCTCAGACGTTGCTGTTAGAGCTGGCAGGCCGACGTTGATGTGCTTCTTTCCCACAATTTAGTACCTCAGAGACATAAATTTCTCTTCTTTTAGGCGGGACCATCCAGAAGACCGGTGGGAAATGCCAGCTTTATGCACTCCCCTCATCCACCACCCGGTCCAAGAAATCATTGTGGGCTCTTCCCTCCCCTTGGCAGAGAAGCAACTGGTCGCTCCCAACAACAGGTGAGTTTTAGCAGCCACCCCGAAGGCGCTGGCGTGAGCACACAGAGCGCAGGCGTGCACGTAGGCCTGTGAGGTCTGACTGCCCCATCCTCCATCCCCTGGGGCCGACCTCCTGTTTGCAGGGTTGTCTCATTAGAGAGAAGTCTGCAGAAGCTGATGCTGCAGGAATGGCACATCAGAACGTAGAAAAAAAAAATGTTTGTGATAAACCTGCTTTAATCCTTCCCTTTTCTCTGCCTTGTCACCCAAAGCTAGGCCGGTGTCAGTACGTTAAGTATTGTTAATGGGTGCTGCGGCTGTAGGTGCGTTCACACGCATTCTAAAATCCTGAGAGCAATGGAGGTCTTTTAGAAAACAGAGGTGAAGGGGTGAAGAAAGATGAAAGCTCATGCAGAAGGCTGTGCTTTGGAGCTCTGGCTCAGAAACCTCTTCCTCTCTGTTAACAGGCAGAGAAGGAATGTTAATATACTCTTGAAATATAAGGATACTAACGTCTAAGGTCAAAGGCCAAATATATGGTTCAGTTTTAACTGGTTCTCGATTTCAGTGATGATCATGGGTGCAGACTGCAGTGAGATTTTCAGTCCTGAATAACCTCCTCTCCAGAAAGAGGACACTTGGGCCTGTAGTTGTGTGTGGTGGTGGACATCGTCACATCAACACTGATCCAAGGAGTCTGCCTGTTCTAAGGCAGCAAGTTAACTCGGATAAACAGGTTTTTAACTTGGTATTCTGAGGGGTATACAAAGAAAAGCTGAACTAAAAAAGTCACAAAAATGCAGAGTGCAGAGCACAAAAATAGGCCTGCTTTGGTGGTGCGTTCTCTCAGTGTGCGTGTGCTGAAGGCACCAAAAGGCAGCACGTGGCTGCGTTCCTGTGAGTGTCTGTGAGCTCACGTGTTTGCTTCAAGGCTGCACTGTGAAGAGACAGTAGCAAAACCTGGATTTATGGTCAAGAGTTATTCTGGATGCTCCAGTATTTGGATGCTTAATGAAAGATGCCTAAAGGGGCCTGGCTCTTTGGAGGCAGACTAGAAAATGTAATTTCCTGAAGGTACCTGAGAATCACTCATCACTTCCAAATATCTCAATCGGTGCTGTTTTTTTTTTTTCCCCCTCATGATGCTGTTCTGCACTGGAAACTATACGCTGAGATTTTGTAGCTGTTTTCTCTATTCTGTTCTAGACTTCCAGGCGACCACATGCAGCTCCAGGGGATCTGCAGCACTCACTCCATTTCCCACCACTTCCCATCTGTGCTGCAGTGGGGGCTGTAAATACTTCAACATCTAAAAAGAAGTGCCTGGCACCTCAACTCAGTCTACAGCCTGCCAGCAGGGTGAGGCCATATTTCATTCTGAAAATAAAGTCATTTTAGGGACAGCTTTATAATACTGCTTTAGTACTGTAGTTCCCAGACCTGGTTAGTGCAGGCAACATGCCTTCCAAATGGTGATCAGCTTTTATTTAAACTCTCCTTGTTAACCTCCCCTTAATTTTCAAGACATTGACTTACTGGTCTAATGCCCAGTTCTTGATCACAGTGAGGAAAAATGTGGTGGCTTATCTTTTATAGTATAAAACCTCTGCATGCATAATTTTCTCCCTCCACATAGACTATCTGTTATGTCGAGAGGGAGGCAGCCACCTGGTTAACACCAAGAACTCAGGAATATTTCCACAGAGCCTTACAAGTTTTCACCTTCATCTACAGCTGCAAAGTAACAAAAAACCTCCTTTATTTTTTCTAGTTACCATTCCTCCTGCTAAGTCACACTGGCAGGTTCAGAGAATGAGAGCTTTTTGGAGTAGCCAGACATGATCTTGATACATACACAGTTACTTTCAGGTGAGATTTGGACTTTTTTTCTAGGAAAACATGGTGTAATTGGTTTAGTGTTAGGAGTTCCATGGGGCTGGAGGATTTCGGAATGGGGCTGTGACCGCTGCCTGGCAGACACTGGACGAATAGCTCCCTCCTGCATTTGCTCTTACTGTGATGGGCACCATCCTTTCTCCAAGAATTTGCCGGCACTTTCTGCTTCATGCTCCCTGCTGACAAAACAGCCGGATCAGTCACAGGTTATGCAGACATGACGCAGAGCTCAGACCCAGAGCACACGATGTTTGTGGAATTTATTCTCTAGAGTTGCCTTTTGCTTTTCAGGGCCCTGGGCCTCTGTTTGCATTTCATCTGAAGGAGGACTAGACCTCCACTACAAATGGGAGAGAAGCGTTTTGAACCACATCTTGTGTAATTGATGCCAAATGACGTTACTATTGGGAGACCTTGGCTGCTTTGGAACTTGCTTGCCAGCGGAGGGAGCGCAGCAGTGCCGTGGGGTTCTGTCTGCTGGGGATCAGAACTCTGCGCTACAAGCAGTACCCGGCTCACAGTGCTGTATATAGCTATGGGGGTGACGCTCCCAAGCAATCTGCCTGTTGCTTTGCAAATTAAAAGAAAGGGTTTTAGCACAGAAATCTTTTCCTGAACAAAATTGCAAGCACTCAGTTATGGAACTGTTCTAGAAGCATGTGTCTTACGAGGTGTAAAGAGCCATCAAACCATGGTTGGTTCAATACGCTCGGTCGCTGGTTTTGCATAACCTATTTAACCTGGTTACATGTTTTCACAGGAGGAAAGGAGCGAAGTAAAAGGTCCAAATGCGGTAAAATACATGACCAGTTTATCTCCCGTCGTTAACACCGGCCTGGTACCGGCACCACCTCCACCCCAGCAAAAACGTGGAAACACAGTGAGAAGTGAGGTAACCAGAGGGAGAAAATTGTGTCCCGTCAGTGTGCCCACTGAGGCAGAGCACCCTCCGAGGAAGGTAAGTTAGCTCTGTCTACATCTCTGTTTATGTACAGGTCTATAATCTTCCTTGTTGGTGTATTTGCCTAATGCTGAAAGATGTGTCGACCTAGTTTGCATAAAGATTCACTGAATTTTTGAAAGAAATAAAATTCCTAACTATTAAAATCTGTAACTGCCACCCATCTCTGTATATACTAAAACATTTGGTGTTTTTCATCAGCTGGGGGAAAAAAGGTGCTTGAACAGAAAAACCATGGGATCTCTTACTTAACACCTTCTGGTGTAGTCAGTCTGATCCTGTCTCTGACCATGTCTGAAATGCCTTGAGCGTACGAACCTTCATCTGTTACACTAGACCTCCAGCCAGTTTTAACTCCTGTGAAGGAAATGGTAGGAACCCTGGATTGGGAGGCACGATATGGGTCATGGTCCCTGCAATTTTGGGCAATTCGATGCAGTGGATTTTCAGTTTGAAATCTTTTCCTGCCCTTCTGCATATTACAAATCAGTTCCCAATTTAAGCAGCTCAAGGCCTGTCTTAAAAGACTGGCAGCCTCAAGTGTACGGCACACATACATGCTCTTTGTGTTCACCTTCTGTTAGAGTTGGAAGCTGACTGCATTTTTTGTGTATTTCCTGCTACAGAATTCTGGAGTCGTCTCCAGGTCCCTGGTACGCAGCGGCGCGCGTGTCACCGTGGCCTTGGTGGGGAAAAATCTCTGTTTACCTGGCAAGGCTGCTGGGGACAGGCAGCACTGTGGAGGGGAGAACCTGTGTATGTACAAAGGCAGACTACTGGAAGGAGATAAGGGTGCAGAGTCAAAGAATTCATATCGATTCTGGCAACGTCTTTTTTTCTTTTGGCTAAAATGTTGGTGTGGCATCAAAATGACTTCAGCTGAGCTCAGTCAAGATACATGGATCCAGGGATTTTTATACCATCTTTTATACCATCTGCCTCCAGACTAAATGTGGATCTACTGTTTCATGATTGTAAGTGAGGTTAGAATGACTTCTGCAAATTATGGTAGAAGGAACTTAGAGAACTAATTTAACAAAATACTGTAGCTTAGGTGAATTTCATATAGAGACGTGTGGTTAATAAAGTAGTAGTAGTAGTTTTAGTGGTAGCAAACTGTCCTTAAATGGGGGTTGTCTCTTTCTGACTTGCTCCATCACATCATGTTGCTTATTACTCCAGAAGGAAAAGTGCATAATGGGAGCCCAATTCCCATCTCTCTGACGTGAGTGCAATCCCATAGCACCAGTAAAAGGTGAATTGTGTTCTGGGATCCTGGGAAGAGGCGATGGCTGGGAGATTGTCACTTGTGAGGAGGAGTGATTCCACCGATGACACCCCTCATTCCAGCTCACAGACCCCCTGTGCTGGCGTTTTCAGCGGGCGTGGGAAGATGGTGCAGAGCTCCCTGCGCTCCCGCCCGTCCCCGAGGCTGTGGGAGCACCGCGGCGTGCCCGCGGATCAGCTCATGGGCTGCTGGGCTGGCTCCCCGCTGTGTCCTCTGTGCCTGCCCCTCTTGTCCCCAGCCCTGCTCACAGGCCTGCGGGAGTGACCAGTGTAAAGGGGGTACAACCCCGTCCCCCCGGCATGGAGGGGGGTGGCCGCCTCGGTGCCGTCCCGCCTGGATGCCAAGCGGTGCCCTTGCAGAGCAGCTGGAACGGCTCCAGAAGCAGCATCTTTCCGGTGCCCGGTGTTGCCTGAGCCCAGCCGCGTCCGTGCGGGCCCAGAGCCGCTGGTGCTGAGCTGTGCTCATCTGGAGCCTCGGCTGCCCCTGCCAGGGGTGTCCCACTGCGGGGGCTCTGACGTGCTGCTGCCCTGCACCCGGTGGGCACGTGCCAGGAATCCTAAACCTCCTGTGCACGATGCCCACTCCTGTAAGGCAAGGGCGGAGTTAAGTTTGTGGAGATGGGAGGCTCTGCTCTCTGTTCTGCTGTGGCTGTGAGTGCCCAAACGGAGTGGCTTGTCACAGGGGTGCCCAGCTTGGCACTCTGGGGCTGGAGAGAGACGGGGCTGTTGTGTAGGGAGGAGGTGGGGTATTACCCCACAGAAAAAAAAAATCTCCTTATTCCCTTAATTCTCATTGTCTGGGTAACTGTTTATCTGCCTAATTGGTTCTGCATCAGATACGCGTTATTTCTGTCCCTGGCATCTGTCACTTCAGTGTTTTAAAAGCACCGATCGAAAGAAAAAGAGGCGGGCAATAAAATCTGAAAGGTGAGAAGTGATGGCCATGAGGGACAGCTGGTGTGTCAGCGGTGGCAGCTCTCCTGCACCGTTTGGGTTTGTTGCCTCTCTGCTGCGCGCGCAGTGAGCTGGTGGTGGCAGTGGAATTACTGAATGTCACGGGGAAATCACTGACATCACCGTGCGCTGGTGCCTGGGGTTCCAACCGCGGCAGCTCGGCTGGGCAGGGGAGGATTCTTTAATGCGTACGCGTGGGGCCAGTCTGTACTACAGATGTGAGCAGAGCTGTCTGTGAGCTACTACAGCTTGTCAGGCTCGTGGCCTGGGACGGAATCCAGACCATGTTGGTGTGGAAATGGTAAATCTGTTGTAAGCCTCATTTGTATGAGGATTTCACGTGGGAGCTGAAGGAGGTACGGGAGCAGTGCGGTGGCAGAGTGTTCCTGCGCAGCACCCTTTGCCTGTATTGATTTAATTCATTCAGTTTGTAAGCCACTGCTTTGCTGATTAGCCATGTCAATCCACATTTATCTTACTTGGTGCTGCAATAGATTATCTTTCTCCAGTTTTCTCTGTTGCTGGCATTTTTTCTTCATGGCAACAGTTTTTTCTCCTGTAACAAGAGACTGTGTGGCATTTTCTTTCTGAGTTTGCCCAGTTCTCAGTTTTTCTAGTCCTTTCAGCGGCTGAGGGTTTTGTTTGTTGTTTTTAATGTGTTGACCACACTTGATGCATCATTCAGTAGCTTTAGTGCTTTTTGCTATGCTGTTTATGAAGAATACGATGCTTTTTTATGATAATGTGCTGTTACTCTTCCATCTGTGGTCCTAGATTCTCTCATGGCATTAAAAAGACAGAGCAAATGTACAGGCAAAAGGAGACTGATGAAGTTAACCTCTGCCTGCTTAAAAAGAACTTTATTAGTTGTGAATTCCGTCTCACAGTATGATTCTTGTATTTTAGAGTACGATGATGATATTGAAGCAGAAGAGAGACAGATTGACGATCAAATGAGTGGAACATCAGAGTCACCCTCAGGTGATGAAAAACCTGACTTGGACACTGAAAAGGAGAGTGAAACCTTATCAGAGAAGGCATTGGAGGTCTCTGACAGTGAGAAGGATGAAGATGATAAATACTCTGACAGTGACTTCTGGGACGATGAACAAGGTTAGATTTTTTCATACTGAGGCTTAAAGAAGTTGACCCGATGAATGTTTTATATTTTTTATGCACGTTTTACATTTTGCGCGTGCCCGGTACATGTTAAGGGGAAAACACATGAAAAAGCATGCAATTCCTACTGAATTGGGAAAAGATAGCTGTTTTATCTGTTATTAATTCAACCATCCGTCACTGAAATGCAGCAAAACCCACAGGCAGTGTAAGGGTGTGCCAGCTCACAGCAGACTTTGCTGAAGTGCACCGGTGCAGAAGTGGAGCTGGAGCCAGTCGGCAAATTAGCTCTAAATACTTGGGCAGATCAGCACTTAATGTCAGCGGTCACTGACGTCCGAGACCACTCACACCTTCGGAGGATAGGTGCTTTCACCTGAGAAGCCCCCGGCACACCCAGCGTGCCTCCTGGTGGTTTAGCAGTGCTGTCTTTAATGGCCCCGAGCAGCCAGAACCTCGGCGGCGTCCCCTGCCGCACTGCTGGCCCGTGCTGGCCGAGGGAGGAGATGCCGTCAGCTCGGCTCTCCCTGCTGCCTGCCTGGGATTATCTTCATCAGTAATCCCATGGAAAACTCGCAGGCAAGTTCTCATTTCTTAGATGAACAGCAGCATTCCATTCACCACGTCGTTGCCTCTTCCTTGGGGCAGTGTTTTAGTTCTTCTTAACTTTTCTCCTCTATGGCTTTGTGAGATCCTGAGCTGACTTCTGTGCCTCTTGCTTGTCATAATGTACCAGGATTTCTCCATTTCCTGCTCTTTCAAAATCAGTTACTTTACATTCCTTACATTTGACAGTCCTAGTCTCGAGTTAAACGGAAACTTTCACATTTGGATTTCTAGGTGAATTAAGCAATGGCAATATTAAGCAATACAGCTCGTTGTGAAAAGGTTGCAGCTGCAAGGAAGATCCAGTCTTTTTACAGAAAGTATAAATTCCACCAGAAATTCCAATTAGGTTTGAAACTTCCTTGCTTATAAAATCATTGCAGTGATCAAAAAGAATCTTAACTTTTGTTCTCTCGTGATAATGAGAAATAGCTTGTGATTCAGGAATAATCAGTACGATTTTCTGCTTGTTAGTGCATGGCATTATGAACTTCTCTGTGACTTTACTCAGCTGCCTCTCAAGCTCTAGCAGTGTGTGATGATCATTCTTTCTCTTTCCTATTTGTTGATTTTTGATATTTTCCCCTTTGAAATGAAATCTTACTACTTTTTTCCCCACCACTGAACAGAAGAGGTGGAGAGAAGGGATAAAAAAGATGTGGGTTTCTCCCAACGGAGTAGTAATAATAAATTCATGAAACATAAGAATTCATTGGTAATTTTGAGGGCAAGAAGAGCTTTCTGCTTGAATGAAGGACTCCCTGAAAGTAGTATAGGTGGAAATATTCCAAGCAGCGTTAGTAGCAACTACTAGTTCCATTTTTTTAGGAGACCGGTAAAGTGCCTAATAGCTCTCCACAGTGGAAGATGTTTCTGGATATTCATTATTTTAAAAGTTTTTCTTTAATTCAACACCATTTTTTTTAGCTATGCGTTTAGCTATGCGTTTTTGCACATCCTTAAGCAGGTCTTTTCCATTCTTTCTATTTACAAATTCTCCAAGACAACATGACCCCATTTCACTGTTGTTGGCTTCAGCTTTCATCTGCGTGTGTCCTGAAATTCCACATGCTCTGTACATTTATTGTGCTTTGAGGTCATCTGCCGAGCCTTGGGCCTGTAATTTTTTCAAAGAAATACTCGCTTAAGCTTAAGTATGTGTCTTAGTGTTGGTAGACCAAGATTTTGGATAGCAAGCTTTTGGGCATGGATGCTACGTTTCTGTGTTTCAGCAATCAGTACACTAATCCTCTTGTAAGCTATGAGTGCTGCTTTGGCAGAAATAACGCGCTAATAGCAATGGGATCTGGATCTTTATGAGTGCGTGTTGTGGACAGATTTTGTCTCATCTTAGTTCAGCATATGATGACGCTTGTTCAAGAGTGTCTGAACCCGTTGGGCCCCTTGGGTCAGTTCAGCCAGCATACAGAGTCCAGAATAAAATCCAGATAACTGAGGTGCCACAGATGTGACTTTTGCATACAATATTATGAGTCGGACATAAATAAAGAGCGTGTAAGAGGGACCTTGGCATTCAAATCCCTGTGGACCATAAGCCTGTGAATGAACTGGGGAGAATCGCTGACGGTTCCCCTGGTGCAGTGTGTAATCTGCACGTTGGAGTGGTTCTGTCTGTTTGTACTCTCGTCAGTGTCTGGGAGCGGTGGTGTTTTCTGGGACTGTGAACACACCTCCTGTCACAACAGAGGCGCGAGTCCGGGGCAGGCTGGAGGTGCCAGAGTCATTGCCAGGTGGTGGCTGCCCAGTCATTTGTGCCTCACGCCTTTTGCTTTTTAATGGCTTCTCTTTCCGGCTTCCTCTTTTGTAACTTTGTGATAGTTCTTGAAGATTGCAGTCCAGTCCAGGTGGAAACAGCAACGGCACCTGGATGTGGTCGTCACGTGTATTCTGAACCTGATGACTCCTGTCCAGATGTGGAAGAAGAGGTCCTAGAAAGTGGGGAGTATGATGCCAGTGAAGGTGAGGTTGGCTGTTGAGCAGGGATGAGATCTGATTCATCTGAAGTCTTTTTATAGAAGTGCTTGCCCTTTCCCTTTCCTTGCTAGTCTATCAAACCCTATGTCTGCTCTTTTCTCTCCTAACTTGTACAAAATTGGGTGGTGACTAGCTGGCTTCTGCAGTCATGTGTAGTTAACCTGTATTACAGTAAACAACTGCTTTGTTGGCAGCTGTAATGGTCCTAGGAAAAGAATCCAGGCCATGAAAAACTGGGTGCCAGTCAAGAAAAGAGCTGTGGAAAGCAGGAGTCTAGCGAGTTTCCCTTTGCTTCCAGGTAGCGCAGGGGCTCCTGGGGAGGTGAATGTCCAGGACAGGCAGGGTGGGACTGACAGATGGAGGGCAGCTGAGCTGCAGCCTCCATCTCCGTGCTGCGCCCCGTTTGTCTCCCAAGCTCATCTCCCGGTGAGCAGTTGGCCTAATTGGCAGTGAGGAACCTTCAGCTTGGTCTTGGTTCCCTCCAAGAACGTTTCTGGTCCCTGCAGCCTGAGCCATTCATTGCTGGGAGCGTGGTCTGCCCGACAGAAGAGCCTTGCCTGTCACCCGGGGGGTGTTCCAGCCAGCCATCCTGCCGCGGCCATCAGCCGTACCGGAAGGTCACCTTAAGCTTCCGCTCCCCAGCGGCAGTGAGTCTGAAAAGCGAAGAAACCCACAGGTTAAAACTGACTTCAGTCTGCACTGCTGCTCTTCCATTTCCTTCTGCCATCCTCTAAGGCTCTAAGAGCTGGCAGGAACAGGCCAACTCTACTGTTTTTAAATTGCAAGTTGCGCACGGTCTTGTACGTTGACACATTAATCCCGGGTGTTGCAAGTTTGTTTTTCTGGTCAGCTGGGAGCCTTTTGACCTCCTTCCTCTATGTAGCCTAAGAGCACAGTCTTGTAAGGTGAGTTGTCTTTCATCTGGAGAGTGTATGCAGGAGGCTGGAGGTTCCTTCTTGTCTCTGGTCTGTCAGCAATTGTCTTTTTCCTCAGTAATTCTTTGTCAGGTGAAACTCCTTCTGCCTCAGTCCCATCAGCTGACTGCAGACAAGAGTCGGTACCATTTAGTTTCAAAGCCTGGTGGTCTTCATGTGTTGGTCTTCACACGGATCCGTGTTTCTGATGCAGAGAGCAGGGTAGCGAAGATGTAGTTCCTGGGCAGCCCGACTTCTGTGGCAGTTGTCCCTCTGGATCGGGGTTGAAACCTGTTTGCTTCCCGGGGGGCAGGTGGTCTTTGGAAAGACCCGAATCTCCTAGTTGTTACCTTCTCAGGTGCCACGGTGCCTCATCTGGAATACTTTAATGCTGAAACAACCTCACGGTTCCTGTTATCATTCTGCCCAAGGCAAGACCTCACTTTACAGAAGGGAATACGTTGTAATCAGCAGCCAGAGTAAATAAACTGCTCTTTCTGCTAACGAAGCAGGTAAACAGGCAGACTATGCCATGCACCACACAGCATTTGGTTTCTTTCAGGCAAAGTGAACAAAGCATCTATTTTGCAGGGACCAGCAAAATCCATTACATTAGACTCAGTCCTGTATAAGCAGCTGGACAGGTTGGACACTGTACTTTTGTGGAGAGAGGAATATTTACTCTGAGCTGGGATGACAGTTTGGGATGTTTTCATTTTGTACCAAAACTTCCCTTAGAAAGTTTTAAAATGATTTCATGTTACTGATGTTGGTAGTAGACCTGAGCTCTCCCAGATTCAGGAGGTAGGGTTTTCAGTGTGAGTGGTGTAAAAGTATGGTAGTGATTGATAACTGCCTTTTTATATATATGTAGATATATATATATATATATAATATGTATAAAAGAAGAAAAAAATTAAAATATAAGGTACAGAAAGCTAGTAGTGAACATAAGCAACAAACCTGGTGCAAGATGCGTCTTGGACGAAGGCATGATTTCTTGTATTGCAAAATGTAGAGTTTTTAATTATAATTTTGAAGTGTGGTCCAGTGTTTAGCGATGTGGGGTCTGGTGGGAGGAAGCAACCTGCTGAGCTCTCTCCTCTCCTTCCCCATCCTCCCTTCTCTTTCTGGAAACTGTCTTCCCAGCCTGTCCTGCCTGCTCCTGGTTCCTGCACTGTCTGCAGCCACCTGGGCTCCTTGTGCACCTTCCAGTTCCCTCTGCGGAGACCTGGGAGCGAGTCGGGCCCGGCTCTGAAGGGCAGGAAGGGAGGGGTGGGCGCGGGGAGCAGCGGGGCCAGGGGGAGGGTTGTGGCAAGCCGGACACGAGCTCCACTCGGCTGGCAGAGATGGGCCAGGCAAATAGCGTCCTCGAGGCCTGGAGCCTTCTCTGTCTGCCGTCCAGAAAGGGGCTCTGGTTGCACAGTGGGTTGCGCCAGCAAGCAGCAGAAAGCAGTAACTGTGGGGTGCAGCAGCAGTGCAGGAGGGTAAAACAAGTCAAAAGGAGTGGGAGATGATTTGGGGCAAGACAGCCTTTGCACAGTTTGGGAAAGGTAGCTTGGGAAAGACATTGCTCTTGTTCCTTGTGGTGGCACAAAACTTCTCTTTTCTTCAAGAACCGGAACGTGCCGTGTTTGTACAGAGCACTGGTGCAGCAGCACAGGCTGCCGGGGGGGCTGCCTCGGGACAGACCCCACAGCACAGAATTCAGTGAGGGCACTGCCGTGAAATTCCCAGCGGGCAGGAATCGACCTTGTGTTATTCCCCTGATGTAATTACAGAATCCATGGGAAGCAATTACACAAAGAGCTGAGTATTCTTTTTCCTGTGTGTGCGTATTTTACGTGAGCAATTTCCCACCTATTTCTTAACTTTTGAACATTACTGCCAAGCTTATAGCTACTTCGTAGACACACCTGGGCTCCCTGCTAGGCAGGTGAGGGAAGGAGGGAGAGTACAGAGGGCAAGCAGAGCTGTCAGAGTTGAAAGATGGTCGGGCATCGGCATTTTGGCTTAAATTGGTTATGCCAGATGCCCGAACAGCAGCACTAGAAACGTAGTCAGAGCAAAGGTGCATGATGAGAAGCAGCAGAGCCAGCTGTCGTCTTGTCACCATGCCAATGTCCCCTCATTGCTTGGGAGAGATAGCATCTTTAACAATAGCCCTGTAAACAGCCTTAACACTAACACAATTCTCAGTAAAACTGTTGTTTTGTTTATATTTAATAGCACCAGACGGAACTTTTGTGGCAGAAGGAAGAAGAACACTTGATGTGCAGGAAGCATCAGAAAAAGCGGGACGAGAAAGGACGATGCTAGGGGAGACAAAAGCAATTGAGGAGGCACATTTTGTTGAAGAGGAAGAAGTTTTCACCAAAGAGGCAGGAGAAGAAGCGGAACGGTTGGGAGACTTGCTGCCCGAGGACGAAGCAGTGGCTGTGCTGCAGGCAGAGGGTCAGCCTGTGGTAGAGGAATCTGCACCTGAAGAGAGTGCCATGGCAGAGGGAGATCCCAAAGGACAGGGGATAGGGAAAGGAAGGGCCTTTGGCATTGAGATGACACCTGGGGAACAGGGAGTTCTGGTGGAGGGGATGGAGAGCGAGGCAGAACTCGAGGAGCGGGGAACTGGGGAAGAGGAGGTGCCAGGAGCAGGGGAATTGCTTGACGAGGAGGAAAGCAGAATGCAGCCCGAGGGACGGGGTGGGGCTGAGGAATCGTCTGAGAGTGATGAGGAGGAATCAGAAGAAGAGGAGTCTGACGGAGAGGAGGACATGGAGGAGGGAGATACTTCAGGGGAGGACGACATGGCAAGTGATATGTCTGAGGGGGAGGAGGACGGGGATGCGGGAGAATTTGAAGGGACAGATGTGAGGATTCCTTTTTCTGAAGAAGAGGAGGAGATGGACGAGGTAGGATTTGAAGGGGAAGATGTGCTTGGTGCTCTGTTTGGGGGAGAGGAGGACGGGGATGAGGGAGAATTTGAAGGGATGGATGTAGCGAGTCCTTTTTAGGAAGAAGAGGAGGACATGGACGAGGGAGGATTGGAAGGGAAAGATGTGTTGGTGCTCTGTCTGAGGGAGAGGAGCACCTGGAGAAGATGTATTTTGCACGGTAGGACGATGCGGGGGTGGCCAGAGCAGAGTCAGGAGGTGGAGGCGAGGCCATGGGTGGAGCAGCGGGGTCAAGGGAGCTTGGCAGGGAGGGATCACTGGGGAGCAGAGGTGGCCTGGGGCGGGGACGGTTGCTGGGGTTAGAACCGGGGGTCGACAGGGCACAGGGAGGGTGATGGGAGCAGCGGGGGGAGATAGAGCGGGGCCGGGGTGGCAGCTGAGGGAGGGGCTCTAGGGGTCTGGGGGGACGGGGAAGGGGCAACCGATGGAGCTTGCGGGCGAGGGGCCAGCCAGGAGGGGTGTGAGGGGAGGGGCCGAGGACCAGGGCGAGGCGGGGGGCAGGGGGGCACAGCACATCTTTTGTTCCCACGTCCTTTGGAGAGCAGCTGAAGGCAGAAACATCCCTGAGCTCAGAGCCGAGGTGGAGAGGGTCTGCAGGAGCCAAGGAGCTGTGCCCGGGCACCCAGCAACACCTGACAGCTCCTGGGATGGGGCTGTGGGGGCCAGGACAGGCTGCAGGAGGGGACAGAGCAGGCGGGGTGAAAGCTGAGGGGGAGCAGCCAGAACTCTGTGACAACAGGGGAGAGGGGGGGTAGCGCAGGGAGAGCTGCTGAGGACACGAGCAGAGGAAGGACAGTCCCTTCGGAGGCGACCCAGACGCCCTGGGAGCTGCTGTCGGGGCCAGAGGAGCAGCAGCCCCGTGAGGTGAGTCCTGCGTGGGTCGGCCCCTGACCTGCGCCCGGTCGAGTCCCCAGGCTGGTCCCTGCAGGAGCAGCGGGTGCAGCACTTGGTCCCATTCCTTACGCTTCCCTTAAGTATCTGCTGCTGGCCGCTGGCGTAGGGGATGGTAAATCCTTTTGGGTGGCCGCTTCTGCCCCCTTCCCTGTTCCTGAAATCTCCTTGCAAATCCCTTAGTTCTGGTGCTAAGCTGGGGCCCCTCAGCCCCTTGCGGAGCAGCTCCCGCCACCCAGCAGTGCAGCCCCAGGTCAAGGGCAGCACCGGCTCCTCTGCTTGCTCTGGCAGCTGCTCCTAGTAAATCTCTTACAGTGGTGTATCAGTAGCTCGAAGCTTAGCGTGTTTTTTGTAAAGCTAATGTTTTTCTCGTTGGTTTGTAGGATGATAGAAGCCCAGATGCAGTTGTCTGCCCTCAGTGCAGGCCCAGGATGGGGAAGAAACTGTCCTCTAAGCTTCTGCTGCTGCTTCAGTGCTCAGTCCTGCAACATTTACACAAAATGCTGCATATTTGTGCCGGTCAGGAGCAGCTTCTCGGTGTGGAGCAGACAACTGAAATGAGCCAACCCAGGAACCATCACTCCCTCGTGCTCATGAAGACCATAATTGCAAGGATTATTCCACAGCTGTCAGGCTCGCTTTCCTAAAACACAGAAATATTGGACCGGCTGAACCTTCCTTCCTTCCCTGGGCACCACGTGCTTCTGCCGTCTGTTGGGTGTGGGGCTGAGGGGAGATGTGCTGTGTGTGTTTGTGGTGGTGTTGACGTTCGTGTCCATCCATGCCTGTGTGCTGTGTTGTTCTGTCCGTCATCTGCGTCTCGCCTGCTGAGAGCCGGGGCTGTGTCTTCGCTGCAGCGCAGGGCAGCTCAGCAGAGCTGGGGGACGGCCGGTCCCGGGGGCGGCGGTGGCCTTGCCCAGGGGTCTTTAGGCTGGGGGCTGCCTCCACCCCACGCTGCAGGCAAGCGACCCTCGGGCGTGTGCGGGAGGGCTGTGCTCTCCTCGGGGACCCGGGCGTGTCGCTGGCCACACTCCAGGGCCTTCCCGGGACTTGGAAACATTGAGAGCTGTTAAATCCGAACCACTCCAGCTCCCGTTTATAAATGGTTCAAGCCCGGCCTTTTGCTTCTGCTGGGCTCAGGCAGGAGTAGCTCCCCGGGCCCACAGAGTCCGTGCGGGCTCTGCAGGAGGGGTGGTCAGAGCAGAGCGGTCCCAGCCCAGTGCTGGCTGCAGATCTCTGCTGCCGGAGCCCCCCCAGCTCTCGCGCAGCCCCGGGGGCTCCCCGAGACCCCGCCAGCCCCCGGCGCCTGGCAGGTGTTGCTGGGTGGCTGCAGGATGCTCTGCCCCGGCACGGCAGGGCCGTCACGGTGTGTGCAGGCTGGGAAACGGGGCTGAAACGAGCGGGATTTGGGGTGGATTTGACACTAAATCACTGAGGATCAGTCTACCTGGGAGAGGACCTTCAATCAAGTAATCGATGTTTGTTCCCTCCTGTGCTAAAGGCAGTTGCATTTGTTTTCAGTCTGGAGTTGATCTCTGCTTTCTAACGGAATATTTGTGCTGCTGAAGCCGTGTCACGCAGATCCCCTGCAAAGCAAATGCCTCTGGCTTGTGGGCATGACTGTGCCGAAGCCGCTGGCCAGCGCACGTAGGCGATGCAGTTCAGGGGCCACGGGTGACCAGTGGCGGAGGGGGGAGCACAGGGCTCTCCTTGGCAGGGGGTCCCCGGGAGTGTCAGGATTAAACCTGAAGCTGCGCTTGGGCAGGTCCCGAGCCACACTGCCTCATCTGAGCGGCTTCACTGAGCGCAGAGAGAAGACGCTCGAGGTGGGATGGGTGATTTGCCCGGCACGGGCCAGAGCTGGAGCCGTCTGCACGGCCTCTCCACGCACGCTCAGACAGTCCTCTCACTCTGCAAACCGGGAGCGGGGTCCCGGCTCCAGCCAGGCTCCGTGCCGTGCCCGGGAGCCGCAGCCCCCCAGGAGCCCCGAGCGGCCCCGTCCCGTGTCCCCGGGGCGGCGGCTGAGCCTCGGCCCTTCCCTCCCAGGGCCCAGGGCTCTTTCCTTGGGGGTAGAAGCACCTTTAGAGAACCCCGGCGCTGGGAGCGGGCTGGAGGGGCGGGTGGGTTGGCAGCGGCAGCAGACAGCTTCACTAGTGCCGCTCGGCCTTGGGGGAGAGAAGGCGAGTGGGGAACCACGAGGCAGCCGATCTGCCGAGGCGCTCGGGCGGCAGGACACCTGGAGCACCGGGCAAGGCCCAGAGGAACGGCACAGTAGTGGTTGGAGGGAACTGGAAAGCTGACAATTCCTTATTTAAAGCACTTATAAATGGCACTTGTGCATAGGAATTTAGCAATTAGGGAATAGAATCCTTGGCTTAGGAACGTGTCGACTCATACAAGTTCTTGCATTGTTCTAAAAATCACACTTTGAATACTCTGGTTTTATAGAGAGAGAGAGGGAAAAAAAAAAAAAGATCAAATTTCCCAAGAACACTCCACAATTTCTGAGCTCATACTGTATTGGTGAAAGAATCTGTTTTCTCTCGTGCTTCCTTCTGACAGCCACATTTACAGGATGGGTACAGGCGGAAACCACCCATACTCCATCCCGAGAGCTCACCCCCCTGCCATACCAGACAGTTTCCCCCCGCTCACGGATTCACCTTTTTCCTCACTTTTTGACACGCTGGCAATGCCACGGGCAGCTGCTTGGCACAGCGCAGCTGCAGGGTGACGAGAGCCCGACTTGTGCCTGGGACACTGCGCTGTTCACGTCTGGCTCCTGTAAGGCAACTGATTTCTAAACTGGTCGGAGGACTGGAACCAGACACGGAATTGAGCTGAATTTGGCAATTTCTGCTTCAGAGCCCTGCTGTGCTACTGGTGGTGTGGCTATCGAAGACGTACCAGCTGTGTGCTTTCAAAACAGGGGCATGCCTGTAGACTGAGCAGGTGGAGTTCTGGTAAGATGCAAACCCATTCAAATGGATGATTTTACGGTTTTGAAAATGCTACTCATGGTAATTTTTGCTCTCCTAACATTGCTAGTTAGTAATTAACTTCAAAGTGAAGAAAGGTAGGTGGCACTTAGGAAAAACAAGATGTGCGCACAAAAAACCAAGGGGGGCGGGGGCTAATATTCCACTGAATATCTGTGAGAAAAGCAAACTGTCCAGCAGTGTTGCAAAACTCATTGTTGGCTCACCACAAAGGCTTTTTTTTGCTCCCTCAACTGTCGGGTATTCTCAGTAGCTTGTCCCTGGATGCTGCTGATGGTGCTGCGGACGCTCGCAGGGCTGAAAGCGCACCCCAGGACATTCAGCACAGGCTAAACAGATGCCTCTTGCCCTGCCGTGGGGAGGCACAGGGGGGCTCGCGGGCGGGGGGCTCGCAGCAGCGTTTTGTGGGCTCGGTGGTAAAAATGGAGTGTGACTGACCCGATTTTCACAGTGAACTGCTTTGTTTTGATGGACACAGTAGTCCCTAGTAAAATGCCACAGCAGAGTCTGGGCAAGCAGTTTTCTCAGCAATATTTAAAAACACTCTGAGTAATACTATAACTTGCTCTGAGTAAGTTGCGCAGCAGTTTTCTATAAGCAAGTAAGTAAATAAGTCCCCAGACAAGTCATCATTTCTCTGTATCACCAGAAGCCCAGGGGGTACCAGCGCCCAGGGCCAGCTGGCCCTGGATGGCCCCTCACGAGGGGAACAGGCCATGCCCACAGGAGCCTCAGGGCTCAGGGCAGCCCCAGCACCACGACACAGGAGTCCTGGTTGCCACATGGTCCCCTGAGCCCGCTGGGACCCTCAGGCAGGGCTCTCACAGCAGCCCCCAGCCCTGTCCAGCCACCCCCCAGCCCAGCAGCTGCAGCTTTGGAGAGTGGACAGCCCCACTGTGTCACCGCAGTCGGGAACAAACCTCTCAACACCAGCGCAGCGTTCAGAAGCAGGCATTCCTTTATTCGGCGCTGGGTGCGGGGTGGGTCACGCACACACTGAAACAAAAGGTCATCCTTGATGTACCTTAAAGACATGAATGTTCATCCGGTTTTGGAGAAGTCTCCACCTTTTTGCCTATCTGCTGCGTTTCCATAATGCTGGCGTTGCAAACCTACACTACGCGTGCGCGGGGATCTCGGGTGGTCGTTTGGGGAGCTACCCCCCTACTCCTTTTCCCTTTTATGGTCACGAGTCTTTTGGGGACGATTTCTTCTCCTTGGATGTTTCCCAGCTCTGTTGTCTGGCCGAGCTGTTCTTTCTTACGCGCCTTGTTTCAGCAGCTCTGCCAGGATGTGTGTCAAGCTGAGGATATCTTCTCTGTAGACTTGAGTCGCTCAGGCCTCCTTGCTCCATACAAAGTTCGACGTTGTTTGGTAAAACATTTTCTCAACCACTGCAACCCTTTGGGAAGGAGCTCCTGAAAACCTTCCCCTGCTGGAGAGCTGCAGGAGCGTGGGGAACAAGCTGCACAGCTCAGAGCTGACAGCCGCGGTGCAGCAGCCCTCCATCACGCTTGCCGCCTGTTGCCCTCAGCTGGGAAAAAAAGATGCTCTTGCCAGAGCGTCTCCTCTCCAACGTGCCCCTGCCCCAGGGCCGTGGCTGCGGGGGAGAGGCCGCACTGTGACGTCACAGAGCCCTGCGGTGCCACGCCGGGGTGTGCAGTGCTGTGCCCGGGCACCACATCAGACGTGCCAGCAGCGGCAGCAGCGGTAGCAGCGGCAGTGACGTGGTGCGGGTGCAGGTGCAGGTGAAGGGGACCATGACTCCCACGCTCATCCTCCTCCTGCTTCTGGTGGCCCTGCGAGCCCAGGGGGCCGGGGCCGCTCCGTGGCGAGCGCGGGCATTAGGTAGGTGGGCAGGTGAGGGCCAGCGCCCAGCCCTGGCAGCGTGGGGCAGCACCCACTGCACCTCGGGCTGACAGCGCGGCTGGGGTGGTGGCGGGGCAGAGCCGGGAGAGCCGCGGGGCCGGGCTGGGCTGGGCCAGCTGTGTCCAGCTCCACGGGCAGCGGGAGGCAGAGCCCAGGTCGCCATGGGACACACAGCCCCAGCCCACAGCCCGGGGCACAGACGGGGCAGCACTGGGGCAGCCTCTGGGCTCTTCTCCACCAGACACGGGAACAATAACGTTTTCACGGGGGCGCCTTTTCCACCCAGAAACCACGTGCCAGGGAGAAATCCCCAGGGGCCGTACGTTTGTCCGTCCGGTGCTTGAGGGCTCTTGCACAGGGCCTGGAAACCGTATTTTGAAAGCCTCCGGGTGCAGGTCCCAGGTCACTCCGGCCCCTCTGCACCTCTGAAAATCTCCCCCCATGTCTGGGCCCCAGGGCATTACCTGACCCCTGCAGTCGCTGCAGGTCACTGGGAAAGGAGCTCACAACCTCTAATGGGAACGTGCTTGCTTACAGCTGTGCCCGAAGCCAGTGGCCACTCGACGGCTCAGCCGGCTCTAGTCAGGGAGGATCAGGGCCATCCCACAGTTACGTCCCTTGAATGAGTGAGCACTCGGGTTTTAATACTCCGTTTGTGTGAAATTTCACTTAACACTCTCTCGGCCCACGCTCAGCCGTGCGGAAGAGGAGCAGAGAGGGACTGGATGCTGTGAGCACTCTGCCTTGCCAAGGAGCTCAGAGCTGGTGTGCACTCCAGGGGGTCCTTGCTCCCAACGCCTCTGTGCATGTTTGGTTTTCCATCCGCCTGCTCCAGGCACCCAGTACCTGTCTGCACAGCGCTCCTGATGGAGGGGGGAGACGAGTGCCACGGAGCACTCCCGTGTGGGAACTGCCTTCGCGGCCGTTCAGCCCTGCAGAGGTGTATAGAAATAGGTCCTGGGAGCTTCTCTGTTCTGTCTGTTCACAGAGGTGTCTGGAGGCGATGGCTCTGCAGCTTCCCAGCTGCGATCCAGGGGAGAAGCTCAGGGAGATCGCACGGGTACGTCATGGCTTTGAACTTCCTTGGAGAGCCGCCGGCTCAAAGCCCCGATGTGAGCGAGGCGTCTCTGGTGGCTGTGAGAACGTGGGCCTGCACTGTGTGTGCAGTGTCCGTGCGTGATCCACTTGTATGTTCTGCTGCTCGGTCATGACGGTGCCTGATGGGAATTCTTGTGGGTGTTTGGTTGCAGATGTGGGTACAGGGAGGGCTCTGCCAGCTCGTCGTGCAGATCCTGCGCTGGAGCTTCGCTGGCGTCGCGGGCGTGAGTAGTCAGCCTTGACTGACTTGGTAGACGTAGCACTCGTTTCCAGGATTGTATTGGTGAGAGATTTAACTCTGGACTTTCTGTTCAGGTCCTCAAAGAGCAAAGGATAATGCTGAAGTGGGACAACCCTCGCAGCGGTACTCAGAAGTCCTCCAGGAAATCCTGAAGGAGCTGGAACGGGCCGTGCCAGCCCAGGGTGGGTGTCTGTCCCTGTTAAGCAGAAGCCTTGGCAAGCTGAGGTTTTAGACGCGTGGAGGGACAAGGCGTAGCCTGCACAGTAGGAAGGGGCCGCCCAGAGCCTCCCTGCGGCCACGCTCAGTTTCGGGCCTTGCGGGCGCTGTCGAGCTGCAGAGAGGGTCGAGTCTCTGCTGGCAGTTGGGGTTCCAGCCGAGCCCCAGGAACCGCTGCTGCCCCAGTTACAGCCTTACTGGGGCCAGAGCTGTTCTGGGCAGACGGTGGTGTCCAGCTGGCCGGAGCTGGTGGTGCTCACGCCTTGAGTGCGGGAGGGACTTGCTGAGGAGCTGGTGGCTGCTCAGTGCTGAGGGGGCAGCACCCTGCCAGTGGCCGGCGGGGAGAGCGCAGAGGATGCGCCGGCAGCTGGGGCTGGCTGAGAGCAGCAGACAGTGCCGGGGCTGCAGGCCTGCCCTGGCCAGGATGGGAGCAGCCCCAGCTTCAGAGTCCAGCCCCGTCGTTCTCCTTGATGTCTGAGGCCTCTCGGTGACGCCTCGGTGTCAGGGACGGGTGAAAGCTGGACACCCAGCCTCAGGCCAGGCACCTGACCTGAAGGCAGCGAAAAGGAAGGGCTGTGAATTCCGTCTCGGGGCCTTTATCTCTCTGCTTCTAGCTGTGCTTTGGAAAACTGGCTGGTGGTTTTCCTCTAGTTTTGGGGGACGGTGGGAAGTGCTGCTCAGAAAAGCTCTTTCCCCAGCGCGACGGGCGACAGCATCTTCCTGTCCTCTCTGAAGGACGTAACCTGCCATCACCTTGCAGGTTGCCAAAAATGCACTAAGTGGCGTGTGAACAAGACCACGTGCAGTCTCCTAGTCTGCGGGCAGGTCAGGATTTGCTGTCTACTGGTCAGCTGGAAAGGGTCTAGCGCTGAAAGTTTTCTCCATGAATGACACCTTGTTTGCACTGGTGACTAGGTGCACCCCCAAACGTCCAGGCCTTGTTTCTTGGCACTGTGAATGTCTTTGGAGAAGTACTGCCCTCGGAAGGCACCATGATCCTGATGAGGAACGGTTACTTCTGCTTAATCTGACCTCCTTTCTTTCTTCCTAAAGGGAATGGCCGTGGTTCTGTGGAGAAGGAGGTGTTTGGGGAAGGAGGCCGCCAGGCGGTGCCAGCCTCTGCTGAAAGAACAGGGGCGGTTCAACCAGCGGGCGTGCCAGGTAATTGCTGTCCTTGGGTCACCCAGTGTCACACATCCAAAAAAGCCTGTCTGCAGGCTCTGCCCCCAGTGCCCGCTACGGCACACCCTGTCAGCAGCACAGCCCACCGCTCTTAGTGCAGAGCAAGGGTTTGAAAACCTCATCACT
This sequence comes from Athene noctua, assembly GCF_965140245.1. Classification (NCBI taxonomy): domain Eukaryota; kingdom Metazoa; phylum Chordata; class Aves; order Strigiformes; family Strigidae; genus Athene; species Athene noctua. Next base: position 1,295,301 of record NC_134059.1, on the reverse strand, counting down.
CTCCTGTCTCTGCAGGCGCCTCGACGAAGCTTCGAGATCCCAGCCTGGCAGCAGCCGCCGTCCCTCGGCCCTGGAGAGCCGGACCGTCCACCTCGGCACCCCCGAGAGCTGGGACAGACACCAGCAGCCGCTGGAAAACTGTCCCGCTTACCACAGAGCCCCAGGGGCCGACTGTTCCTTTAGAATAAATTGATAAGGATAAACACAGACCAGGAGCGCACTTGTCCGCCTCTGACCAGCAGCAAACCCAGGAATTCACCCATTCTGGGCCGAAGTTCACCTCAGGGCATGAAGGTCAGCGAGGGTTGCGCAGCGCAGCCCCCCAGTCCCCCGACTCCACTCCTGGCCGTGGAGCATCTCCGAAGGGCAGCACTGGGGAGCCCCTGAGCTGCGCCCCTGTATTGGGTCTGGCTGAACTGGAATGGGTTTTCCCCTATAGCAGCCCTCACGGTGCTGTGGTTTATGCTGGGAGCTGCAGGGTGTTGGCAGCACCCTGGTGTTGTGGCTGCTGCTGAACAGTGCTTACACAGCACCAAGGTTCTTTCTGATATTTTCCCCAGTGGGACGAGGTGGGCAAGATCTTGGGAGGGGACACAGCCAGGACAGCTGACCCCAGCTGACCCAAGGGATATTACATACCATATGACGTCTGCTCAGTATAAAGCTGGGAGAAAGGAGGAAGGGGGTGGGGTCACCCTTGGTCCTCAGAGGCAACTACTACGCATATGGGAGCCCCGCTTCCTGAGAAGGCCCCACAGCGCCTCTCCGTGGGAAGTAGAGAATAAATCTGTTTGCTTTCGCTTCCGCGCGCGGACTTTTGCTTTGCTTTGCTTATATTAAAACTGCTTTTGTTTCACCCACAAGGGTTCGTTTATCTTCTTTCCCCTCTTTACCCTGTTGAGAAAACAAAGGGAAGGGGGGGGAAGTGATAGAGCGACTTGGTGGATACCTGGCATTTAGCCAGAGTCAAACCATCACAGTCTATTCTGGCGCCCAACGTGGGGCAAAACAACGGCAGTTTTATATTAAATGTGCTGTATCTATAGTAGTTATTAAGCAACAAGCTCTTGTGCTGGTCACGGGCTTGTTTTTTGCGCTGCTTATCTTTATTTTGTTAAGCTCGGGAACATGCTGCAAGGAATCGGGAACATCATGAGTGGTTTTATTTCACAGGCTCCCGAGGTACTTAGTCATCCTTATGTTAGCTCATGGATACTCTTTATTAATGCTGTTCGCCTGTTGTGGGTTGTGTGGAGCTCGGTATGCTTTTGGTGTAAGAGAAGGCAAATTTTGAGTGAATCGGTGCCAAAATGTGCTCTGAGGCGGCCTGTTCCTGGGTGGCAGGGGGAGTGGAAGGATTTGGGCAGATTCCTAGGACGGTTATCACCTCCTGTAGCCTGAGATCTCACCCCTGAACAGGCAAGCAACCCCACAAAATTGACCCATCACCTGATAGAGGGGTGCCTTGCCTATCCCAATGAGTATCACCAACTTCTAGCGCTGTACCTATGCTTATCGAGCTGCAGTTCAGCACTCCCAAAGGACTGTGGTTGACATGGGAACTCAAACAATAACAACAACAGCAGAGATTGCCCCAGTAGTAAAAAAGAAACAATGGACAAGGAGAACAACAGGCCCATACCCTCGATTAATAAGGGAGGAGAAAGAAGAGGAAGAAGCTGGTCCTTCAGCAAAGGAATCAGAAGAGGGAATAACAGAACTAAACAGGAGGCAGAAACTACCCGGTCCCTGACGTCATCAGAGCTGCGAGATCTGCGGCAAGACTACTGCCGCCAGCCGGGTGAGCGGATCGCTGCCTGGCTGCTGCGATGCTGGGATAATGGGGCAGATGCTCAACAGCTGGAAGGTGAGGAAGCCCAACAGCTGGGTTCCCTTGCTAGAAATCGAGGAATTGAAAGGGGAATTGGAAAGGAGACAGCAATTTGCAGTCTGTGGAGACGGCTCCTTTCAAGTGTTAAAGCAAGGTATCCTTTCAAGGAAGATCTTATGGACCACACCCCAGGGAAGTGGGCTACTGCAGATGAAGGTGTCCAGTACCTGAGAGAATTAGCAGTGATGGAAGTCATCTGTGGTGATCCAGATAATGATGAAGCCCCTAAAAATCCAGAGGATGTCCCATGCACACGGGCCATGTGGAGGAAGGTGATTAAAGGTGCGCCATCCTCGTATTCTGCCGGCTTGGCCGCGATGCACTACCCCGAAATGAATGCAGGAGAAGGACTAAGATGTATGCCAACTGTGGAGGCAGTCTCTTCCTGGCTTCAGAACTTTGAAGAGAGTCTTGGTACCTCCTCATCTCTACGGGCGAGTGCCCTGGATGTTAGCAGCTCCCCAAGAAATCATTTCTCTTCTGTCCCAGTCAGGGGGAAAGGAAAGCCAAGGCGCATGACACGTGGCGAACTCTGGTTCTTCCTGCGCGACCAGGGGGAGGACATGAGGAAGTGGGATGGTCAACCCACCTTTAAGTTGGAAGCACGTGTACATGAATTGCGAGGAAAGACCCCTGCCAACAAGAAGACATCCAAGAAGGTTGTTAATGTAGCTGGTGTAAAACCACAAGGAAGTAACCAGCGATCTCCCAGATACAGAAAGACTGAGATCACCTCCCTTGATCCTGAAGAAGGAACCTCCGGCCTGGCACGGCAAGAGTCAGACAGTGAAGACTGTGACCAAGACCGGGAATAGAGGGCCCCTGCCTCCAGCCAGGAGGAGGAAAGGGATGATCGGGTGTGTTGGATAGTGTGGATTCGATGCCCTGGCACATCAAATCCACAGAAGTACCAGGCTTTAATTGACACCGAGACACAATGTACACTAATGCCGTCAAGTTATAGAGGGGCAGAACCTATCTGGATCTCAGGAGTGACAGGGGGCTGTCAAGAACTATCAGTACTGGAGGCCGAGGTTAGCTTGACTGGGGACAAGTGGGAAAAACATCCCATTGTAACTGGCCCAGAAGCCCCTTGCATCTTGGGCATTGACTATCTCAAGAGGGGATACTTCAAAGACCCAAAAGGATACCGATGGGCTTTTGGTGTGGCCAGTGTGAACACAGAGAAGGTAAAACAGTTGTCTAATCTGCCTGGCCTCTCAGAAGATCCTTTTTGTTGTGGGACTGTTGCAAGTTGAAGAACAACAGGTGCCAATTGCTATGAGGACTGTGCACCGACGGCAGTATCGTACAATCCGAGACTCTCTGGCTCCCATCCAAGAATTGATTCGTCAACTGGAGAACCAAGGTGTCATCAGTAAGACACATTCGCCTTTTAATAGCCCAACATGGCCAGTGAGAAAGTCTGACGGAGGGTGGAGGTTAACAGTAAACTATCGTGGCCTGAATGAAGTGACGCCACCACTGAGTGCTGCTGTACCAGATATGTTAGAGCTCCAGTATGAACTGGAGTCAAAGGCAGCCAAGTGGTACGCCACAATCGACATTGCCAATGCATTCTTTTCAACTCCTTTGGCAGAAGAGTGCAGGCCACAGTTTGCTTTCACGTGGAGGGGTGTCCAGTATACCTGGAATCGACTGCCCCAGGGGTGGAAGCACAGCCCCATTATTTGTCATGTACTAATTCAAACTGCACTGGAAAAGGGTGATGCCCCTGAACATCTACAATACATTGATGACATCATTGTGTGGGGCAATGAGGCAGAAGAAGTGTTCAAGAAAGGACAAAGAGTAATTGAGATTCTTCTGAGAGCTGGGTTTGCCATAAAGAAAAGCAAGGTCAAGGGACCAGCACGAGAAATTCAGTTCTTGGGAATAAAATGGCAAGATGGACGCCGTCATGTGCCGTTGGATGTTGTCAACAAGATAGCAACTATGTCTCCACCGACCAACAAGAAGGAAACACGAGCTTTCCTAGGACTTGTGGGATTTTGGAGGATGCATATTCCAGGTTACAGTCAGCTTGTGAGCCCTCTCTATCACCTGACCCGAAAGAAGAACAATTTTGAGTGGGGTCCTGAGCAGCAACAAGCCTTTGAGCACATCAAACAGGAGATAGCTCGGGCAGTAGCTCTTGGGCCTGTTCAGACAGGACCAGCTGTGCAAAATATACTTCACACATCAACTGGGGAGCACGGACTCACATGGAGCCTCTGGCAGAAGATACCAGGTGAAACTCGAGGTCGACCATTAGGATTTTGGAGCCGGGGATATCGAGGATCAGAAGCCCACTACACTCCAACTGAAAAGGAGATACTGGCAGCACATGAGGGGATTCGAGCTGCTTCAGAAGTTTTTGGTACAGAAGCACAGCTCCTCTTGGCATCACGGCTGCCTGTATTACATTGGATGTTCAAAGGAAACATCCCTTCCACACACCATGCAACCAGTGCTACCTGGAGTAAATGGGTAGCATTAATCACGCAACGGGCTCGACTGGGGAAACCCAACCATCCAGGGATCCTGGAAGAGATCATGGACTGGCCAGAAGGTAGAGATTTTGGAGCGTTGCCTGAGGAGGTGGCTCGTGCCCAAGAGGCACTGCCATATAACGAGTTACCAGAAGATGAGAGGCGTTATGCTCTCTTTACTGATGGATCCTGTCGTGTGGTAGGAAGCCATTGGAAGTGGAAAGCTGCTGTGTGGAGTCCCACAAGACAAGTCGTTGAGGCCACTGAAGGAGAAGGAGAGTCAAGTCAGTTTGCAGGAGTAAAAGCGATCCAGCTAGCCCTAAAGATTGCTGAACGGGAGAAGTGGCCAGTACTATATCTCTACACGGACTTCTGGATGGTGGCTAACGCCCTGTGGGGGTGGCTACAGGAGTGGAAGAAGAGCAATTGGCAGCGCAGAGGTAAACCCATCTGGGCTGCTGCATTGTGGCAGGACATCGCTGCCCGAGTGGAAAACGTGGCTCTAAAGGTACGTCATGTAGATGCTCATGTGCCCAAAAGGCGTGCCACCAAAGAACATCAAAACAATGAGCAAGCAGACAGAGCTGCAAAATTGAAGTAGCTCGGCTGGACCTGGACTGGGAGCGTAAGGGTGAGCTGTTTGTAGCTCGATGGGCCCATGAAACATCAGGGCATCTCGGGAGAGATGCAACGTACAGATGGGCTCGTGATGGAGGGGTGGACCTGACCATGGAGGCCATCTCACAGGTCACTCACGAATGTGAAACATGTGCTGCAATCAAGCGAGCCACACGAGTAAAGTCTCCCTGGAACAGAGGGCGATGGCTGAGTTTTCAATACGGTGAGGCCTGGCAGATTGACTCTATTGGACCACTGCCACGAACACGCCAAGGCAAGCGCTACATACTCACCATGGTAGAAGCAACTACGGGTTGGATTGAAACGTACCCTGTAAATCATGCCACTGCCCGAAATACCATCTTGGGTCTTGAAAGGCAAATTTTATGTCGGCATGGTACTCCTGAAAGAATCAAATCAGAGAACAGGACCCATTTTCGAAATAATCTTATAAACTCCTGGGCAAAGAAACACGGCATTGAGTGGGTGTGTCACATCCCTTATTACCCACAAGCATCTGGAAAGATTGAAAGATGTAATGGACTGTTGAAGACTATGATGAGAGCATGTTGGAAGCACGGGGTTATCAATTTAGCAGAAGCCACTTGGCTAATTAACACCAGAGGATCTGTTAACCGTCCTGGTCCTGCCCAAACAAACCCCCTTCATCCTGTGGGAGGAGATAAGGTCCCTGTAGCACACACAGGGAAATGGCTGGGGAAGGCAGTGCGGATTGCTCCTCCCTTGGGAAAAGGCAAGCCCACTCGTGGGATTGTCTTTGCTCAGGGACCTGGATGTACTTGGTGGGTAATGCGGGAGGGTGGGACTACTCAGTGTGTGCCTCAAGGACATTTAACCTTGGGGGGAAAGTAATCTGTGGGATGAGTTGTATGTTGCAGGACGTGATGGAGGAAGTAGGAATGACGAAGAGTGAACCAGATACGTGCAATGACGACCCAAACCTAGCCGGTGCTGGAGTCCAACATCAAGCATACTTCTGTCCTGAGCATCTGTCTTGACAGATGGGAGCCAAGTCACTGAACATCTGAAGGAGTGAAGAAAGCTTATGGAATGGATAAATGAATATTACGTGGGACCTGGGCATAACGTAAATGGTATGGAATAAGAGGTGGAGACTGTACTAGGTCTGGCTTAGCTGGAATGGGTTTTCCCCTACAGCAGCCCCACGGTGCTGTGGTTTATGCTGGGAGCTGCAGGGTGTTGGCAGCACCCTGGTGTGGTGGCTGCTGCTGAGCAGTGCTTACACAGCACCAAGGCTCCTTCCGACATTTCCCCAGTGGGACGGGGTGGGCAAGATCTCTGGAGGGGACACAGCCAGGACAGCTGACCCCAGTTGACCCAAGGGACATTCCAGACCCTGTGACGTCTGCTCAGTATAAAGCTGGGAGAAAGGAGGAAGGGTGTGGGGTCACCCTTGGTCCTCCGAGGCAACCACCCCGCATATGGGAGCCCCGATCCTGAGAAGCCCCACAGCGCCTCTCCGTGGGAAGTAGAGAATAAATCTGTTTTCTCTTGCTTCCGCGTGCGGACCTTTGCTGCGCTTTGCTTATGTTAAAACTGCTTTTGTTTTGCCCACAAGGGTTGGTCTGTCTTATTTTCTTTCCCCTCTTTGCCCTGTTGAGAAAACAAGAGGAGAAGGGGGGGGGGGGGGGAAGTGATAGAGTGACTTGGTGGGTACCTGGCCTTTAGCCAAAGTCAAACCATCACACCAACAAATAAATTTTTGCGTCCATCCTGTGCTAACCTAATACACCACAGGTCACCAAACCAAACCACTCTTGTGCCAGTCACTGTTTGGATTTGGGGAACCACGTTATCACAGTACTGCAGCCTAGTAACATTAACATACTCAACAGGTGCAACACTGGCCAACAAATCCAATTCTTGCAAAGGGAAAGAAATGGTTTGATTTAAATTCTCAATGACTGTCTTTTGCGAAGCTGTGTTAGGCACAGACGGCCAAACATAGATGATATTTGTGATGAAACAACCGTCATCGCTTTGATCGCTCGTCAGATTCACACTCTGTTGTTTCCAATATCCACCAAAATGAGTTTCATTTTCCCGCAACGGAGTGCCAATTAAACAGGTTCGAAAAGGATCATTGAAGTGCTAAGGCTTGGACAATAGGCCCAAGCCAGAGTTGACCTATAGATGATTCCTGTATATTTTATAACTGATAACCATTGTGCTAACAGATATTATACTAAATTATAATAAACCACCTATCCTGATGTAAAAGGTGGAAGTGTTGAAGCCTGAGCAACAGGCCCTGAACTGAAACTGCTAACTCGGAACGTAATCCTTAATGAAATATGCATGGAGGATGTAGCTACCTTGAATGTATCTTTCCCTTCCTTTGTATGGGAATAGAACAACCGAGTCACGGAGGCAGGTGTCTGTCCCCGAGACCTGATGTGAGATCTTGTGCATAATCCCATCAGATAAACAGAGAAACTCCCTGAGCTTCTTCCTTGAGCCCTGGCCAGGCTCTGGGGGGAACCTAATGTGAGATTGAAGCCAGGTATTTCCGTTTAAAACCAAGGTGCCAGCTATTCTGGCTTGCTGATTTTTGGGTCTATAAGGCTGGACCCGCTCACAGCGACTCTGGAAGCCTCAGCTACGGGTGCAGGCACCGTGTAGGATTTCCCACTTGGAGGGAAATGTTCTCCAAACCCTCGCTGTAACCGGGGCTGCCCAGCGCCTGCAGGGCTGGGTGATGGTAAAGTATGTGAGTGGTCATGTCTCTTTCTTAATCACTATTCTCTCTCTCTCAGGTAGTAATGATTTGATGCATTACCCTGTATTTTCCTATTTAAGTGCACTATTGTGTCTTTTCTCACTGTATGTTTTCTGTATTATTTTGTAATATTATTTAGTTATTTCTAGTAAAATATGCCTGCTCTTTTCACTCTGGTGTCTGAGTTTAATTGGTATCCCTGATCAGCAGACTCAAACAAAAATCCTTATCCCAGATGTATTTGCCCATGTTACCCAAATATTTGTTCTAGCATAATGTCAAAAATTCCTTCACAAACTGTTACAAAACAAAATAAGATAGACATCGCCCCCATTTCCCACGTTTGATGTATCGCCACGGTTTGGCCTCTTTTTGCCAGTCGTCCTTGTTCACCTGTCAGCTTCGAGGAATGTTTATTCCAGTGCCACAACTTCTGTCTACTCTCTTGTTATTCTGCCTAATTCACTGCAAAGCTAAGCAGGACCTGCCTTTCCTAAACCCATGCTGACTGGGCCTGAGCATCTGGTTGTCCTGCATGTGCTGTACGATGGTACTCAGGATGAGCTGCTCCATCAGCTTCCCAGGCACCAAAGTCAAGCTGACAGCCCTGTAATTTACTGGATCATCCTTCTGACCCTTCTTATGGATGGGCGTCACATTGGCCAGTCTCCAATCTGTTGGGACCTCCCCGGTCAGCCAGGACTGCTGGGAAACGATGGAAAGTGGCTTGGCGAGCACCCAGCCAGCTCCTTCAGCACCCTCGAGTGTATCCCATCTGGTCCCATAGACTTGTGTGTGTCTACATGACGCAGCAGGTCACTGACTGTCTCCTGGATTGCGGGGAGGTCATTCTCCCAGTCTCTGTCATCTGGCTAAGGAGGCTGGATTCCCTCAATACAGCTCAACATGCTGGGGGGGCTCCCGGGGGCTCTGGGGGTAGGGCTGCCCGGTGCCTGTGCCCAGGGGGGTCTGTGTCCTTCCCCCTCCCCTCCCCAGCTCTGACTTTACTCCTGGGCCTGCCCCGGCCGGGCCCAGCTCCAGCTGACCAGGAGCACACACGCCCGCCCCCCCGCCCCCCAGGCATCCAGCGGGCAGGAGAAACCCCGACACCTGCCCAAGGGCCCCAGGGGTGACCCCAGTACTGACCGCAGCCGGGCCGCAGCTGGAGCAAAGGCTGCAGCTCCCGAGACCAACATGGCCGCCGGTGAGCCCCGTGCCCGGGACTGCAGCTCCCAGCATGCCCCGGGAACCAACATGGCCGCCGGTGAGCCCCGTGCCCGGGACTGCAGCTCCCAGCATGCCCCGGGGCACCCGTTCCCGCGGTCTGACCCTGCGCGGACACCGTCCCCCGGCCCGGCCCCGCCCCCCAGCCCCATGGCCGCCTCCCCGGGCTGCTCCGGCCGGTGGAGCAGGGGAGAGGCGGGGGAAGAGTTGCAGGAGAAGAAGAAGAAGGAGAAAGAGAAGAGGAGGGAGGGACAGAGCGGCGGAGAGAGGTGGGACAGGGCATTGGGCTGCTGGAGAGGGACGGGCGGTGGGCAGAGGGATGGGAAACGGGCAGTGGGACGAGGAGAGGGGGGGGAGCTGGGCAGGGAGTGGGGGAAGGAGAAATTCTGGTGAGGAGCCGGGCAGAGGGGCAGAGCGGGAGGAGGGTGGAGGGGAAGGGGACAGCGGGTGCAGGAAGAAAGAGAGTGGTGAGCCTCAGGACGGAGGGACAGCGAGAGGAGAAGGGCAGGAAGGAGGACAGAGGGACGGACAGACACAGGCAGGGCGAGTGAGCGGGCCGGGGGGCGAGAGACAGCTAAGGCAGCAGCAGAGTGGAGGGACAGAGACATGGGACAGGGAGCAGGAGAGAGGGACGGAGGGGAGAGCAAGGGAGAGGCAGGGACAGAGAGCAGGGCACGGAGCAAGAGAAGATGGAAACAGTCCCAGGAGACTGAGAAACAGGGTGTGGGTCAGGACAAGGGTCCGAGAAGGACACAACAGCGATGGCCTCCGGGATGGAGATGGAGGAAGAGCAAAAGGGGATGGGGGGCAGAACCGAGTCCCAGAGAGAGGGCCCAGGCAGCTGAGCAGGGGAGACAGGGGGGAGAGAGGGGACAGGCTGCAGGAGAGAGAGGGAAAATAAGGCCAGGAAGCAGCACCTGGTGACAGAAAAAAGAGGACAGGGAGCGGAAGAGAGAGATGTGGAGAAAGGCAGAAAATAGCAACAGGCTATATCATGTCTATAAACTATGACAAAGGTGTTGGGGGCACCAGTTACCTGGAGGGATACTGAATGTTATGTGTAATCTGTAATTTTTAATGTACTATAAAGTGAGTAATCCAAACTTGTTTTCAAAGATTTGAATGACAAACTGTAAGCTATTGATCCAGCATAGCATGAAACAGACCTGTACCTGTTACCAGGAACTGCTGTGCTTCAACTTTTTTCTTAGAGTTACCGATGAAATGCTACATCTAGTGCCAGAGGAAGAGAACTTCCTGCTCACGCTCCGGGCAATTAAACTGTGGGCAAAATATGGATAAGGTGATTGTTCATAATCTTTAAGCTTTTCAGAGACACCTCATGCTGAAAAGATAATACCGTTGGAAGTACTTCAGCTTTGGATAGCCGTTTAAGTGACAGTTTTCAAACAAAGCCCTGTTTTTTAGTTTAGATTCAAGGTCTGTCCATGGGGTGGAGTGGGTGTGTTTTTTAATGGGGGTAGAGTGGGGAGAAGAGGGGAGTTCCTGCAAGACAAGGTGCTTTACTGCTTATCAGGAACCTGACTACAGATTGTAAAAAAGACAAGTTAATATAAAAGCTTGATCCATAGGGAATAAGAAAGTATTGTTTGGGTATGCGTCTAGAGCAAGTGCTAGAAGAATGACAGAATTTTTTTCTTAAGGGACGTTGGAGTGAAGCAGTAGCTGTAGCAGTGTAGGCAAATTTCAGAGTAGCAGGATTTTGGGAAGTGGTGTGGGAATGATCCTTTTTCTCATCGCTGTTAAGGACCAACAGTTTTGGCCTCATGGCACTGCAATAACAACTGACTTTGAGGCTGAAGTGTAGTGAGTATTCTGTAGATTGTGAAGTTGGTGCTGCAAATTTGAAGGAATATCCTTGGGTATTGAAAGACTGCAGGCTAACTCCAGTGTATCCGCTCTGGGACAGGGCATTTTCTGCAGCCTGCTGGGATTTCTTGGTGGGCTTTCCTGGGCAATGCTGGTAGCGAGAACATGTCTGCTCTACCCAAATGCTTTGGCTTCTGCTCTTGTGAACAAGTTCTTGGGTTTTTTGTCACAATAGTAAGAGCTATTGTTTATTCTAATTTGCAGCAAGAAGTAACACTTCTAGAGGTAGTTCTTCATAAAAGGTTTATGTTGACAACATTTAGTCCTACCCTGAATTACATGGCAGTTTTAGATGGACGGTTACTGGCTTTTCTTATAGAGGGAATGGCCAAATCCTGCGCTGCTGACACAACCCAAAGACAGCAATCTTAATTTACCACGGTGGGACCCTAGGGTGTGTAAACATTGACTTCAGAAGCCTTTAAACTTTTTTCTAACCTGTTGATACTGAGCACAATTGTTTTAACATCCCAGGTGACCCCCTCAGACCAGTACCATGTAATGGGGATCCTCGGCCCAGGCTCTCCACAGCAGGACACTGCACACACGGGATCTGCATCAACGACAGCGGTAACGGGAGAGGAGATCAAACATGGTAAAGTCCTTCCTGTGCTTGTTAAGTGATTTAAAAATGTAATCCTTGCTATATGAAACCACATCATCTGAATTGGTACCTAAGCACAATTCACAAGTGAAACGGTCCTGCCAGCATAGCGCTTTTTGAGCAGCAACAGTTCAGTGTTTCAAGCAAGAAGACATCAGAGCAATTAAAAAGTGAAGAGTGAACATGTATCTGGAAAGACAGTGCCTGGAGAGGCAGTTAATTTGGAGGAAGGAGAGATTGGAAGAGATCTCCAGGTCCATCAAAAGCTGACTGAACTCCATAGTAAGCAATGAGGGGTTGGCTGGTTGCTTCCTCCGATTCACAGAAACAGACTCTACAACTCGAATAGAGTTATACAGCAGGTATGTTTACTCCAGGGTGCGAGGAGATTTTTCTCCAGAAGGTTGCACTCCGACAGCACATTTTACCAAAGCTTATAGACTGTGCATATACATATTAATTGGATTACATAGCACAAATATCCATATGCATAAGTGAGGCTGGGTTAGTTCTAGAGGCTGGTGTCAGCAGTTTCTCTTTGCACCTGCCCATTGCCTCCTGGGGGGCGTCTCTGGGGGTCTGTTGGAGGAAGGCTCATAGTCTTTCTCACCTTGTACTTTTCCTCGGAGATTCTCTTAGCCAGTTTCTTGAACAAGCAGAGTGGTTCCAGAAGGTTTGCCACCTCTGTCTTATCTAAAACCACCAGTATACTAGTTCTACCACCCATACATGGCTACTACATCTACTCTATCCACTACAAAAACAAACTTGTTAGAGGGCATCTGCTTTCAAAGGACATGTCTCTTATTTTTGCTGAACACAGTGGCCCTTGGTAAGCTTTCACAGAACTGTCAGGGCAAGCAGGATTATTAAGCAATATTCAGAAATCATTACAAGTTGCTATAAGTAAATAAGTTGCCAAAGCAGGTGGTCATTTCCTTGTATCACCTCCTTTTTTTATTTCCCTTGGTAGGCTGTTGCAGAACCCAAATCTTCTAAGCATTAAGAAGTTTTCTTCCAGTTTGCAGCTTAAAGTTACTCAGGACCAGGCAGTACACATTTTTTCTGGTGCTCACACCCTTCAATCTTAGTAACTGTTCTCCCTAAGTGTTATTTCCCTCTCCTGCATTTACAGGAGTCACCCCACTCTTCTCCCACTTGCTTTCCTGGCCCGAGCAAATCCGACACTCCTGACGTCAGCCCTCACGTCCGCCTGCCATGTACCTGCGATCCTTGAGAAGCGAACCTGACCCCAGAGGTCTGGGTTTTCCCACTGTGTGTGGGGGAAACAGCCTGACCCCTGGTTGGTGGCAGCAGGGTGTGATACTGTTCTCCTGTCTCTGCAGATCCCAACAGAGAAAAGAGTTTTGGCTGGACGCCATCCTCAGGTGAGTCCCGCTGCAGTAGCAAAGCTCTGGTGCCAGCCTGTCCGTCGGTGGGATGCTCCAGCTGAGCTGAAAGGCAACTCGAGAGCTGGGGGAGAGGTACCCCCACTGCTGGGGCAGCTGCAGGGCAGCGCTGGCCGAGTTGCTCAGCCTTGTGTTGGTAAAGTAACACCAAGCTGATCCTGCTGCCACCATTTGCTCCTTTTGTGTCTGGATTTCTCCTGATGTAAATGGTGCTGGAGGGGCTGGCAGGGGAGAGAGCAAAGGAGGAGGAGGCGAATAGTGAGGAGGTGTTGAGTAGCGAGGAGGAGGCGTGTAGTGAGGAGGAGGAGGGTGTGGTGATCAGTGGAGGCGATCAGGGAGGAGGAGGCGGCAGCGAGCAAGATCAAGGCCATGGCGAGCAGCGGCGGGACATGGCAGCCGGTGCCACCAGCAGCTCCCAGGCGTGGCCGGAGCCAGACCCAGACCCAACAGGCTCCTCGGCAGAGCTGCCTCTCGCTGTGCCCGGAGCGCTGGCCCTTCGACCTGAGCCACTCGCCGCCGTGGTGAGTGGGGCTGGGGGGGCTCCGGGGACCTGGGGATGGGCTTGGGGGGCTCCAGGCGAGGTGCTCAGGAGGGCTCCAGAAGGCCCAGAATCGCTCCGGGGGGACTGTGGAGGGCCCAGGGCTGGCCCGGTCAGGCTCTGGAGAGCAGGGGTGTCTGGGGGCCGGTCTGGTCACTGTCCCTCCCGCGCAGTCCTGGGCAGTGGCAGCAGGGGGGACACGGGGGCCGTGGTGCAGTCAGGGTCACCCCTTGCGCGTGAACTGGGCAGTCGTGCTCATTTCCTGGCCCCGGCCTTTCGATTCTGTAAGAATAATGATGCGGAATTGAGCACCGCAAACAGCTGGAAGCCCTGAAGGTGTTTCCCGGCGCTCGGTGCGGGCAGAGCGGTGGTTCTGGCTGCGAGGTTTGGTTGGGGGGAGCCGTCGGGCGCAGGCCGGCGCCTTGAACCCGGCTCCTCTGCGCATCCCGGGCCCTTGCGCCGTGGTGACGGCGTGTGCTGGGAGCGGGGCCGTGGCCTCAGGCCTTCCCCTTGTTGTTGTCCAGCTTCAGAGCTGCAGGTTGTGAGTGTCAGCGCAGCCAAACAGTGAGGTTAGACAAAGGTTCAAGTCAGGTGAGACAAAGAGTAAAGAAGTAGTGTGAAGCCTGTGAGACAAAACCCAGGTGGATGTGAGCCGTGCATCCGTGGGGCAAGGTGAGCAGTGGTCTCTCTGAGGTCAGATGGTCAGGGCTGAAGGGGTCCTGCAGATTTTTCAGCAAAGATACGAGGTGATTTGGAGAGACTGTGGCCTCTCCCTCCCGTGGCTATGACTTGAGTAAAACGGTTCGTGTGCTTCAGGGTTTGGTGGCCTTGAAGAGACCAGTTAATTATTGTTGGGCTCCAAAGCCCCATCAAAATGTCGCCTGCTGTCTCGGGTCAGTTTGTTCAGTAGCCGTGTCCCGGCGTGGTTTCTGACAAGCCCGGCAGTAGTAGTCGAGGTTAACAACTGTGGAAGCCAGGGCAGTTCCTCGAGGTGAAGTCCCTGAGGCGCAGTGCGGGGCGGCGGGTGGCCCAGCCGTGGGCAGCGGCTCCCTCTCGGAGCAGGAGTGTCAGTGTACATGTGACAGAGCCCTGGCTCCTCACACAGCACCAGCCTCCTTTTGTGGAGACAGGGGATTGTTTTCCGGGCTTTTCATCTTCTGAATAGTTGGCCTGGGAGAGAGAGGAACCCGCTGGCCCTATCCGCTTAGCGTAAGCTTGGAGGCACCAAACAAAATAAAGATTTTTGCTGTATAGTGTCATAAAGGCAGCAGTTACCTTCTGGATGCCTGTACTAGCATGTAGATGGCAAAATCCCGTTCTCTGTGATGGACTTGCACCATCTTCTAAGTCCTAAGCCCACATGGGCCTGTTAGGCCATTCCCAGCGGGGACTCACAAAGTCCTTACCATCAGGATTTAACGCCAAATCCCAGTTCTGCAGAGAACCACTTTGCCAGCATCGGCTTCCCTCTCTGGAGACTCTGACAGCATTTTATTGTGCAAGTGGGACCTAGGTGATGGTGGCTGAGGAGTTTCTTAGGGAGGGAATGGCAAGCAGGTGCCGGGTGCCTGGAAAGTCTCCTCAGAGGAGTCTTTGCTCCCCAGCGGAACACGCTGGGCCAGTGCCCCTGCCTTGGGGGACTTTGAACTTGCTGTTTGTGGTTGACAGCCTGTGGTGAGACTTGTCCTGCCTGAAAGCCGGACGAGCCTTTCTTGTTCGTGTCCCAGCAGACACGGTGTGAGATCCAGCAGGTTGCTGGGGTGAGGAGTGGTCTCCCCCAGGGCAGGGCTGGCTGGCTGAGGGGCAGAAAGCTCCAGCTGGGGCGTACGACACTGGGGCTCCGGTTCCCCGTGACTCCACCAGTGCGGAGCTACAGCTTTGGGGCTCTCTTAGATTATGCCTCTGGGGAGCAGTCACTGATTTAATTGCCCTGTAATTATTAACTGCAGAGATTTGCTTTACAAAACTGACACGGGATGCCTGCTGTGACTTTGTCTTGATATCCTTTCAAATGAGCAAGAGCAGTCTTAAAAATCATTGTGATACACAGCCCTGGCCCTGAGTACAGTGTGTTGTGCACTGCAAGGTGAGAAAAACCAGATACTGGTAATAAATAATAGTGGCAGTGATACTCCAATGCAAATCCTGCTGAATACGGAGTTCCAAGTGGACAGTTCCTTAATTGCCTAAAATCCTGGTCATCAGCTCAGCTCTGGTTTGTGTTTGTTTTTGTAATCCCAATTTGCTCTGTTTCAGTAGAATGGCCAGTTAATGCAAGGGATATGTAAATTGGGGAATATTCCTTTTTCCCATGGTATATGGTCCCTCACTTCAACATTCTAGACAGGTGAGCAGCAGAGATAATTTTGATGGTGACCTTTTCCTTTGAAACTCCAAAAATCTAATCTTTAATATAAAGTATATTCTCATCTACGATAGTAAGCAAGGTAAAGAACATTTATTTTTTAAAAAGTGGATGCCCATTGAAAAGGTATTGTTAAAAGGGGATGTCACCACTTCTCAGCAACTCTGTAGTAAAAGTGCTACATCTGGAACATCCCCGCTGAAGAATTTTGAGGAGATTGCCTCATTTGAGTCAGTCTTGATTTGGTATGAATTTGGGGAACTGGACTCAAATTTAGGTGCAGGTGAAGGAGGATTTTGAGCAAATTAAAAAAAAAGAAAAAAAATCAGGAACAAACAGTGTACATCCAAGCATTTTAAATCACCTTTATTAAATTACTGAACTATCAGTGATGTGAAGTTACTGTCTGTGATACCAGAGAAACAAATGTGATACTAGTTTTGAGAAGAGCTTCGACTCTCGTCCTGGAGGCTACAGATCAGTCGGTCTAGCTTCTGTGCTAGGAAAATTGTTCAGCAATTCCTGTAAATACCGAGAATTTGTAGAGAGAAGAAGAAACAGGATAAACAGCAGAGAAAAAGGAGTCCCAGAAATAAAAATTTTAAAAAAGACTTTTTGGGCTTACTATGATACCGCTGTAACAAACATTTTGTACAGTACTGTTTAAGACTGATTCTCCTCCTTTGCTGTCTGTTTTCCTAACACACATTTTTGTCAGTTCTGCACTTATATTTCTTGTAGAGGATTTAGGGGTGACATTCGTATGTAGCTCTTAAATATTTAAGTCTCTGGAAGAAAGCTTCTCAGACATGAACTTCTGTTTTCCCTTTGCTGACAACATGTGCAGGAGCAGAGGACTAAATGAGACCAGGGGTCGGCTTTGCTCAAGAGCTTGTTTCTGACAGTCATGGAGTTAGGAAATCCGTGACGTTTCTGCGATAACTTGCTCTTGGGGAGGCGCTGCACAAGCCCCAGGCTGCGTTGCTCTGTGGAGCCAGCAATGAGCCCAGATCCGTGCTGCGCGGGTGCCAGCGCCCGGCGTGTTCCGTGCGGTGGCCCTGTGCCGCTCTCCTGGGCGAGAGGGGCCTTCCCTGGCAGAGAGCTCGGGCTGCCCGCCGCACCGTGCCTCTGCCGAAGCCCAGGGCATCCAGCTGCCTTCTTTCCAGCGGTTTGATGGGTCTTGGTTGAGGCCCCAAACATTTCCTCCTTCCCTCCAGTACCTTTTTGAACCTTGAATTGAATTCAGCATTTTTGAGGACCAGCCCGTTCATCATTTAAATGAGAAAATACAGGTACAGACTTCTTTGAAACTGAAGTTACTACATCCCTCTGCTCAGGTGGGAGTTGCATTTTAGCTGCTTTTATGGTCCCTGAAATATTAGATGGAAGGAAGTCAATGAAAAGGAATTGGATTGACTTTCTCCTCTGCTGCTGTATGCAGCTGCCAGGTGATAGCATGAGTCAATCCTCAGCAGAACCAATGTAATCTGGTGGTTTCAAAGCGAATGCAAGCAGTGGATTCAAAAAGTAATGTAGAACAGTTACTGTAGTACCGGTGTTTCATCAATGTGCATAACAGGGTGAACTAACTTGTTTGTTTAAAGTTTAATTTATTGTTGGTAGGCTACCTGTGAGATTCTTGGGAAAGCGCAGATAAAATTCCTGTAAATCCATGATCTCTTTGGGTTTTTTGGTTTCTTTTGTTTAAATTGTTTGTTCTTTTGTTGAGCACACCTTTGTGTGTGGTAATTCAGCATAGCAACAGACATTTATCTTGAATTATCCTGTTGAAAGGTGTGTAATACAGGTACAGTGGAATTTAAATGTAAAGCCAAAGGAAGCAAAGGAGTTCAATCTCTTGTTGTGTAATTAAAACACAACCTGCCTAGAGAGCCCAAAGGTCAGACTGAACGTATTATGCAATAAATTTATGCGCTCACAAATGTGAGCGGACTTAGAGTATTAAAAACTGAAGCCTACTGTCACTTCCTTGGTTATTTCTCCTGTCTTCCAGAGGGTGAAGTCAAATAAGGTTGTATTAAGAACTACTTAAAACTGTGTCTGCTAATTATGGATGCTTCAGCTTTTGTGTTCGTTCAGCTCATACCTGAGGTTCAGTTTTTGGAACCTCTGCTCTTTGGTAGCTGTGATGGTTCAGCTCTGTTGGCTTCCCAGGGATGCAGGACGTGCCTTGGGTAGAGCAGGGGAGGGTCCTGCTTGGATGGGCTGCGTGGTCTGGTTCTTCCTTTGTTGGTCTTACAGCTTCTCACCAATAAATAGGAGAGAGGTGAATTTGCTCACTTTGGATTGTTCAAGGTACGCATTAGAGAACCTTGAGCATATTGACATGGGAACTGGAAGAGACTTGAGGAGGCCTTGCATTCATTTTTGTTGCTCTGGATACAGAGGAGGACTTGGCACCCCTGTGCCAGGGCTCTGGGAAGGGGAATAGCCCAGCAGAGAGGAGCCCGGCCCAACCCTTCTGGCCTCTACAGCAGGGCAGTCCCGGGAGTCTGCTGGACCGAACAGCCCTTCAGAGTGGGGGCAGTGCTGTCTGGTCGGTCTCTCTCAAGCCTCGGAAGCGCGCTCTAAAATCTCGGAAGAGTCCGTTATCCGAGGAGGCTGTTGCGGGGGTTGGTCTTGGAGGAGACCTCCAGGGCTGGGCTCTGCTGGAGCCTGTGCCTTGGTGGTGCTACGCCGTTCGGTGCTGAGCTGCTCTGTCTGCTGTAGACGTCCCTTGTTTCTGACGGGAATCCTCCGGAGGCCGTAAGATGTTGCTTTTACATAATCTGATGGGCATTTACCTGGCAAAATGTTGGGCATGATTCAATGAGACAGCATTTTGTGCAGCAAACGATTGGGCAGGTCTTTGTAAATGAAGCTGTAATGATTTGGCTGTCAAGGGACTTATATGCATCTGTATTGCTTTTATTTCAGATTACTGAAAACCTACGACAGACTGAAGGACAAACACTTGACTAAGTACGTCAGCAATACCTGGATAAGACAACATCATCAGAGATCAGGACTGGTGAGATTGAAAAATTTCCTTTTCTGAGAAAAAAAGAAAAGAATGAATTGTTTCTCTTAATATTGCACAAGTCAAATCACTGATAGTCCTGTTGTTCATTTCTTAGAAGTATGCGTTGTCATTGGTAAGAATTTGACCAGCCAAACACATGCAATTCTGCTGTGCTAGATCAAAGCCACACGATCCCAAAGTTCTCCCCTACACCATATCCCGCAGCAGCATTGATTCTCTTAGGTTACTGTTTCTCTTAGGTTTTTAAAATGTGACATCTAAGCATCTTTGACTCTAATAGCTGTTTAAATAGGTTCAGTGTTATTTTTTTAAAAGACTTCAATGGAAAACTGAAGGATTTGGTCAAGGTGAATGTGCTGGACATTTTGAAAAATACTTATGCACTCCTGGGTGTGACTCTGCTTAGCACAGGCAGATGCAACCCCTACGCAGTAGGAAGGCAAGTATTTAATTGCCCTCCGCTGACTTGGGCAGCGGCCCCTGAAGAGCAAGGCTGAGCCCACAGCTTTTAGGAAATGTGACTGGGGCTCTCCTGCCCTCTTCAGTTGGCTGATGGGGTCCCCGGGGTCAAAGAAACGACAATTCTGTGCTCGGAAGGTGAGTTCCAGCACCGTGGCAGAAGCAGCGGTGGTAACTGACTGGGAAGAGAAAGTAGCCTTTCTGGGGAATTGGGCTCTGTTTAAAAACACACCCTGTCCTGTCTTGTCCTTCTTAGTTACATTCTATTTGTTTATGGCAGATCTCGGGGAGTGGAAGAATCCTACCTGAGAAGGAATGCCAGCTGAATACTATAGAGGAGGAACACCTGAGATACACACGGGAGGGCCTGGCTGGCACCGTGTTTCGTAAGGCCCTTGGCATAGAGGTATGCATTGACCAGGACACAGGAACCTGGCTGCAATTAGCAGAGTAATTTAATCCTCAGCTCACACGTTCAGTGAATTTGGCTGAGTAGCTAATCTGAAAGAAAAGAAGAAAGACAGATGACTGAGCAAGGGAGGATGAGAGACAGAGCTGTCTGTCTGCAGAAGGGTTGTCAGCCCAGTGTGGGGCTTTTGAAAAGAAAAGGGAGGGAGGGGCAGCAGCCAGAGCAAGGAAGTGTCAGATGCACTCAGATTTAAGAGACCTTCAGCCAAGCCAAGAATCAGGAGATACGGAGAAACAGGCAGATGATTGAATTTAGGAGGATCAGCAGCTGGAGAGGACTGCAGGGAAATGAGTCAGAGGTGGGAACAAGTCTTGTCCCTTGTCTCTCTCCTTCTCCCCGTGATTTCCTTTCCTTCCTTAACCAGGCGTCCCAGTGTCACAGCTGTCCAGTGAAAGACAGCTGGCAGGCAAGCTCAGACATTGCTGTTAGAGCTGGCAGGCCGACGTTGATGTGCTTCTTTCCCACAATTTAGTACCTCAGAGACATAAATTTCTCTTCTTTTAGGCGGGACCATCCAGAAGACCGGTGGGAAATGCCAGCTTTATGCACTCCCCTCACCCACCACCCGGTCCAAGAAATCATCGTGGGCTCTTCCCTCCCCTTGGCAGAGAAGCAACTGGTTGCTCCCAACAACAGGTGAGTTTTAGCAGCCACCCCGAAGGCGCTGGCGTGAGCACACAGAGCGCAGGCGTGCACGTAGGCCTGTGAGGTCTGACTGCCCCATCCTCCATCCCCTGGGGCCGACCTCCTGTTTGCAGGGTTGTCTCATTAGAGAGAAGTCTGCAGAAGCCGATGCTGCAGGAATGGCACATCAGAACGTGGAAAAAAAAAATCTTTGTGATAAACCTGCTTTAATCCTTCCCTTTTCTCTGCCTTGTCGCCCAAAGCTAGGCCGGTGTCAGTACGTTAAGTATTGTTAATGGGTGCTGCGGCTGTAGGTGCGTTCACACGCATTCTAAAATCCTGAGAGCAATGGAGGTCTTTTAGAAAACAGAGGTGAAGGGGTGAAGAAAGATGAAAGCTCATGCAGAAGGCTGTGCTTTGGAGCTCTGGCTCAGAAACCTCTTCCTCTCTGTTAACAGGCAGAGAAGGAATGTTAATATACTCTTGAAATATAAGGATACTAACGTCTAAGGTCAGAGGCCAAATATATGGTTCAGTTTTCACCGGTTCTCGATTTCAGTGATGATCATGGGTGCAGACTGCAGTGAGATTTTCAGTCCTGAATAACCTCCTCTCCAGAAAGAGGACACTTGGGCCTGTAGTTGTGTGTGGTGGTGGACATCGTCACATCAACACTGATCCAAGGAGTCTGCCTGTTCTAAGGCAGCAAGTTAACTCGGATAAACAGGTTTTTAACTTGGTATTCTGAGGGGTATACAAAGAAAAGCTGAACTAAAAAAGTCACAAAAATGCAGAGTATTGCACAAAAATAAGCCTGCTTTGGTGGTGCGTTCTCTCAGTGTGCGTGTGCTGAAGGCACCAAAAGGCAGCACGTGGCTGCGTTCCTGTGAGTGTCTGTGAGCTCACGTGTTTGCTTCAAGGCTGCACTGTGAAGAGACAGTAGCAAAACCTGGATTTATGGTCAAGAGTTATTCTGGATGCTCCAGTATTTGGATGCTTAATGAAAGATGCCTAAAGGGGCCTGGCTCTTTGGAGGCAGACTAGAAAATGTAATTTCCTGAAGGTACCTGAGAATCACTCATCACTTCCAAATATCTCAATTGGTGCTTTTTTTTTTTTTTTTCCCCCTCATGATGCTGTTCTGCTCTGGAAACTATACGCTGAGATTTTGTAGCTGTTTTCTCTATTCTGTTCTAGACTTCCAGGCGACCACATGCAGCTCCAGGGGATCTGCAGCACTCACTCCATTTCCCACCACTTCCCATCTGTGCTGCAGTGGGGGCTGTAAATACTTCAACATCTAAAAAGAAGTGCCTGGCACCTCAACTCAGTCTACAGCCCGCCAGCAGGGTGAGGCCATATTTCATTCTGAAAATAAAGTCATTTTAGGGACAGCTTTATAATACTGCTTTAGTACTGTAGTTCCCAGACCTGGTTAGTGCAGGCAACATGCCTTCCAAAATGGTGATCAGCTTTTATTTAAACTCTCCTTGTTAACCTCCCCTTAATTTTCAAGACATTGACTTACTGGTCTAATGCCCAGTTCTTGATCACAGTGAGGAAAAATGTGGTGGCTTATCTTTTATAGTATAAAACCTCTGCATGCATAATTTTCTCCCTCCACATAGACTATCTGTTATGTCGAGAGGGAGGCAGCCACCTGGTTAACACCAAGAACTCAGGAATATTTTCACAGAGCCTTACAAGTTTTCACCTTCATCTACAGCTGCAAAGTAACAAAAAACCTCCTTTATTTTTTCTTGTTACCATTCCTCCTGCTAAGTCACACTGGCAGGTTCAGAGAATGAGAGCTTTTTGGAGTAGCCAGACATGATCTTGATACATACACAGTTACTTTCAGGTGAGATTTGGACTTTTTTTCTAGGAAAACATGGTGTAATTGGTTTTGTGTT
This sequence comes from Athene noctua, assembly GCF_965140245.1. Lineage (NCBI taxonomy): Eukaryota > Metazoa > Chordata > Aves > Strigiformes > Strigidae > Athene > Athene noctua. The sequence goes on along the minus strand of NC_134059.1, from coordinate 1,273,001 downwards.
AGGAGTTCCATGGGGCTGGAGGATTTCGGAATGGGGCTGTGACCGCTGCCTGGCAGACACTGGACGAATAGCTCCCTCCTGCATTTGCTCTTACTGTGATGGGCACCATCCTTTCTCCAAGAATTTGCCGGCACTTTCTGCTTCGTGCTCCCTGCTGACAAAACAGCCGGATCAGTCACAGGTTATGCAGACATGACGCAGAGCTCAGACCCAGAGCACACGATGTTTGTGGAATTTATTCTCTAGAGTTGCCTTTTGCTTTTCAGGGCCCTGGGCCTCTGTTTGCATTTCATCTGAAGGAGGACTAGACCTCCACTACAAATGGGAGAGAAGCGTTCTGAACCACATCTTGTGTAATTGATGCCAAATGACGTTACTATTGGGAGACCTTGGCTGCTTTGGAACTTGCTTGCCAGCGGAGGGAGCGCAGCAGTGCCGTGGGGTTCTGTCTGCTGGGGATCAGAACTCTGCACTACAAGCAGTACCCGGCTCACAGTGCTGTATATAGCTATGGGGGTGACGCTCCCAAGCAATCTGCCTGTTGCTTTGCAAATTAAAAGAAAGGGTTTTAGCACAGAAATCTTTTCCTGAACAAAATTGCAAGCACTCAGTTATGGAACTGTTCTAGAAGCATGTGTCTTACGAGGTGTAAAGAGCCATCAAACCATGGTTGGTTCAATACGCTCGGTCGCTGGTTTTGCATAACCTATTTAACCTGGTTACATGTTTTCACAGGAGGAAAGGAGCGAAGTAAAAGGTCCAAATGCGGTAAAATACATGACCAGTTTATCTCCCGTCGTTAACACCGGCCTGATACCGGCACCACCTCCACCCCAGCAAAAACGTGGAAACACAGTGAGAAGTGAGGTAACCAGAGGGAGAAAATTGTGTCCCGTCAGTGTGCCCACTGAGGCAGAGCACCCTCCGAGGAAGGTAAGTTAGCTCTGTCTACATCTCTGTTTATGTACAGGTATATAATCTTCCTTGTTGGTGTATTTGCCTAATGCTGAAAGATGTGTCGACCTAGTTTGCATAAAGATTCACTGAATTTTTGAAAGAAATAAAATTCCTAACTATTAAAATCTGTAACTGCCACCCATCTCTGTATATACTAAAACATTTGGTGTTTTTCATCAGCTGGGGGAAAAAAAGGTGCTTGAACAGAAAAACCATGGGATCTCTTACTTAACACCTTCTGGTGTAGTCAGTCTGATCCTGTCTCTGACCATGTCTGAAATGCCTTGAGCGTACGAACCTTCATCTGTTACACTAGACCTCCAGCCAGTTTTAACTCCTGTGAAGGAAATGGTAGGAACCCTGGATTGGGAGGCGCGATATGGGTCATGGTCCCTGCAATTTTGGGCAATTCGATGCAGTGGATTTTCAGTTTGAAATCTTTTCCTGCCCTTCTGCATATTACAAATCAGTTCCCAATTTAAGCAGCTCAAGGCCTGTCTTAAAAGACTGGCAGCCTCAAGTGTACGGCACACATACATGCTCTTTGTGTTCACCTTCTGTTAGAGTTGGAAGCTGACTGCATTTTTTGTGTATTTCCTGCTACAGAATTCTGGCGTCGTCTCCAGGTCCCTGGTACGCAGCGGCGCGCGTGTCACCGTGGCCTTGGTGGGGAAAAATCTCTGTTTACCTGGCAAGGCTGCTGGGGACAGGCAGCACTGTGGAGGGGAGAACCTGTGTATGTACAAAGGCAGACTACTGGAAGGAGGTAAGGGTGCAGAGTCAAAGAATTCATATCGATTCTGGCAACGTCTTTTTTTCTTTTGGCTAAAATGTTGGTGTGGCATCAAAATGACTTCAGCTGAGCTCAGTCAAGATACATGGATCCAGGGATTTTTATACCATCTTTTATACCATCTGCCTCCAGACTAAATGTGGATCTACTGTTTCATGATTGTAAGTGAGGTTAGAGTGACTTCTGCAAATTATGGTAGAAGGAACTTAGAGAACTAATTTAACAAAATACTGTAGCTTAGGTGAATTTCGTATAGAGACGTGTGGTTAATAAAGTAGTAGTAGTAGTAGTGGTAGCAAACTGTGCTTAAATGGGGGTTGTCTCTTTCTGACTTGCTCCATCACATCATGTTGCTTATTACTCCAGAAGGAAAAGTGCATAATGGGAGCCCAATTCCCATCTCTCTGACGTGAGTGCAATCCCATAGCACCAGTAAAAGGTGAATTGTGTTCTGGGATCCTGGGAAGAGGCGATGGCTGGGAGATTGTCACTTGTGAGGAGGAGTGATTCCACCGATGACACCCCTCATTCCAGCTCACAGACCCCCTGTGCTGGCGTTTTCAGCGGGCGTGGGAAGATGGTGCAGAGCTCCCTGCGCTCCCGCCCGTCCCCGAGGCTGTAGGAGCACCGCGGCGTGCCCGCGGATCAGCTCATGGGCTGCTGGGCTGGCTCCCCGCTGTGTCCTCTGTGCCTGCCCCTCTTGTCCCCAGCCCTGCTCACAGGCCTGCGGGAGTGACCAGTGTAAAGGGGGTACAACCCCGTCCCCCCGGCATGGAGGGGGGTGGCCGCCTCGGTGCCGTCCCGCCTGGATGCCAAGCGGTGCCCTTGCAGAGCAGCTGGAACGGCTCCAGAAGCAGCATCTTTCCGGTGCCCGGTGTTGCCTGAGCCCAGCCGCGTCCGTGCGGGCCCAGAGCCGCTGGTGCTGAGCTGTGCTCATCTGGAGCCTCGGCTGCCCCTGCCAGGGGTGTCCCACTGCGGGGGCTCTGACGTGCTGCTGCCCTGCACCCGGTGGGCACGTGCCAGGAATCCTAAACCTCCTGTGCACGATGCCCACTCCTGTAAGGCAAGGGCGGAGTTAAGTTTGTGGAGATGGGAGGCTCTGCTCTCTGTTCTGCTGTGGCTGTGAGTGCCCAAACGGAGTGGCTTGTCACAGGGGTGCCCAGCTTGGCACTCTGGGGCTGGAGAGAGACGGGGCTGTTGTGTAGGGAGGAGGTGGGGTATTACCCCACAGAAAAAAAAAAATCTCCTTATTCCCTTAATTCTCATTGTCTGGGTAACTGTTTATCTGCCTAATTGGTTCTGCATCAGATACTGGTTATTTCTGTCCCTGGCATCTGTCACTTCAGTGTTGTAAAAGCACCGATCGAAAGAAAAAGAGGCGGGCAATAAAATCTGAAAGGTGAGAAGTGATGGCCATGAGGGACAGCTGGTGTGTCAGCGGTGGCAGCTCTCCTGCACCGTTTGGGTTTGTTGCCTCTCTGCTGCGCGCGCAGTGAGCTGGTGGTGGCAGTGGAATTACTGAATGTCACGGGGAAATCACTGACATCACCGTGCGCTGGTGCCTGGGGTTCCAACCGCGGCAGCTCGGCTGGGCAGGGGAGGATTCTTTAATGCGTACGCGTGGGGCCAGTCTGTACTACAGATGTGAGCAGAGCTGTCTGTGAGCTACTACAGCTTGTCAGGCTCGTGGCCTGGGACGGAATCCAGACCATGCTGGTGTGGAAATGGTAAATCTGTTGTAAGCCTCATTTGTATGAGGATTTCACGTGGGAGCTGAAGTATTTCACGTGGGAGCTGAAGTATTTCACGTGGGAGCTGAAGGATTTCACGTGGGAGCTGAAGGAGGTACGGGAGCAGTGCGGTGGCAGAGTGTTCCTGCGCAGCACCCTTTGCCTGTATTGATTTAATTCATTCAGTTTGTAAGCCACTGCTTTGCTGATTAGCCATGTCAATCCACATTTGTCTTACTTTGTGCTGCAGTAGATTATCTTTCTCCAGTTTTCTCTGTTGCTGGCATTTTTTCTTCATTGCAACAGTTTTTTCTCCTGTAACAAGAGACTGTGTGGCATTTTCTCTCTGAGTTTGCCCAGTTCTCAGTTTTTCTAGTCCTTTCAGTGGCTAATGGTTTTGTTTGTTGTTTTTAATGAGTTGACCACACTTGATGCATCATTCAGTAGCTTTAGTGCTTTTTGCTATGCTGTTTATGAAGAATACGATGCATTTTATGATAATGTGCTGTTACTCTTCCATCTGTGGTCCTAGATTCTCTCATGGCATTAAAAAGACAGAGCAAATGTACAGGCAAAAGGAGACTGATGAAGTTAACCTCTGCCTGCTTAAAAAGAACTTTATTAGTTGTGAATTCCGTCTCACAGTATGATTCTTGTATTTTAGAGTACGATGATGATATTGAAGCAGAAGAGAGACAGATTGACGATCAAATGAGTGGAACATCAGAGTCACCCTCAGGTGATGAAAAACCTGACTTGGACACTGAAAAGGAGAGTGAAACCTTATCAGAGAAGGCATTGGAGGTCTCTGACAGTGAGAAGGATGAAGATGATAAATACTCTGACAGTGACTTCTGGGACGATGAACAAGGTTAGATTTTTTCATACTGAGGCTTAAAGAAGTTGACCTGATGACTGTTTTATATTTTTTATGCACGTTTTACATTTTGCGCGTGCCCGGTACATGTTAAGGGGAAAACACATGAAAAAGCATGCAATTCCTACTGAATTGGGAAAAGATAGCTGTTTTATCTGTTATTAATTCAACCATCCGTCACTGAAATGCAGCAAAACCCACAGGCAGTGTAAGGGTGTGCCAGCTCACAGCAGACTTTGCTGAAGTGCACCGGTGCAGAAGTGGAGCTGGAGCCAGTCGGCAAATTAGCTCTAAATACTTGGGCAGATCAGCACTTAATGTCAGCGGTCACTGACGTCCGAGACCACTCACACCTTCGGAGGATAGGTGCTTTCACCTGAGAAGCCCCCGGCACACCCAGCGTGCCTCCTGGTGGTTTAGCAGTGCTGTCTTTAATGGCCCCGAGCAGCCAGAACCTCGGCGGCGTCCCCTGCCGCACTGCTGGCCCGTGCTGGCCGAGGGAGGAGATGCCGTCAGCTCGGCTCTCCCTGCTGCCTGCCTGGGATTATCTTCATCAGTAATCCCATGGAAAACTCACAGGCAAGTTCTCATTTCTTAGATGAACAGCAGCATTCCATTCACCACGTCGTTGCCTCTTCCTTGGGGCAGTGTTTTAGTTCTTCTTAACTTTTCTCCTCTATGGCTTTGTGAGATCCTGAGCTGACTTCTGTGCCTCTTGCTTGTCATAATGTACCAGGATTTCTCCATTTCCTGCTCTTTCAAAATCAGTTACTTTACATTCCTTACATTTGACAGTCCTAATGTGCAAACCATTTCTCGAGCTAAACGGAAACTTTCACATTTGGATTTCTAGGTGAATTAAGCAATGGCAATATTAAGCAATACAGCTCGTTGTGAAAAGGTTGCAGCTGCAAGAAAGATCCAGTCTTTTTACAGAAAGTATAAAGTCCACCAGAAATTCCAATTAGGTTTGAAACTTCCTTGCTTATAAAATCATTGCAGTGATCAAAAAGAATCTTAACTTTTGTTCTCTCGTGATAATGAGAAATAGCGTGTGATTCAGGAATAATCAGTACAATTTTCTGCTTGTTAGTGCATGGCATTATGAACTTCTCTGTGACTTTACTCAGCTGCCTCTCAAGCTCTAGCAGTGTGTGATGATCATTCTTTCTCTTTCCTATTTGTTAATTTTTTTATGTTTTCCCCTTTGAAATGAAATCTTACTACTTTTTTCCCCACCACTGAACAGAAGAGGTGGAGAGAAGGGATAAAAAAGATGTGGGTTTCTCCCAACGGAGTAGTAATAATAAATTCATGAAACATAAGAATTCATTGGTAATTTTGAGGGCAAGAAGAGCTTTCTGCTTGAATGAAGGACTCCCTGAAAGTAGTATAGGTGGAAATATTCCAAGCAGCGTTAGTAGCAACTACTACTTCCATTTTTTTAGGAGACCGGTAAAGTGCCTAATAGCTCTCCACAGTGGACGATGTTTCTGGATATTCATTATTTTAAAAGTTTTTCTTTAATTCAACACCATTTTTTTTAGCTATGCGTTTAGCTATGTGTTTTTGCACATCCTTAAGCAGGTCTTTTCCATTCTTTCTATTTACAAATTCTCCAAGACAACATGACCCCATTTCACTGTTGTTGGCTTCAGCTTTCATCTGCGTGTGTCCTGAAATTCCACATGCTCTGTACATTTATTGTGCTTTGAGGTCATCTGCCGAGCCTTGGGCCTGTAATTTTTTCAAAGAAATACTCGCTTAAGCTTAAGTATGTGTCTTAGTGTTGGTAGACCAAGATTTTGGATAGCAAGCTTTTGGGCATGGATGCTACGTTTCTGTGTTTCAGCAATCAGTACACTAATCCTCTTGTAAGCTATGAGTGCTGCTTTGGCAGAAATAACGCGCTAATAGCAATGGGATCTGGATCTTTATGAGTGCGTGTTGTGGACAGATTTTGTCTCATCTTAGTTCAGCATATGATGACGCTTGTTCAAGAGTGTCTGAACCCGTTGGGCCCCTTGGGTCAGTTCAGCCAGCATACAGAGTCCAGAATAAAATCCAGATAACTGAGGTGCCACAGATGTGACTTTTGCATACAATATTATGAGTCGGACATAAATAAAGAGCGTGTAAGAGGGACCTTGGCATTCAAATCCCTGTGGACCATAAGCCTGTGAATGAACTGGGGAGAATCGCTGACGGTTCCCCTGGTGCAGTGTGTAATCTGCACGTTGGAGTGGTTCTGTCTGTTTGTACTCTCGTCAGTGTCTGGGAGCGGTGGTGTTTTCTGGGACTGTGGACACACCTCCTGTCACAACAGAGGCGCGAGTCCGGGGCAGGCTGGAGGTGCCAGAGTCATTGCCAGGTGGTGGCTGCCCAGTCATTTGTGCCTCACGCCTTTTGCTTTTTAATGGCTTCTCTTTCCGGCTTCCTCTTTTGTAACTTTGTGATAGTTCTTGAAGATTGCAGTCCAGTCCAGGTGGAAACAGCAACAGCACCTGGATGTGGTCGTCACGTGTATTCTGAACCTGATGACTCCTGTCCAGATGTGGAAGAAGAGGTCCTAGAAAGTGGGGAGTATGATGCCAGTGAAGGTGAGGTTGGCTGTTGAGCAGGGATGAAATCTGATTCATCTGAAGTCTTTTTATAGAAGTGCTTGCCCTTTCCCTTTCCTTGCTAGTCTATCAAACCCTATGTCTGCTCTTTTCTCTCCTAACTTGTACAAAATTGGGTGGTGACTATCTGGCTTCTGCAGTCATGTGTAGTTAACCTGTATTACAGTAAACAACTGCTTTGTTGGCAGCTGTAATGGTCCTAGGAAAAGAATCCAGGCCATGAAAAACTGGGTGCCAGTCAAGAAAAGAGCTGTGGAAAGCAGGAGTCTAGCGAGTTTCCCTTTGCTTCCAGGTAGCGCAGGGGCTCCTGGGGAGGTGAATGTCCAGGACAGGCAGGGTGGGACTGACAGATGGAGGGCAGCTGAGCTGCAGCCTCCATCTCCGTGCTGCGCCCCGTTTGTCTCCCAAGCTCATCTCCCGGTGAGCAGTTGGCCTAATTGGCAGTGAGGAACCTTCAGCTTGGTCTTGGTTCCCTCCAAGAACGTTTCTGGTCCCTGCAGCCTGAGCCATTCATTGCTGGGAGCGTGGTCTGCCCGACAGAAGAGCCTTGCCTGTCACCCGGGGGGTGTTCCAGCCAGCCATCCTGCCGCGGCCATCAGCCGTACCGGAAGGTCACCTTAAGCTTCCGCTCCCCAGCGGCAGTGAGTCTGAAAAGCGAAGAAACCCACAGGTTAAAACTGACTTCAGTCTGCACTGCTGCTCTTCCATTTCCTTCTGCCATCCTCTAAGGCTCTAACAGCTGGCAGGAACAGGCCAACTCTACTGTTTTTAAATTGCAAGTTGCGCACGGTCTTGTACGTTGACACATTAATCCCGGGTGTTGCAAGTTTGTTTTTCTGGTCAGCTGGGAGCCTTTTGACCTCCTTCCTCTATGTAGCCTAAGAGCACAGTCTTGCAAGGTGAGTTGTCTTTCATCTGGAGAGTGTATGCAGGAGGCTGGAGGTTCCTTCTTGTCTCTGGTCTGTCAGCAATTGTCTTTTTCCTCAGTAATTCTTTGTCAGGTGAAACTCCTTCTGCCTCAGTCCCATCAGCTGACTGCAGACAACAGTCGGTACCATTTAGTTTCAAAGCCTGGTGGTCTTCATGTGTTGGTCTTCACACGGATCCGTGTTTCTGATGCAGAGAGCAGGGTAGCGAAGATGTAGTTCCTGGGCAGCCCGACTTCTGTGGCAGTTGTCCCTCTGGATCGGGGTTGAAACCTGTTTGCTTCCCGGGGGGCAGGTGGTCTTTGGAAAGACCCGAATCTCCTAGTTGTTACCTTCTCAGGTGCCACGGTGCCTCATCTGGAATACTTTAATGCTGAAACAACCTCACGGTTCCTGTTATCATTCTGCCCAAGGCAAGACCTCACTTTACAGAAGGGAATACGTTGTAATCAGCAGCCAGAGTAAATAAACTGCTCTTTCTGCTAACGAAGCAGGTAAACAGGCAGACTATGCCATGCACCACACAGCATTTGGTTTCTTTCAGGCAAAGTGAACAAAGCATCTATTTTGCAGGGACCAGCAAAATCCATTACATTAGACTCAGTCCGGTATAAGCAGCTGGACAGGTTGGACACTGTACTTTTGTGGAGAGAGGAATATTTACTCTGAGCTGGGATGACAGTTTGGGATGTTTTCATTTTGTACCAAAACTTCCCTTAGAAAGTTTTAAAATGATTTCATGTTACTGATGTTGGTAGTAGACCTGAGCTCTCCCAGATTCAGGAGGTAGGGTTTTCAGTGTGAGTGGTGTAAAAGTATGGTAGTGATTGATAACTGCCTTTTTATATCTATGTAGATATATATATATAATATGTATAAAAGAAGAAAAAATTTAAAATATAAGGTACAGAAAGCTAGTAGTGAACATAAGCAACAAACCTGGTGCAAGATGCGTCTTGGACGAAGGCATGATTTCTTGTATTGCAAAATGTAGAGTTTTTAATTATAATTTTGAAGTGTGTTCCAGTGTTTAGCGATGTGGGGTCTGGTGGGAGGAAGCAACCTGCTGAGCTCTCTCCTCTCCTTCCCCATCCTCCCTTCTCTTTCTGGAAACTGTCTTCCCAGCCTGTCCTGCCTGCTCCTGGTTCCTGCACTGTCTGCAGCCACCTGGGCTCCTTGTGCACCTTCCAGTTCCCTCTGCGGAGACCTGGGAGCGAGTCGGGCCCGGCTCTGAAGGGCAGGAAGGGAGGGGTGGGCGCGGGGAGCAGCGGGGCCAGGGGGAGGGTTGTGGCAAGCCGGACACGAGCTCCACTCGGCTGGCAGAGATGGGCCAGGCAAATAGCGTCCTCGAGGCCTGGAGCCTTCTCTGTCTGCCGTCCAGAAAGGGGCTCTGGTTGCACAGTGGGTTGCGCCAGCAAGCAGCAGAAAGCAGTAACTGTGGGGTGCAGCAGCAGTGCAGGAGGGTAAAACAAGTCAAAAGGAGTGGGAGATGATTTGGGGCAAGACAGCCTTTGCACAGTTTGGGAAAGGTAGCTTGGGAAAGACGTTGCTCTTGTTCCTTGTGGTGGCACAAAACTTCTCTTTTCTTCAAGAACCGGAACCTGCCGTGTTTGTACAGAGCACTGGTGCAGCAGCACAGGCTGCCGGGGGGGCTGCCTCGGGACAGACCCCACAGCACAGAATTCCGTGAGGGCACTGCCGTGAAATTCCCAGCGGGCAGGAATCGACCTTGTGTTATTCCCCTGATGTAATTACAGAATCCATGGGAAGCAATTACACAAAGAGCTGAGTATTCTTTTTCCTGTGTGTGCGTATTTTACGTAAGCAATTTCCCACCTATTTCTTAACTTTTGAACATTACTGCCAAGCTTATAGCTACTTCGTAGACACACCTGGGCTCCCTGCTAGGCAGGTGAGGGAAGGAGGGAGAGTACAGAGGGCAGGCAGAGCTGTCAGAGTTGAAAGATGGTCGGGCATCGGCATTTTGGCTTAAATTGGTTATGCCAGATGCCCGAACAGCAGCACTAGAAACGTAGTCAGAGCAAAGGTGCATGATGAGAAGCAGCACAGCCAGCTGTCGTCTTGTCACCATGCCGATGTCCCCTCATTGCTTGGGAGAGATAGCATCTTTAACAATAGCCCTGTAAACAGCCTTAACACTAACACAATTCACAGTAAAACTATTGTTTTGTTTATATTTAATAGCACCAGACGGAACTTTTGTGGCAGAAGGAAGAAGAACACTTGATGTGCAGGAAGCATCAGAAAAAGCGGGACGAGAAAGGACGATGCTAGGGGAGACAAAAGCAATTGAGGAGGCACGTTTTGTTGAAGAGGAAGAAGTTTTCACCAAAGAGGCAGGAGAAGAAGTGGAACGGTTGGGAGACTTGCTGCCCGAGGACGAAGCAGTGGCTGTGCTGCAGGCAGAGGGTCAGCCTGTGGTAGAGGAATCTGCACCTGAAGAGAGTGCCATGGCAGAGGGAGATCCCAAAGGACAGGGGATAGGGAAAGGAAGGGCCTTTGGCATTGAGATGACACCTGGGGAACAGGGAGTTCTGGTGGAGGGGATGGAGAGCGAGGCAGAACTCGAGGAGCGGGGAACTGGGGAAGAGGAGCTGCCAGGAGCAGGGGAATTGCTTGATGAGGAGGAAAGCAGAATGCAGCCCGAGCGATGGGGTGGGGCTGAGGAACCGTCTGAGAGTGATGAGGAGGAATCAGAAGAAGAGGAGTCTGACGGAGAGGAGGACATGGAGGAGGGAGATACTTCAGGGGAGGACGACATGGCAAGTGATATGTCTGAGGGGGAGGAGGACGGGGATGCGGGAGAATTTGAAGGGACAGATGTGAGGAGTCCTTTTTCTGAAGAAGAGGAAGAGATGGACGAGGTAGGATTTGAAGGGGAAGATGTGCTTGGTTGTTGGAGAATGGCTTGCAGAGAGCAAGGCCATGGGTCTCTGCAGAAGCTGATTGCAGCCATCTGAGGTAAACAAAGGAAAAAACCCAGGGTACAGTCATGCCAAACAACAGACTGTTATGTTAACAAAGAGAGAAACTGAGGTACACAATGGCCTTGATGGTAAAAACAACCTTGGGAAAGGAGGCAGGCCAGAAGAGGGAAGATGTTGTGACATGTCTGAGATGCCACAAGGGGCTGGGACATTATAATGTAGCCTTTTACATGTATCCAATAGATCTGTGAGTAGTATGCATGATTATTGTAGAGTGCATATATAAGGTGTGATTTCTTTCAATAAAGTTGAAGCTTGCTCTATCATTCACATTGAATCGGCTGCGTGCTTCCTCCGCCCGCCGCAAGTGGCGCCCCGAACAGGGTTACCCGAACCCTGCTTTTCCACCAGACGGAACCCGGGAAGCGGCGGAACGGATTATTCGGAGCTGGAAGGCGATAAGGTCGCTGCCGACAGCAGTAGACGTGTGCCATCTCCTAAAGCGTCGGGATTCATAAGTCTGACATCGGGGCAGCTGGTCCGGCTTCAGGAGATTTTGGTGTCCGAGGAAGGCTAACCCGGAATAGGCCGCATAGGGGTAATACCCAGGAAAGGCCAGGCCGCATAGGGATAATACCCAGGAAAGGCCAGAGGAATTAAAGGCTGAATAGGGATTTGCTACCCAGGAAAAGCCTTCACTGGTGTCTGGCTACTTGATCGGACTTTGAGGAAGGTCGTCGAGCTGCACCAGGAATTTGAGGAATTTGAGGAATTGCTGCCCGGGCAGGAACATGGAACGAGAGGTAGCCATTCAACTTTTACAGCGCTTTTTAGAAAAGCGGGGAGTAGGTCGTTAAAAGACTTAGCCGCGCTGATTGGTCTGGGCAAGGCTAAGGGACACTTTAAAGAGCCAAATTTATTGTTTGAAGAAGCAGAATGGTGTGATAATCTTTTAGACCCTGATGCTGTAAATCCTGAAAAAGAATCTGGACTGTCTGGTCTGTATCCTCCTTTAATTGGGGATGATCCATAGGTAAAACTGAGGCGAAAAAAAAAAACGTAAAAGTGAGGCGAAAAAACTTTGGCGCAAGGGAATATGGACATTGCAAGAAAAATTCTTACTCCTGTAAGCTATGAGCCGAGTCATCAGCCACGTAGGGAAGAACGGCATTTTTCTGTTATTAAAGATGTAAGCATTAATAAGAACGGGCTGCAAAACCTCAGACTACACCAGCTGTACTGGAGGCGATGGCTCAGGGATATCGATTGGCCCCATAAAAATTGGCCAACACTTTTAAGAAGAAAAACCGACATTCACGCCGGGACAGTATTCTATCTGAAAAAACGAGCATGTGGATCTCCGTGCTCAGCGTTCGGAGCTGGCGGCGGCGGCCCGGGGCCTCCCCGACCCCCCCCGCTGTGGAGCGGCCGCCTGCGGCTGAGCTCGGCACTGTGCTCTCAGCACTCCCCCGCCCCCCCCCCCCCCCCCCCCCCCGCCAAAAGCGGCAGGGTTATGCAGCACAGGCTTTAGATGTTCTTAATGGAATCTTCGTATTTGTAATATTTATCATTTTATGTTGTGAGTGATGAGTGTCAGGAGCTCCTTTCTCTGTGTGAGTGTGTGTGAGACGCGGCCGCTGCAGCTGCAGAGTTCTCCGGCCAGGGAAGCGGCCGGCCAGGAACTACAGGGTCCTAGTGCCCGCCCGCTGGGGCATCGGTGCCGCGGTTGGTTCGGGCTCAGTGTTCTAACTGTTACAAGGTAAAATACCTCCTCTAACGGGAGGCAGTAATTCTGTGTTGATTGTTGTTTTGAATTTAGGTGCATACTCTGCGGGGAGAGTGCACCTTTGTACCATCTGCCTAACGAAAATATTGTTAAAAAGTCATCTGCAACCTTACACGGGTTGTTTGTTTTACCAGGGGTTGTAGATGCTGATTATGAAGAGAAAAATCAAAATTATGGTCTGTACCCCTGTGTTCTGTAACAAAAAATGTAAAAAATTGTTCAGCTTGTTAAAGAAGCTGCAGTTACTCAGGATTTGGATCAACAGGTACCCCTTAAATATTTTTGGACTAAAACAGTAACACAAGGTTAACTTCTGGTAAAATGTACTCTCGTTAAAGCTAAAAAATCTGTCGAGCTGACATGCATTTTAGATACTGGTGCAGATGTGACCATAATATCTGTGAGCAGATTGGCTGTTAGCCCTGGTACCTCAAATGCTTTTCAGGGTTGATGTCATGCTGTAACAATTTAAAGCAAGGATCTCATTCATGTAAGAGGCCCAGAAAATTGGGTAGCAAATATTAATCCATTTATATTGGAAAACCCCTATTGCATTTTGGGGTCATAACTGTATGACTCAATGAGGAACTCAAATTGCATCAGATTTGTCTTAATCACCACTGTAGCACAACCCACCCTGAAACCCACCCTGACACTAACCTTGTGAACCGAATCACCTGTGTGTATTGTCCTGCAACAACTTAAAACTGTTATTAAGACTTTAAAAGATTTACAGACACTGTTAGGAACCATAAATTAGATACAGCTGTGGGCCTAACTCATTATGATCTGCATAGCTTATTTGATATTTTGTGAAAAGATCCTTCACTGACATCACCCAAAGTACTTACAGAGAAAGCAAGACAAGATCTTCACCATATAGCTAATAAGCATCGCAAGTACACTGCATTCCCCCACAGGACAAACCATCGTAGAAAGAGCGCACCAGACCTTGAAAGTGCTTTTGCAAAAACAAAAGGGGGGAGAGAGCTTGGCTCCAGGTCAACCATTTGCTCTGCTGTAAAACGCATGCATTTCTTCCACCAGAATGTCAGAGCAATACAAAAACAGTTTTCTTTATCAAGGTATCCAGCTAAAAACATCACTGCAACTTGCCCTGAATACCAGACAGACTCCATCTCTTCAAACCTTTTAAACATCTCCCCTGTGTTACAGGTGTCACCAATATTGTGTCATTTCTCACCACAGATACCAGATCAACAAGAAGTCCAGAGCAAAGCTCAAGTGTTAACAAAAACCTAGAAAGGGGTAGCTGGGAAGGACCATTTCCTTTAATAACCTGGGGAAGAGGTTATGCTTGTGTCTCCACAGGTCTCAGTCTCCAATGGTCACCAGCAAGGTGTGTGCAACCACACCTGAGGGTGAGAGGCAGCCAGCACTCAGGATCCAGCTGTGGGTGCTGTGAGTGCCCCTGTGCCGACAGTTTGCGGTCTCTTCGACTGATCTTTTAAGCAGAATGTCTGAGTAATGTTTGCTACTGCAACAGGACAAACTACACTACAGTTGCCAATTCTTTTAAGAGAAAATGCTAACAGTAATTGCAACTCCTTAATGAAATATATAGGCTTACTAGTCACTTGTGCAAAATGTAGTTTAGATAAAATATAGTTATTAATAAGGATAAGATGCTGTAAGAATGTATGTATTCCACTTGCTTTGTTTAGTAATATTAAGAATTAAGAGCTCAAGTGTTTAACCTTATTTAGAAACTCCCTTGGTTTTCCCCCTGGAGTACTGGCCAGGCTCCAGGTGGAACCCAACAGGAGGATGGAATCAGATGTTTCCGCTCAAAGAAAGTTGCCAGTTATTTTGGCCTGTTACTTTAAAGGCTGGACCTGCTTGCAGCGACTTTGGATGTCTCACCTACGGATGGACACATCACGTAGGGTTTCCAGTTTGTGAGGAAGGGCACTCTAAATTCTCGCTGCATCCAGGGTTCCCCAGCGATTGCGGATCTGAATGTTAGTACCGTATTTTCCTTACTGTTTATTTTTGTACTATTTAGTCATATCCCTTAAATATGGATAGTGAAATTAGTCTTCTCTTTTTAATTAGAACTATTCTAAGTATGCTGTGTTTTGAAGTTTGTCTAACCCTTAATTGATACAGCTCTCAAAGAAGTCTTGCAGGTGCCGCAGCAAAACAAAGAAAGGGGAGGGCTGGAAGGCATCGGCCTCACACAGCTTCTGACAAACAGCTCAGCTTTGATGAAGAACAGGCCTCGTAAGATAGATAAGAAACTGCTGAGCTGTGCCAAGGTGGCAGGGAAAAATCAATCAGGACAGTAGGCATTTTGCCTGGGCTTAGCAACTGCTGCCGACCCATCCCAGACCTGTTTGGTATGCCATTTGTACTGGTCATTATGGTTGGTATAATCAGACAGTCTGGCTGAGATGGCAAGATGTGACTCCTTCAGCAGTACCGGTGAATAGCACTAGGTTTTGTAGTGATGTTTATACAATGAATTTACATCTTGAAGAAGGAAGAGGGTTTAATAATGATTTGACTAAAAGGTTACCAATTATTAGATGGTTAAAAAATTTTTGTTTTTACATGGAATAACAGTTTAAATTGTCATTGTAATCCTTTTAATGATATTAACCTGTGTGTGGAAGTGTTTTATGAGAATGATGGACTGAACAATAAAAGGGGTCTGGATCACTCAAAAACAAAAAGGGGGATCTGTGGAATGTCTGGGAAACAGCGGACATGTTACGAGTGATCCAGACTGAGTGGCATCACTGTCATCAGGCTGTAGCTGTTGGGAAGAACACCGGCAAGGCCAAGAGGATGAGAAACTGCGTGAGTAGCAAAGAAATAAGGATGCCGGACTGTGGGAAATAAGATGTTTGCCTAACAGAAGAACTACGTGTGAACACCATAACGGGACCAACCATAGAGGGCGTGAAGGCTTGTGGACAGTGGTATAGAACCAATCCTAGTTTGTTTGCTTTCATGTGATTGCTCTTCGATAGTATGTGGGATGCTTTGTACTCGATAAGGTACCTTCGACAGTTTAAGGCGTGCTGTATTACAGAGTCAAGCTGCCATACACTTTCTTTTGCTTGCCCAGGGGCATGGATGTAAAGATTTTGATGGGATGTGTTGTTTTAATCTATCCGACCACAGTCAATTAATGCAAAACCAATTACAATGGATGAAGCAACGTTTACAAAAAAGACAAGTGGTTGTCAATCCTTGAGACAAATGGTTACAATCTGTGTTTGGTCTGTCCCTATGGCTACAAGGTCTGTTACAAACAGGATTGCGGTGATTAGGAATAGTACTATTGATTGTAGTAATTATTAAAATAGCATATAGTTGTATAATGACAAATATTAGTAAATTTATGCTTGTGCATCCTGCACAAAAAGAATAAGGGGGAATTGTTGGAGAACGGCTTGCAGAGAGCAAGGCCATGGGTCTCTGCAGAAGCTGATTGCAGCCATCTGAGGTAAACAAAGGAAAAAACCCAGGGTACAGTTATGCCAAACAACAGACTGTTATGTTAACAAAGAGAGAAACTGAGGTACACAATGGCCTTGATGGTAAAAAACAACCTTGGGAAAGGAGGCAGGCCAGAAGAGGGAAGATGTTGTGACATGTCTGAGATGCCACAAGGGGCTGGGACATTATAATGTAGCCTTTTACATGTATCCAATAGATTTGTGAGTAGTATGCATGATTATTGTAGAGTGCATATATAAGGTGTGATTTCTTTCAATAAAGTTGAAGCTTGCTCTATCATTCACATTGAATCGGCTGCTTGCTTCCTCCGCCCGCCGCACTTGGTGCTCTGTTTGAGGGAGAGGAGGACGGGGATGAGGGAGAATTTGAAGGGATGGATGTAGCGAGTCCTTTTTAGGAAGAAGAGGAGGACATGGACGAGGGAGGATTGGAAGGGAAAGATGTGTTGGTGCTCTGTCTGAGGGAGAGGAGCACCTGCAGAAGATGTATTTTGCACGGTAGGACGATGCGGGGGTGGCCAGAGCAGAGTCAGGAGGTGGAGGCGAGGCCATGGGTGGAGCAGCGGGGTCAAGGGAGCTTGGCAGGGAGGGATCACTGGGGAGTGGGGAGCAGAGGTGGCCTGGGGCGGGGACGGTTGCTGGGGTTAGAACCGGGGGTCGACAGGGCACAGGGAGGGTGATGGGAGCAGCGGGGGGAGATAGAGCGGGGCCGGGGTGGCAGCTGAGGGAGGGGCTCTAGGGGTCTGGGTGGATGGGGAAGGGGCAACCGATGGAGCTTGCGGGCGAGGGGCCAGCAAGGAGGGGTGTGAGGGGAGGGGCCGAGGACCAGGGCAAGGCGGGGGGCAGGGGGGCACAGCACATCTTTTGTTCCCACGTCCTTTGGAGAGCAGCTGAAGGCAGAAACATCCCTGAGCTCAGAGCCGAGGTGGAGAGGGTCTGCAGGAGCCAAGGAGCTGTGCCCGGGCACCCAGCAACACCTGACAGCTCCTGGGATGGGGCTGTGGGGGCCAGGACAGGCTGCAGGAGGGGACAGAGCAGGCGGGGTGAAAGCTGAGGGGGAGCAGCCAGAACTCTGTGACAACAGGGGAGAGGGGGGGTAGCGCAGGGAGAGCTGCTGAGGACACGAGTAGAGGAAGGACAGTCCCTTCGGAGGCGACCCAGACGCCCTGGGAGCTGCTGTCGGGGCCAGAGGAGCAGCAGCCCCGTGAGGTGAGTCCTGCGTGGGTCGGCCCCTGACCTGCGCCCGGTCGAGTCCCCAGGCTGGTCCCTGCAGGAGCAGCGGGTGCAGCACTTGGTCCCATTCCTTACGCTTCCCTTAAGTATCTGCTGCTGGCCGCTGGCGTAGGGGATGGTAAATCCTTTTGGGTGGCCGCTTCTGCCCCCTTCCCTGTTCCCGAAATCTCCTTGCAAATCCCTTAGTTCTGGTGCTAAGCTGGCGGCCCCTCAGCCCCTCGCCCCTTGCGGAGCAGCTCCCGCCACCCAGCAGTGCAGCCCCAGGTCAAGGGCAGCACCGGCTGCTCTGCTTGCTCTGGCAGCTGCTCCTAGTAAATCTCTTACCGTGGTGTATCAGTAGCTCGAAGCTTAGCGTGTTTTTTGTGAAGCTAATGTTTTTCTCGTTGGTTTGTAGGATGATAGAAGCCCAGATGCAGTTGTCTGCCCTCAGTGCAGGCCCAGGATGGGGAAGAAACTGTCCTCTAAGCTTCTGCTGCTGCTTCAGTGCTCAGTCCTGCAACATTTACACAAAATGCTGCATATTTGTGCCGGTCGGGAGCAGCTTCTCGGTGTGGAGCAGACAACTGAAATGAGCCAACCCAGGAACCATCACTCCCTCGTTCTCATGAAGACCATAATTGCAAGGATTATTCCACAGCTGTCAGGCTCGCTTTCCTAAAACACAGAAATATTGGACCGGCTGAACCTTCCTTCCTTCCCTGGGCACCACGTGCTTCTGCCGTCTGTTGGGTGTGGGGCTGAGGGGAGATGTGCTGTCTGTGTTTGTGGTGGTGTTGACGTTCGTGTCCATCCATGCCTGTGTGCTGTGTTGTTCTGTCCGTCATCTGCGTCTCGCCTGCTGAGAGCCGGGGCTGTGTCTTCGCTGCAGCGCAGGGCAGCTCAGCAGAGCTGGGGGACGGCCGGTCCCGGGGGCGGCGGTGGCCTTGCCCAGGGGTCTTTAGGCTGGGGGCTGCCTCCACCCCACGCTGCAGGCAAGCGACCCTCGGGCGTGTGCGGGAGGGCTGTGCTCTCCTCGGGGACCCGGGCGTGTCGCTGGCCACACTCCAGGGCCTTCCCGGGACTTGGAAACATTGAGAGCTGTTAAATCCGAACCACTCCAGCTCCCGTTTATAAATGGTTCAAGCCCGGCCTTTTGCTTCTGCTGGGCTCAGGCAGGAGTAGCTCCCCGGGCCCACAGAGTCCATGCGGGCTCTGCAGGAGGGGTGGTCAGAGCAGAGCGGTCCCAGCCCAGTGCTGGCTGCAGATCTCTGCTGCTGGAGCCCCCCCAGCTCTCGCGCAGCCCCGGGGGCTCCCCGAGACCCCGCCAGCCCCCGGCGCCTGGCAGGTGTTGCTGGGTGGCTGCAGGATGCTCTGCCCCGGCACGGCAGGGCCGTCACGGTGTGTGCAGGCTGGGAAACGGGGCTGAAACGAGCGGGATTTGGGGTGGATTTGACACTAAATCACTGAGGATCAGTCTACCTGGGAGAGGACCTTCAATCAAGTAATCGATGTTTGTTCCCTCCTGTGCTAAAGGCAGTTGCATTTGTTTTCAGTCTGGAGTTGATCTCTGCTTTCTAACGGAATATTTGTGCTGCTGAAGCCGTGTCACGCAGATCCCCTGCAAAGCAAATGCCTCTGGCTTGTGGGCATGACTGTGCCGAAGCCGCTGGCCAGCGCACGTAGGCGATGCAGTTCAGGGGCCACGGGTGACCAGTGGCGGAGGGGGGAGCACAGGGCTCTCCTTGGCAGGGGGTCCCCGGGAGTGTCAGGATTAAACCTGAAGCTGCGCTTGGGCAGGTCCCGAGCCACACTGCCTCATCTGAGCGGCTTCACTGAGCGCAGAGAGAAGACGCTCGAGGTGGGATGGGTGATTTGCCCGGCACGGGCCAGAGCTGGAGCCGTCTGCACGGCCTCTCCACGCACGCTCAGACAGTCCTCTCACTCTGCAAACCGGGAGCGGGGTCCCGGCTCCAGCCAGGCTCCGTGCCGTGCCCGGGAGCCGCAGCCCCCCAGGAGCCCCGAGCGGCCCCGTCCCGTGTCCCCGGGGCGGCGGCTGAGCCTCGGCCCTTCCCTCCCAGGGCCCAGGGCTCTTTCCTTGGGGGTAGAAGCACCTTTAGAGAACCCCGGCGCTGGGAGCGGGCTGGAGGGGCGGGTGGGTTGGCAGCGGCAGCAGACAGCTTCACTAGTGCCGCTCGGCCTTGGGGGAGAGAAGGCGAGTGGGGAACCACGAGGCAGCCGATCTGCCGAGGCGCTCGGGCGGCAGGACACCTGGAGCACCGGGCAAGGCCCAGAGGAACGGCACAGTAGTGGTTGGAGGGAACTAGAAAGCTGACAATTCCTTATTTAAAGTACTTATAAATGGCACTTGTGCATAGGAATTTAGCAATTAGGGAATAGAATCCTTGGCTTAGGAACGTGTCGACTCATACAAGTTCTTGCATTGTTCTAAAAATCACACTTTGAATACTCTGGTTTTATAGAGAGAGAGGGAAAAAAAAAAAAAAAGATCAAGTTTCCCAAGAACACTCCACGATTTCTGAGCTCATACTGTATTGGTGAAAGAATCTGTTTTCTCTCGTGCTTCCTTCTGACAGCCACATTTACAGGATGGGTACAGGCGGAAACCACCCATACTCCATCCCGAGAGCTCACCCCCCTGCCATACCAGACAGTTTCCCCCCGCTCACGGATTCACCTTTTTCCTCACTTTTTGACACGCTGGCAATGCCACGGGCAGCTGCTTGGCACAGCGCAGCTGCAGGGTGACGAGAGCCCGACTTGTGCCTGGGACACTGCGCTGTTCACGTCTGGCTCCTGTAAGGCAACTGATTTCTAAACTGGTCGGAGGACTGGAACCAGACACGGAATTGAGCTGAATTTGGCAATTTCTGCTTCAGAGCCCTGCTGTGCTACTGGTGGTGTGGCTGTCGAAGACGTACCAGCTGTGTGCTTTCAAAACAGGGGCATGCCTGTAGACTGAGCAGGTGGAGTTCTGGTAAGATGCAAACCCATTCAAATGGATAATTTTACGGTTTTGAAAATGCTACTCATGGTAATTTTTGCTCTCCTAACATTGCTAGTTAGTAATTAACTTCAAAGTGAAGAAAGGTAGGTGGCACTTAGGAAAAACAAGATGTGCGCACAAAAAACCAAGGGGGGCGGGGGCTAATATTCCACTGAATATCTGTGAGAAAAGCAAACTGTCCAGCAGTGTTGCAAAACTCGTTGTTGGCTCACCACAAAGGCTTTTTTTTGCTCCCTCAACTGTCGGGTATTCTCAGTAGCTTGTCCCTGGATGCTGCTGATGGTGCTGCGGACGCTCGCAGGGCTGAAAGCGCACCCCAGGACATTCAGCACAGGCTAAACAGATGCCTCTTGCCCTGCCGTGGGGAGGCACAGGGGGGCTCACGGGCGGGGGGCTCGCAGCAGCGTTTTGTGGGCTCGGTGGTAAAAATGGAGTGTGACTGACCCGATTTTCACAGTGAACTGCTTTGTTTTGATGGACACAGTAGTCCTTGGTAAAATGCCACAGCAGAGTCTGGGCAAGCAGGTTTCTCAGCAATATTTAAAAACACTCTGAGTAATACTATAACTTGCTCTGAGTAAGTTGCGCAGCAGTTTTCTATAAGCAAGTAAGTAAATAAGTCTCCAAACAAGTCATAATTTCTCTGTATCACCAGGAGCCCAGGGGGTACCAGCGCCCAGGGCCAGCTGGCCCTGGATGGCCCCTCACGAGGGGAACAGGCCATGCCCACAGGAGCCTCAGGGCTCAGGGCAGCCCCAGCACCACGACCCAGGAGTCCTGGTTGCCACATGGTCCCCTGAGCCCGCTGGGACCCTCAGGCAGGGCTCTCACAGCAGCCCCCAGCCCTGTCCAGCCACCCCCCAGCCCAGCAGCTGCAGCTTTGGAGAGTGGACAGCCCCACTGTGTCACCGCAGTCGGGAACAAACCTCTCAACACCAGCGCAGCGTTCAGAAGCAGGCATTCCTTTATTCGGCGCTGGGTGCGGGGTGGGTCACGCACACACTGAAACAAAAGGTCATCCTTGATGTACCTTAAAGACATGAATGTTCATCCGGTTTTGGAGAAGTCTCCACCTTTTTGCCTATCTGCTGCGTTTCCATAATGCTGGCGTTGCAAACCTACACTACGCGTGCGCGGGGATCTCGGGTGGTCGTTTGGGGAGCTACCCCCCTACTCCTTTTCCCTTTTATGGTCACGAGTCTTTTGGGGACGATTTCTTCTCCTTGGATGTTTCCCAGCTCTGTTGTCTGGCCGAGCTGTTCTTTCTTACGCGCCTTGTTTCAGCAGCTCTGCCAGGATGTGTGTCAAGCTGAGGATATCTTCTCTGTAGACTTGAGTCGCTCAGGCCTCCTTGCTCCATACAAAGTTCGACGTTGTTTGGTAAAACATTTTCTCAACCACTGCAACCCTTTGGGAAGGAGCTCCTGAAAACCTTCCCCGTGCTGGAGAGCTGCAGGAGCGTGGGGAACAAGCTGCACAGCTCAGAGCTGACAGCCGCGGTGCAGCAGCCCTCCATCACGCTTGCCGCCTGTTGCCCTCAGCTGGGAAAAAAAGATGCTCTTGCCAGAGCGTCTCCTCTCCAACGTGCCCCTGCCCCAGGGCCGTGGCTGCGGGGGAGAGGCCGCACTGTGACGTCACAGAGCCCTGCGGTGCCACGCCGGGGTGTGCAGTGCTGTGCCCGGGCACCACATCAGATGTGCCAGCAGCGGCAGCAGCGGTAGCAGCGGCAGTGACGTGGTGCGGGTGCAGGTGCAGGTGAAGGCGACCATGACTCCCACGCTCATCCTCCTCCTGCTTCTGGTGGCCCTGCGAGCCCAGGGGGCCGGGGCCGCTCCGTGGCGAGCGCGGGCATTAGGTAAGTGGGCAGGTGAGGGCCAGCGCCCAGCCCTGGCAGCGTGGGGCAGCACCCACTGCACCTCGGGCTGACAGCGGGGCTGGGGTGGTGGCGGGGCAGAGCCGGGAGAGCCGCGGGGCCGGATCCACGGGCAGCAGGAGGCAGAGCCCAGGTCGCCATGGGACACACAGCCCCCGCCCACAGCCCGGGGCACAGACGGGGCAGCACTGGGGCAGCCTCTGGGCTCTTCTCCACCAGACACGGGAACAATAACGTTTTCACGGGGGCGCCTTTTCCGCCCAGAAACCACGTGCCAGGGAGAAATCCCCAGGGGCCGTACGTTTGTCCGTCCGGTGCTTGAGGGCTCTTGCACAGGGCCTGGAAACCGTATTTTGAAAGCCTCCGGGTGCAGCTCCCAGGTCACCCCGACCCCTCTGCACCTCTGGAAATCTCCCCCCATGTCTGGGCCCCAGGGCATTACCTGACCCCCTGCAGTCGCTGCAGGTCACTGGGAAAGGAGCTCACAACCTCTAATGGGAACCTGCTTGCTTACAGCTGTGCCCGGAGCCAGTGGCCACTCGACGGCTCAGCCGGCTCTAGTCAGGGAGGATCAGGGCCATCCCACAGGTACGTCCCTTGAATGAGTGAGCACTCGGGTTTTAATACTCCGTTTGTGTGAAATTTCACTTAACACTCTCTCGGCCCACGCTCAGCCGTGCGGAAGAGGAGCAGAGAGGGACTGGATGCTGTGAGCACTCTGCCTTGCCAAGGAGCTCAGAGCTGGTGTGCACTCCAGGGGGTCCTTGCTCCCAACGCCTCTGTGCATGTTTGGTTTTCCATCCGCCTGCTCCAGGCACCCAGTACCTGTCTGCACAGCGCTCCTGATGGAGGGGGGAGACGAGTGCCACGGAGCACTCCCGTGTGGGAACTGCCTTCGCGGCCATTCAGCCCTGCAGAGGTGTATAGAAATAGGTCCTGGGAGCTTCTCTGTTCTGTCTGTTCACAGAGGTGTCTGGAGGCAATGGCTCTGCAGCTTCCCAGCTGCGATCCAGGGCAGAAGCTCAGGGAGATCGCACGGGTACGTCACGGCTTTGAACTTCCTTGGAGAGCCGCCGGCTCAAAGCCCCGATGTGAGCGAGACGTCTCTGGTGGCTGTGAGAACGTGGGCCTGCACTGTGTGTGCAGTGTCCTTGCGTGATCCACTTGTATGTTCTGCTGCTCGGTCATGACGGTGCCTGATGGGAATTCTTGTGGGTGTTTGGTTGCAGATGTGGGTACAGGGAGGGCTCTGCCAGCTCGTCGTGCAGATCCTGCGCTGGAGCTTCGCTGGCGTCGCGGGCGTGAGTAGTCAGCCTTGACTGACTTGGTAGACGTAGCACTCGTTTCCAGGATTGTATTGGTGAGAAATTTAACTCTCGACCTTCTGTTCAGGTCCTCAAAGAGCAAAGGATAATGCTGAAGTGGGACAACCCTCGCAGCGGTACTCAGAAGTCCTCCAGGAAATCCTGAAGGAGCTGGAACGGGCCGTGCCAGCCCAGGGTGGGTGTCTGTCCCTGTTAAGCAGAAGCCTTGGCAAGCTGAGGTTTTAGACGCGTGGAGGGACAAGGCGTAGCCTGCACAGTAGGAAGGGGCCGCCCAGAGCCTCCCTGCGGCCACGCTCAGTTTCGGGCCTTGCGGGCGCTGTCGAGCTGCAGAGAGGGTCGAGTCTCTGCTGGCAGTTGGGGTTCCAGCCGAGCCCCAGGAACCGCTGCTGCCCCAGTTACAGCCTTACTGGGGCCAGAGCTGTTCTGGGCAGACGGTGGTGTCCAGCTGGCCGGAGCTGGTGGTGCTCACGCCTTGAGTGCGGGAGGGACTTGCTGAGGAGCTGGTGGCTGCTCAGTGCTGAGGGGGCAGCACCCTGCCAGTGGCCGGCGGGGAGAGCGCAGAGGATGCGCCGGCAGCTGGGGCTGGCTGAGAGCAGCAGACAGTGCCGGGGCTGCAGGCCTGCCCTGGCCAGGATGGGAGCAGCCCCAGCTTCAGAGTCCAGCCCCGTCGTTCTCCTTGATGTCTGAGGCCTCTCGGTGACGCCTCGGTGTCAGGGACGGGTGAAAGCTGGACACCCAGCCTCAGGCCGGACACCTGACCTGAAGGCAGCGAAAAGGAAGGGCTGTGAATTCCGTCTCGGGGCCTTTATCTCTCTGCTTCTAGCTGTGCTTTGGAAAACTGGCTGGTGGTTTTCCTCTAGTTTTGGGGGACGGTGGTAAGTGCTGCGCAGAAAAGCTCTTTCCCCAGCGCGACGGGCGACAGCATCTTCCTGTCCTCTCTGAAGGACGTAACCTGCCATCACCTTGCAGGTTGCCAAAAATGCACTAAGTGGCGTGTGAACAAGACCACGTGCAGTCTCCTAGTCTGCGGGCAGGTCAGGATTTGCTGTCTACTGGTCAGCTGGAGAGGGTCTAGCGCTGAAAGTTTTCTCCATGAATGACACCTTGTTTGCACTGGTGACTAGGTGCACCCCCAAACGTCCAGGCCTTGTTTCTTGGCACTGTGAATGTCTTTTGAGAAGTACTGCCCTCGGAAGGCACCATGATCCTGATGAGGAACGGTTACTTCTGCTTAATCTGACCTCCTTTCTTTCTTCCTAAAGGGAATGCCCGTGGTTCTGTGGAGAAGGAGGTGTTTGGGGAAGGAGGCCGCCAGGCGGTGCCAGCCTCTGCTGAAAGAACAGGGGCGGTTCAACCAGCGGGCGTGCCAGGTAATTGCTGTCCTTGGGTCACCCAGTGTCACACATCCAAAAAAGCCTGTCTGCAGGCTCTGCCCCCAGTGCCCGCTACGGCACACCCTGTCAGCAGCACAGCCCACCGCTCTTAGTGCAGAGCAAGGGTTTGAAAACCTCATCAGTCTCCTCTCTCTGCAGGCGCCTCAACGAAGCTTCGAGATCCCAGCCTGGCAGCAGCCGCCGTCCCTCGGCCCTGGAGAGCCGGACCGTCCACCTCGGCACCCCTGAGAGCTGGGACAGACACCAGCAGCCGCTGGAAAACTGTCCCGCTTACCACAGAGCCCCAGGGGCCGACTGTTCCTTTAGAATAAATTGATAAGGATAAACACAGACCAGGAGCGCACTTGTCCGCCTCTGACCAGCAGCAAACCCAGGAATTCACCCATTCTGGGCCAAAGTTCACCTCAGGGCATGAAGGTCAGCGAGGGTTGCGCAGCGCAGCCCCCCAGCCCCCCGACACCACTCCTGGCCGTGGAGCAGCTCCGAAGGGCAGCACTGGGGAGCCCCTGAGCTGCGCCCCTGTATTGGGTCTGGCTGAACTGGAATCGGTTTTCCCCTATAGCAGCCCTCACGGTGCTGTGGGTTATGCTGGGAGCTGCAGGGTGTTGGCAGCACCCTGGTGTTGTGGCTGCTGCTGAACAGTGCTTACACAGCACCAAGGTTCTTTCTGATATTTTCCCCAGTGGGACGGGGTTGGCAAGATCTCTGGAGGGGACACAGCCAGGACAGCTGACCCAAGGGATATTCCATACCATATGACGTCTGCTCAGTATAAAGCTGGGAGAAAGGAGGAAGGGGGTGGGGTCACCCTTGGTCCTCCGAAACAACTACTACGCGTATTGGAGCCCCGCTTCCTGAGAAGGCCCGACAGCGCCTGGTCATGGGAAGTAGAGAATAAATCTGTTTGCTTTCGCTTCCGCGCGCGGACTTTTGCTTTGCTTTGCTTATATTAAAACTGCTTTTGTTTCACCCACAAGGGTTCGTTTATCTTCTTTCCCCTCTTTACCCTGTTGAGAAAACAAAGGGAAGGGGGGGGAAGTGATAGAGCGACTTGGTGGATACCTGGCATTTAGCCAGAGTCAAACCATCACAGTCTATTCTGGCGCCCAACGTGGGGCAAAACAACGGCAGTTTTATATTAAATGTGCTGTAGCTATAGTAGTTATTAAGCAACAAGCTCTTGTGCTGGTCACGGGCTTGTTTTTTGCGCTGCTTATCTTTATTTTGTTGAGCTCGGGAACATGCTGCAAGGAATCGGGAACATCATGAGTGGTTTTATTTCACAGGCTCCCGAGGTACTTAGTCATCCTTATGTTAGCTCATGGATACTCTTTATTAATGCTGTTCGCCTGTTGTGGGTTGTGTGGAGCTCGGTATGCTTTTGGTGTAAGAGAAGGCAAATTTTGAGTGAATCGGTGCCAAAATGTGCTCTGAGGCGGCCTGTTCCTGGGTGGCAGGGAGAGTGGAAGGAGTTGGGCAGATTCCTAGGACGGTTATCACCTCCTGTAGCCTGGGATCTCACCCCTGAACAGGCAAGCAACCCCGCAAAATTGACCCATCACCTGATAGAGGGGTGCCTTGCCTATCCCAATGAGAATCAGCAACTTCTAGCGCTGTACCTGTGCTTACCGAGCTGCAGTTCAGCACTCCCAAAGGACTGTGGTTGACAGGGGAACTCAAACAATAACAACAACAGCAGAGATTGCCCCAGTAGTAAAAAAGAAACAATGGACAAGGAGAACAACAGGCCCATACCCTCGATTAATAAGGGAGGAGAAAGAAGAGGAAGAAGCTGGTCCTTCAGCAAAGGAATCAGAAGAGGGAATAACAGAACTAAACAGGAGGCAGAAACTACCCGGTCCCTGACGTCATCAGAACTGCGAGATCTGCGGCAAGACTACTGCCGCCAGCCGGGTGAGCGGATCGCTGCCTGGCTGCTGCGATGCTGGGATAATGGGGCAGATGCTCAACAGCTGGAAGGTAAGGAAGCCCAACAGCTGGGTTCCCTTGCTAGAAATCGAGGAATTGAAAGGGGAATTGGAAAGGAGACAGCAATTTGCAGTCTGTGGAGACGGCTCCTTTCAAGTGTTAAAGCAAGGTATCCTTTCAAGGAAGATCTTATGGACCACACCCCAGGGAAGTGGGCTACTGCAGATGAAGGTGTCCAGTACCTGAGAGAATTAGCAGTGATGGAAGTCATCTGTGGTGATCCAGATAATGATGAAGCCCCTAAAAATCCAGAGGATGTCCCATGCACACGGGCCATGTGGAGGAAGGTGATTAAAGGTGCGCCATCCTCGTATTCTGCCGGCTTGGCCGCGATGCACTACCCCGAAATGGATGCAGGAGAAGGACTAAGATGTACGCCAACTGTGGAGGCAGTCTCTTCCTGGCTTCAGAACTTTGAAGAGAGTCTTGGTACCTCCTCATCTCTACGGGCGAGTGCCCTGGATGTTAGCAGCTCCCCAAGAAATCATTTCGCTTCTGTCCCAGTCAGGGGGAAAGGGCAACCAAGGCGCATGACACATGGCGAACTCTGGTTCTTCCTGCGCGACCAGGGGGAGGACATGAGGAGGTGGGATGGTCAACCCACCTTTAAGTTGGAAGCACGTGTACATGAATGGCGAGGAAAGACCCCTGCTAAGAAGAAGACATCCAAGAAGGTTGTTAATGTAGCTGGTGTAAAACCACAAGAAAGTAACCATCGATCTCCCAGATACAGAAAGACTGAGATCACCTCCCTTGACCCTGAAGAAGGAACCTCCAGCCTGGCACGACAAGAGTCAGACAGTGAATACTGTGACCAAGACCGGGAATAGAGGGCCCCTGCCTCCAGCCAGGAGGAGGAAAGGGATGATCGGGTGTGTTGGACAGTGTGGATTCGATGCCCTGGCACATCAAATCCACAGAAGTACCAGGCTTTAATGGACACCGGGGCACAGTGTACACTAATGCCGTCAAGTTATAGAGGGGCAGAACCTATCTGCATCTCAGGAGTGACAGGGGGCTGTCAAGAACTATCAGTACTGGAGGCCGAGGTTAGCTTGACTGGGGACAAGTGGGAAAAACATCCCATTGCAACTGGCCTAGAAGCCCCTTGTATCTTGAGCATTGACTATCTCAAGAGGGGATACTTCAAAGACCCAAAAGGATACCGATGGGCTTTTGGTGTGGCCAGTGTGAACACAGAGAAGGTAAAACAGTTGTCTAATCTGCCTGGCCTCTCAGAAGATCCTTTTGTTGTGGGACTCTTGTAAGTTGAAGAACAACAGGTGCCAATTGCTACGAGGACCGTGCACCAATGGCAGTATCGTACAATCCGAGACTCTCTGGCTCCCATCCAAGAATTGATTCGTCAACTAGAGAGCCAGGGTGTCATCAGTAAGACACGTTCGCCTTTTAATAGCCCAACATGGCCAGTGAGAAAGTCTGACGGAGGGTGGAGGTTAACAGTAGACCATCGTGGCCTGAATGAAGTGACGCCACCACTGAGTGCTGCTGTACCGGATATGTTAGAGCTCCAATATGAACTGGAGTCAAAGGCAGCCAAGTGGTACGCCACAATCGACATTGCCAATGCATTCTTTTCAATTCCTTTGGCAGAAGAGTGCAGGCCACAGTTTGCTTTCACGTGGAGGGGTGTCCAGTATACCTGGAATCGACTGCCCCAGGGGTGGAAGCACAGCCCCACTATTTGTCACGGACTAATTCAAACTGCACTGGAAAAGGGTGATGTCCCTGAACATCTACAATACATTGATGACATCATTGTGTGGGGCAATGAGGCAGAAGAAGTGTTCAAGAAAGGACAAAGAGTAATTGAGATTCTTCTGAGAGCTGGGTTTGCCATAAAGAAAAGCAAGGTCAAGGGACCAGCACAAGAGATTCAGTTCTTGGGAATAAAATGGCAAGATGGACGCCGTCATGTGCCGTTGGATGTTGTCAACAAGAGAGCAGCTATGCCTCCACCGACCAACAAGAAGGGAACATGAGCTTTCCTAGGACTTGTGGGATTTTGGAGGATGCATATTCCAGGTTAGAGTCAGCTTGTGAGCCCTCTCTATCAACTGACCCGAAAGAAGAACAATTTTGAGTGGGGTCCTGAGCAGCAACAAGCCTTTGAGCACATCAAACAGGAGATAGCTCGGGCAGTAGCTCTTGGGCCTGTTCAGACAGGACCAGCTGTGCAAAATATACTTCACACATCAACTGGGGAGCACGGACTCACATGGAGCCTCTGGCAGAAGATACCAGGTGAAACTCGAGGTCAACCACTAGGATTTTGGAGCCGGGGATATCGAGGATCAGAAGCCCACTACACTCCAACTGAAAAGGAGATACTGGCAGCACATGAGGGGATTCGAGCTGCTTCAGAAGTTGTTGGTACAGAAGCACAGCTCCTCTTGGCACCACGGATGCCTGTATTACATTGGATGTTCAAAGGAAACATCCCTTCCACACACCATGCAACCAGTGCTACCTGGAGTAAATGGGTAGCATTAATCACGCAACGGGCTCGACTGGGGAAACCCAACCATCCAGGGATCCTGGAAGAGATCATGGACTGGCCAGAAGGTAGAGATTTTGGAGCATTGCCTGAGGAGGTGGCTCGTGCCCAAGAGGCACCACCATATAACGATTTACCAGAAGATGAGAGGCGTTATGCTCTCTTTACTGATGGATCCTGTCGTGTGGTAGGAAGCCATCGGAAGTGGAAAGCTGCTGTGTGGAGTCCCACAAGACAAGTCGTTGAGGCCACTGAAGGAGAAGGAGAGTCAAGTCAGTTTGCAGAAGTAAAAGCGATCCAGCTAGCCCTAAAGATCGCTGAACGGGAGAAGTGGCCAGTACTATATCTCTACACGGACTTCTGGATGGTGGCTAACGCCCTGTGGGGGTGGCTACAGGAGTGGAAGAAGAGCAATTGGCAGCGCAGAGGTAAACCCATCTGGGCTGCTGCATTGTGGCAGGACATCGCTGCCCGAGTGGAAAACGTGGCTCTAAAGGTACGTCATGTAGATGCTCATGTGCCCAAAAGGCGTGCCACCAAAGAACAGCAAAACAATGAGCAAGCAAACAGAGCTGCCAAAATTGAAGTAGCTCGGCTGGACCTGGACTGGGAGCGTAAGGGTGAGCTGTTTGTAGCTCGATGGGCCCATGAAACATCAGGGCATCTCGGGAGAGATGCAACGTACAGATGGGCTCGTGATGGAGGGGTGGACCTGACCATGGAGGCCATCTCACAGGTCACTCACGAATGTGAAACATGTGCTGCAATCAAGCGAGCCAGACGAGTAAAGTCTCCCTGGAACAGAGGGCGATGGCTGAGTTTTCAATACGGTGAGGCCTGGCAGATTGACTCTATTGGACCACTGCCACGAACACGCCAAGGCAAGCGCTACATACTCACCATGGTAGAAGCAACTACGGGTTGGATTGAAACGTACCCTGTAAATCGTGCCACTGCCCGAAATACCATCTTGGGTCTTGAAAGGCAAATTTTATGTCGGCATGGTACTCCTGAAAGAATCAAATCAGAGAACAGGACCCATTTTCGAAATAATCTTATAAACTCCTGGGCAAAGAAACACGGCATTGAGTGGGTGTGTCACATCCCTTATTACCCACAAGCGTCTGGAAAGATTGAAAGATGTAATGGACTGTTGAAGACTATGATGAGAGCATGTTGGAAGCACGGGGTTATCAATTTAGCAGAAGCCACTTGGCTAATTAACACCAGAGGATCTGTTAACCGTCCTGGTCCTGCCCAAACAAACCCCCTTCATCCTGTGGGAGGAGATAAGGTCCCTGTAGCACACACAGGGAAATGGCTGGGGAAGGCAGTGCGGATTGCTCCTCCCTTGGGAAAAGGCAAGCCCACTCGTGGGATTGTCTTTGCTCAGGGACCTGGATGTACTTGGTGGGTAATGCGGGAGGGTGGGGCTACTCAGTGTGTGCCTCAAGGACATTTAACCTTGGGGGGAAAGTAATCTGTGGGATGAGTTGTATGTTGCAGGACGTGATGGAGGAAGTAGGAACGACAAAGAGTGAACCAGATGCGTGCAATGACGACCCAAACCTAGCCGGTGCTGGAGTCCAACATCAAGCATACTTCTGTCCTGAGCATCTGTCTTGACAGATGGGAGCCAAGTCACTGAACATCTGAAGGAGTGAAGAAAGCTTATGGAATGGATAAATGAATATTACGTGGGACCTGGGCATAACGTAAATGGTATGGAATAAGAGGTGGAGACTGTACTAGGTCTGGCTTAGCTGGAATGGGTTTTCCCCTACAGCAGCCCCACGGTGCTGTGCGTTATGCTGGGAGCTGCAGGGTGTTGGCAGCACCCTGGTGTGGTGGCTGCTGCTGAGCAGTGCTTACACAGCACCAAGGCTCCTTCCGACATTTCCCCAGTGGGACGGGGTGGGCAAGATCTCTGGAGGGGACACAGCCAGGACAGCTGACCCCAGTTGACCCAAGGGACATTCCAGACCCTGTGACGTCTGCTCAGTATAAAGCTGGGAGAAAGGAGGAAGGGTGTGGGGTCACCCTTGGTGTTCCGAGGCAACCACCCCGCATATGGGAGCCCCGATCCTGAGAAGGCCCCACAGCGCCTCTCCATGGGAAGTAGAGAATAAATCTGTTTGCTTTTGCTTCCGCGTGCGGACCTTTGCTTTGCTTTGCTTATGTTAAAACTGCTTTTGTTTCACCCACAAGGGTTGGTCTGTCTTATTTTCTTTCCCCTCTTTACCCTGTTGAAAAAACAAGAGGAAAAGGGGGGGGGGGGGGGGGGGGGGGGAAGTGATATAGCGACTTGGTGGGTACCTGGCATTTAGCCAAAGTCAAACCATCACACCAACAAATAAATTTTTGCGTCCATCATGTGCTAACCTAATACGCCACAGGTCACCAAACCAAACCACTCCTGTGCCACTCACTGTTTGGATTTGGGGAACCACGTTATCACAGTACTGCAGCCTAGTAACATTAACATACTCAACAGGTGCAACACTGGCCAACAAATCCAATTTTTGCAAAGGGAAAGAAATTGCTTGATTTAAATTCTCAATGACTGTCTTTTGCCAAGCTGTGTTAGGCACAGACGGCCAAACATAGATGATATTTGTGATGAAACAACCGTCATTGCTTTGATCGCTCGTCAGATTCACACTCTGTTGTTTCCAATATCCACCAAAATGAGTTTCATTTTCCCGCAACGGAGTGCCAATTAAACAGGTTCGAAAAGGATCATTGAAGTGCTAAGGCTTGGACAATAGGCCCAAGCCAGAGTTGACCTATAGATGATTCCTGTATATTTTGTAACTGATAACCATTGTGCTAACAGGTATTATACTAAGTTGTAATAAACCACCTATCCTGATGTAAAAGGTGGAAGTGTTGAAGCCTGAGCAACAGGCCCTGAACTGAAACTGCTAACTCGGAACGTAATCCTTAATGAAATATGCATGGAGGATGTAGCTACCTTGAATGTATCTTTCCCTTCCTCTGTATGGGAATAGAACAACCGAGTCACGGAGGCAGGTGTCTGTCCCCGAGACCTGATGTGAGATCTTGTGCATAATCCCATCAGATAAACAGAGAAACTCCCTGAGCTTCTTCCTTGAGCCCTGGCCAGGCTCTGGGGGGAACCTAATGTGAGATTGAAGCCAGGTATTTCCGTTTAAAACAAAGGTGCCAGCTATTCTGGCTTGCTGATTTTTGGGTCTATAAGGCTGGACCCGCTCACAGCGACTCTGGAAGCCTCAGCTACGGGTGCAGGCACCGCGTAGGATTTCCCACTTGGAGGGAAATGTTCTCCAAACCCTCGCTGTAACCGGGGCTGCCCAGCGCCTGCAGGGCTGGGTGATGGTAAAGTATGTGAGTGGTCATGTCTCTTTCTTAAGCACTATTCTCTCTCTCTCAGGTAGTAATGATTTGATGCATTACCCTGTATTTTCCTATTTAAGTGCACTATTGTGTCTTTTCTCACTGTATGCTTTCTGTATTCTTTTGTAATATTATTTAGTTATTTCTAGTAAAATATGCCTGCTCTTTTCACTCTGGTGTCTGAGTTTAATTGGTATCCCTGATCAGCAGACTCAAACAAAAATCCTTTATCCCAGATGTATTTGCCCATGTTACCCAAATATTTGTTCTAGGCATAATGTCAAAAATTCCTTCACAAACTGTTACAAAACAAAATAAGATAGACATCGCCCCCATTTCCCACGTTTGATGTATCGCCACAGTTTGGCCTCTTTTTGCCAGTCGTCCTTGTTCACCTGTCAGCTTCGAGGAATGTTTATTCCAGTGCCACAACTTCTGTCTACTCTCTTGTTATTCTGCCTAATTCACTGCAAAGCTAAGCAGGACCTGCCTTTCCTAAACCCATGCTGACTGGGCCTGAGCATCTGGTTGTCCTGCATGTGCTGTACGATGGTACTCAGGATGAGCTGCTCCATCAGCTTCCCAGGCACCAAAGTCAAGCTGACAGCCCTGTAATTTACTGGATCATCCTTCTGACCCTTCTTATGGATGGGCGTCACATTGGCCAGTCTCCAATCTGTTGGGACCTCCCCGGTCAGCCAGGACTGCTGGGAAACGATGGAAAGTGGCTTGGCGAGCACCCCAGCCAGCTCCTTCAGCACCCTCGAGTGTATCCCATCTGGTCCCATAGACTTGTGAGTGTCTACATGATGCAGCAGGTCACTGACTGTCTCCTGGATTGCGGGGAGGTCATTCTCCCAGTCTCTGTCATCTGGCTGAGGAGGCTGGATTCCCTCAATACAGCTCAACATGCTGGGGGGGCTCCCGGGGGCTCTGGGGGTAGGGCTGCCCGGTGCCTGTGCCCAGGGGGGTCTGTGTCCTTCCCCCTCCCCTCCCCAGCTCTGACTTTACTCCTGGGCCTGCCCCGGCCGGGCCCAGCTCCAGCTGACCAGGAGCACACACGCCCGCCCCCCCGCCCCCCAGGCATCCAGCGGGCAGGAGAAACCCCAACACCTGCCCAAGGGCCCCAGGGGTGACCCCAGTACTGACCGCAGCCGGGCCGCAGCTGGAGCAAAGGCTGCAGCTCCCGAGACCAACATGGCCGCCGGTGAGCCCCGTGCCCGGGACTGCAGCTCCCAGCATGCCCCGGGGCACCCGTTCCCGCGGTCTGACCCTGCGCGGACACCGTCCCCCGGCCCGGCCCCGCCCCCCAGCCCCATGGCCGCCTCCCCGGGCTGCTCCGGCCGGTGGAGCAGGGGAGAGGCGGGGGAAGAGTTGCAGGAGAAGAAGAAGAAGGAGAAAGAGAAGAGGAGGGAGGGACAGAGCGGCGGAGAGAGGTGGGACAGGGCGTTGGGCTGCTGGAGAGGGACGGGCGGTGGGCAGAGGGATGGGAAACGGGCAGTGGGACGAGGAGAGGGGGGGGAGCTGGGCAGGGAGTGGGGGAAGGAGAAATGCTGGTGAGGAGCCGGGCAGAGGGGCAGAGCGGGAGGAGGGTGGAGGGGAAGGGGACAGCGGGTGCAGGAAGAAAGAGAGTGGTGAGCCTCAGGACGGAGGGACAGCGAGAGGAGAAGGGCAGGAAGGAGGACAGAGGGACGGACAGACACAGGCAGGGCGAGTGAGCGGGCCGGGGGGCGAGAGACAGCAAAGGCACCAGCAGAGTGGAGGGACAGAGACATGGGACAGGGAGCAGGAGAGAGGGACGGAGGGGAGAGCAAGGGAGAGTCAGGGACAGAGAGCAGGGCACGGAGCAAGAGAAGATGGAAACAGTCCCAGGAGACTGAGAAACAGGGTGTGGGTCAGGACAAGGGTCCGAGAAGGACACAACAGCGATGGCCTCCGGGATGGAGATGGAGGAAGAGCAAAAGGGGATGGGGGGCAGAACCGAGTCCCAGAGAGAGGGCCCAGGCAGCTGAGCAGGGGAGAGGGGGGGGAGAGAGGGGACAGGCTGCAGGAGAGAGAGGGAAAATAAGGCCAGGAAGCAGCACCTGGTGACAGAAAAAAGAGGACAGGGAGCGGAAGAGAGAGATGTGGAGAAAGGCAGAAAATAGCAACAGGCTATATCATGTCTATAAACTATGACAAAGGTGTTGGGGGCACCAGTTACCTGGAGGGATACTGAATGTTATGTGTAATCTGTAATTTTTAATGTACTATAAAGTGAGTAATCCAAACTTGTTTTCAAAGATTTGAATGACAAACTGTAAGCTATTGATCCAGCATAGCATGAAACAGACCTGTACCTGTTACCAGGAACTGCTGTGCTTCAACTTTTTTCTTAGAGCTACCGATGAAATGCTACATCTAGTGCCAGAGGAAGAGAAGTTCCTGCTCACGCTCCCTGCAATTAAACTGTGGGCAAAATATGGATAAGGTGATTGTTCATAATCTTTAAGCTTTTCAGAGACACCTCATGCTGAAAAGATAAGACCGTTGGAAGTACTTCAGCTTTGGATAGCCGTTTAAGTGACAGTTTTCAAACAAAGCCCTGTTTTTTAGTTTAGATTCAAGGTCTGTCCATGGGGTGGAGTGGGTGTGTTTTTTAATGGGGGTAGAGTGGGGAGAAGAGGGGAGTTCCTGCAAGACAAGGTGCTTTACTGCTTATCAGGAACCTGACTACAGATTGTAAAAAAGACAAGTTAATATAAAAGCTTGATCCATAGGGAATAAGAAAGTATTGTTTGGGTATGCGTCTAGAGCAAGTGCTAGAAGAATGACAGAATTTTTTTCTTAAGGGACGTTGGAGTGAAGCAGTAGCTGTAGCAGTGTAGGCAAATTTCAGAGTAGCAGGATTTTGGGAAGTGGTGTGGGAATGATCCTTTTTCTCATCGCTGTTAAGGACCAACAGTTTTGGCCTCATGGCACTGCAATAACAACTGACTTTGAGGCTGAAGTGTAGTGAGTATTCTGTAGATTGTGAAGTTGGTGCTGCAAATTTGAAGGAATATCCTTGGGTATTGAAAGACTGCAGGCTAACTCCAGTGTATCCGCTCTGGGACAGGGCATTTTCTGCAGCCTGCTGGGATTTCTTGGTGGGCTTTCCTGGGCAATGCTGGTAGCGAGAACATGTCTGCTCTACCCAAATGCTTTGGCTTCTGCTCTTGTGAACAAGTTCTTGGTTTTTTGTCACAATAGTAAGAGCTATTGTTTATTCTAATTTGCAGCAAGAAGTAACACTTCTAGAGGTAGTTCTTCATAAAAGGTTTATGTTGACAACATTTAGTCCTACCCTGAATTACATGGCAGTTTTAGATGGACGGTTACTGGCTTTTCTTATAGAGGGAATGGCCAAATCCTGCGCTGCTGACACAACCCAAAGACAGCAATCTTAATTTACCACGGTGGGACCCTAGGGTGTGTAAACATTGACTTCAGAAGCCTTTAAACTTTTTTCTAACCTGTTGATACTGAGCACAATTGTTTTAACATCCCAGGTGACCCCCTCAGACCAGTACCATGTAATGGGGATCCTCGGCCCAGGCTCTCCACAGCAGGACACTGCACACACGGGATCTGCATCAACGACAGCGGTAACGGGAGAGGAGATCAAACATGGTAAAGTCCTTCCTGTGCTTGTTAAGTGATTTAAAAATGTAATCCTTGCTATATGAAACCACATCATCTGAATTGGTACCTAAGCACAATTCACAAGTGAAACGGTCCTGCCAGCATAGCGCTTTTTGAGCAGCAACAGTTCAGTGTTTCAAGCAAGAAGACATCAGAGCAATTAAAAAGTGAAGAGTGAACATGTATCTGGAAAGACAGTGCCTGGAGAGGCAGTTAATTTGGAGGAAGGAGAGATTGGAAGAGATCTCCAGGTCCATCAAAAGCTGACTGAACTCCATAGTAAGCAATGAGGGGTTGGCTGGTTGCTTCCTCCGATTCACGGAAACAGACTCTACAACTCGAGTAGAGTTATACAGCAGGTATGTTTACTCCAGGGTGCGAGGAGATTTTTCTCCAGAAGGTTGCACTCCGACAGCACATTTTACCAAAGCTTATAGACTGTGCATATACATATTAATTGGATTACATAGCACAAATATCCATATGCATAAGTGAGGCTGGGTTAGTTCTAGAGGCTGGTGTCAGCAGTTTCTCTTTGCACCTGCCCATTGCCTCCTGGGGGGCGTCTCTGGGGGTCTGTTGGAGGAAGGCTCATAGTCTTTCTCACCTTGTACTTTTCCTCAGAGATTCTCTTAGCCAGTTTCTTGAACAAGCAGAGTGGTTCCAGAAGGTTTGCCACCTCTGTCTTATCTAAAATCACCAGTATACTAGTTCTACCACCCATACATGGCTACTACATCTACTCTATCCACTACAAAAACAAACTTGTTAGAGGGCATCTGCTTTCAAAGGACATGTCTCTTATTTTTGCTGAACACAGTAGCCCTTGGTAAGCTTTCACAGAACTGTCAGGGCAAGCAGGATTTTTAAGCAATATTCAGAAATCATTACAAGTTGCTATAAGTAAATAAGTTGCCAAAGCAGGTGGTCATTTCCTTGTATCACCTCCTTTCTTTATTTCCCTTGGAAGGCTGTTGCAGCACCCAAATCTTCTAAGCATTAAGAAGTTTTCTTCCAGTTTGCAGCTTAAAGTTACTCAGGAACAGGCAGTACACATTTTTTCTGGTGCTCACACCCTTCAATCTTAGTAACTGTTCTCCCTAAGTGTTATTTCCCTCTCCTGCATTTACAGGAGTCACCCCACTCTTCTCCCACTTGCTTTCCTGGCCCGAGCAAATCCGGCACTCCTGACGTCAGCCCTCACGTCCGCCTGCCATGTACCTGCGATCCTTGAGAAGCGAACCTGACCCCAGAGGTCTGGGTTTTCCCACTGTGTGTGGGGGAAACAGCCTGACCCCTGGTTGGTGGCAGCAGGGTGTGATACTGGTTCTCCTGTCTCTGCAGATCCCAACAGAGAAAAGAGTTTTGGCTGGACGCCATCCTCAGGTGAGTCCCGCTGCAGTAGCAAAGCTCTGGTGCCAGCGTGTCCGTCGGTGGGATGCTCCAGCTGAGCTGAAAGGCAACTCGAGAGCTGGGGGAGAGGTACCCCCACTGCTGGGGCAGCTGCGGGTCAGCGCTGGCCGAGTTGCTCCGCCTTGTGTTGGTAAAGTAACACCAAGCTGATCCTGTTGCCACCATTTGCTCCTTTTGTGTCTGGATTTCTCCTGATGTAAATGGTGCTGGAGGGGCTGGCAGGGGAGAGAGCAAAGGAGGAGGAGGCGAATAGTGAGGAGGTGTTGAGTAGCGAGGAGGAGGCGTGTAGTGAGGAGGAGGAGGGTGTGGTGATCAGTGGAGGCGATCAGGGAGGAGGAGGCGGCGGCGAGCAAGATCAAGGCCATGGCGAGCAGGGGCGGGACATGGCAGCCGGTGCCACCAGCAGCTCCCAGGCGTGGCCGGAGCCAGACCCAGACCCAACAGGCTCCTCGGCAGAGCTGCCTCTCGCTGTGCCCGGAGCGCTGGCCCTTCGACCTGAGCCACTCGCCACCGTGGTGAGTGGGGCTGGGGGGGCTCCGGGGACCTGGGGATGGGCTTGGGGGGCTCCAGGCGGGGCGCTCAGGAGGGCTCCAGAAGGCCCAGAATCGCTCCGGGCGGACTGTGGAGGGCCCAGGGCTGGCCTGGGCAGGCTCTGGAGAGCAGGGGTGTCTGGGGGCCGCTCTGGTCACTGTCCCTCCTGCGCAGTCCTGGGCAGTGGCAGCAGGGGGGACACGGGGGCCGTGGTGCAGTCAGGGTCACCCCTTGCGCGTGAACTGGGTTAACTGGGCAGCCGTGCTCGTTTCCCGGCCCCGGCCTTTCGATTCTGTAAGAATAACGATGCGGAATTGAGCACTGCAAACAGCTGGAAGCCCTGAAGGTGTTTCCCGGCGCTCGGTGCGGGCAGAGCGGTGGTTCTGGCTGCGAGGTTTGGTTGGGGGGAGCCGTCGGGCGCAGGTCGGCGCCTTGAACCCGGCTCCTCTGCGCATCCCGGGCCCTTGCGCCGTGGTGACGGCGTGTGCTGGGAGCGGGGCCGTGGCCTCAGGCCTTCCCCTTGTTGTTGTCCAGCTTCAGAGCTGCAGGTTGTGAGTGTCAGCGCAGCCAAACAGTGAGGTTTGACAAAGATTCAAGTCAGGTGAGACAAAGAGTAAAGAAGTAGTGTGAAGCTTGTGAGACAAAACCCAGGTGGATGTGAGCCGTGCATCCGTGGGGCAAGGTGAGCAGTGGTCTCTCTGAGGTCAGATGGTCAGGGCTGAAGGGGTCCTGCAGATTTTTCAGCAAAGATACGAGGTGATTTGGAGAGACTGTGGCCTCTCCCTCCCATGGCTATGACTTGAGTAAAAAGGTACGTGTGCTTCAGGGTTTGGTGGCCTTGGAAGAGACCAGTTAATTATTGTTGGGCTCCAAAGCCTGCTGTCTCGGGTCAGTTTGTTCAGTAGCCGTGTCCCGGCGTGGTTTCTGACAAGCCCGGCAGTAGTAGTCGAGGTTAATAACTGTGGAAGCCAGGGCAGTTCTCGAGGTGAAGTCCCTGAGGCGCAGTGCGGGGCGGCGGGTGGCCCAGCCGTGGGCAGCGGCTCCCTCTCGGAGCAGGAGGGTCAGTGTACATGTGACAGAGCCCTGGCTCCTCACACAGCACCAGCCTCCTTTTGTGGAGACAGGGGATTGTTTTCCGGGCTTTTCATCTTCTGAATAGTTGGCCTGGGAGAGAGAGGAACCCGCTGGCCCTATCCGCTTAGCGTAAGCTTGGAGGCACCAAACAAAATAAAGATTTTTGCTGTATAGTGTCATAAAGGCAGCAGTTACCTTCTGGATGCCTGTACTAGCATGTAGATGGCAAAATCCCGTTCTCTGTGATGGGCTTGCACCATCTTCTAAGTCCTAAGCCCACATGGGCCTGTTAGGCCATTCCCAGCGGGGACTCACAAAGTCCTTACCATCAGGATTTAACGCCAAATCCCAGTTCTGCAGAGAACCACTTTGCCAGCATCGGCTTCCCTCTCTGGAGACTCTGACAGCATTTTATTGTGCAAGTGGGACCTAGGTGATGGTGGCTGAGGAGTTTCTTAGGGAGGGAATGGCAAGCAGGTGCCGGGTGCCTGGAAAGTCTCCTCAGAGGAGTCTTTGCTCCCCAGCGGAACGCGCTGGGCCAGTGCCCCTGCCTTGGGGGACTTTGAACTTGCTGTTTGTGGTTGACAGCCTGTGGTGAGACTTGTCCTGCCTGAAAGCCGGACGAGCCTTTCTTGTTCGTGTCCCAGCAGACACGGTGTGAGATCCAGCAGGTTGCTGGGGTGAGGAGTGGTCTCCCCCAGGGCAGGGCTGTCTGGCTGAGGGGCAGAAAGCTCCAGCTGGGGCGTACGACACTGGGGCTCCGGTTCCCCGTGACTCCACCAGTGCGGAGCTACAGCTTTGGGGCTCTCTTAGATTATGCCTCTGGGGAGCAGTCACTGATTTAATTGCCCTGTAATTATTAACTGCAGAGATTTGCTTTACAAAACTGACACGGGATGCCTGCTGTGACTTTGTCTTGATATCCTTTCAAATGAGCAAGAGCAGTCTTAAAAATCATTGTGATACACAGCCCTGGCCCTGAGTACAGTGTGTTGTGCACTGCAAGGTGAGAAAAACCAGATACTGGTAATAAATAATAGTGGCAGTGATACTCCAATGCAAATCCTGCTGAATACGGAGTTCCAAGTGGAAAGTTCCTTAATTGCCTAAAATCCTGGTCATCAGCTCAGCTCTGGTTTGTGTTTGTTTTTGTAATCCCAATTTGCTCTGTTTCAGTAGAATGGCCAGTTAATGCAAGGGATATGTAAATTGGGGAATATTCCTTTTTCCCATGGTATATGGTCCCTCACTTCAACATTCTAGACAGGTGAGCAGCAGAGATAATTTTGATGGTGACCTTTTCCTTTGAAACTCCAAAAATCTAATCTTTAATATAAAGTATATTCTCATCTACGGTAGTAAGCAAGGTAAAGAACATTTATGGTTTAAAAAGTGGATGCCCATTGAAAAGGTATTGTTAAAAGGGGATGTCACCACTTCTCAGCAACTCTGTAGTAAAAGTGCTACATCTGGAACATCCCCGCTGAAGAATTTTGAGGAGATTGCCTCATTTGAGTCAGTCTTGATTTGGTATGAATTTGGGGAACTGGACTCAAATTTAGGTGCAGGTGAAGGAGGATTTTGAGCAAATTAAAAAAAAAGAAAAAAAATCAGGAACAAACAGTGTACATCCAAGCATTTTAAATCACCTTAAATGAAATTACTGAACTATCAGTGATGTGAAGTTACTGTCTGTGATACCAGAGAAACAAATGTGATACTAGTTTTGAGAAGAGCTTCAACTCTTGTCCTGGAGGCTACAGATCAGTCGGTCTAGCTTCTGTGCTAGGAAAATTGTTCAGCAATTCCAGTAAATACCGAGAATTTGGAGAGAGAAGAAGAAACAGGATAAACAGCAGAGAAAAAGGAGTCCCAGAAATAAAAATTTTAAAAAAGACTTTTTGGGCTTACTATGATACCGCTGTAACAAACATTTTGTACAGTACTGTTTAAGACTGATTCTCCTCCTTTGCTGTCTGTTTTCCTAACACACATTTTTGTCAGTTCTGCACTTATATTTCTTGTAGAGGATTTAGGGGTGACATTTGTATGTAGCTCTTAAATATTTAAATCTCTGGAAGAAAGCTTCTCAGACATGAACTTCTGTTTTCCCTTTGCTGACAACATGTGCAGGAGCAGAGGACTAAATGAGACCAGGGGTCGGCTTTGCTCAAGAGCTTGTTTCTGACAGTCACGGAGTTAGGAAATCCGTGACGTTTCTGCGATAACTTGCTCTTGGGGAGGCGCTGCACAAGCCCCAGGCTGCGTTGCTCTGTGGAGCCAGCAATGAGCCCAGATCCGTGCTGCGCGGGTGCCAGCGCCCGGCGTGTTCCGTGCGGTGGCCCTGTGCCGCTCTCCTGGGCGAGAGGGGCCTTCCCTGGCAGAGAGCTCGGGCTGCCCGCCGCACCGTGCCTCTGCCGAAGCCCAGGGCATCCAGCTGCCTTCTTTCCAGCGGTTTGATGGGTCTTGGTTGAGGCCCCAAACATTTCCTCCTT
Source organism: Athene noctua (assembly GCF_965140245.1). NCBI lineage: Eukaryota > Metazoa > Chordata > Aves > Strigiformes > Strigidae > Athene > Athene noctua. Next base: position 1,230,985 of record NC_134059.1, on the reverse strand, counting down.
CCCTCCAGTACCTTTTTGAACCTTGAATTGAATTCAGCATTTTTGAGGACCAGCCCGTTCATCATTTAAATGAGAAAATACAGGTACAGACTTCTTTGAAACTGAAGTTACTACATCCCTCTGCTCAGGTGGGAGTTGCATTTTAGCTGCTTTTATGGTCCCTGAAATATTAGATGGAAGGAAGTCAATGAAAAGGAATTGGATTGACTTTCTCCTCTGCTGCTGTATGCAGCTGCCAGGTGATAGCATGAGTCAATCCTCAGCAGAACCAATGTAATCTGGTGGTTTCAAAGCGAATGCAAGCAGTGGATTCAAAAAGTAATGTAGAACAGTTACTGTAGTACCGGTGTTTCATCAATGTGCATAACAGGGTGAACTAACTTGTTTGTTTAAAGTTTAATTTATTGTTGGTAGGCTACCTGTGAGATTCTTGGGAAAGCGCAGATAAAATTCCTGTAAATCCATGATCTCTTTGGGTTTTTTGGTTTCTTTTTTTGAAATTGTTTGTTCTTTTGTTGAGCACACCTTTGTGTGTGGTAATTCAGCATAGCAACAGACATTTATCTTGAATTATCCTATTGAAAGGTGTGTAATACAGGTACAGTGGAATTTAAATGTAAAGCCAAAGGAAGCAAAGGAGTTCAATCTCTTGTTGTGTAATTAAAACACAACCTGCCTAGAGAGCCCAAAGGTCAGACTGAACGTATTATGCAATAAATTTATGCGCTCACAAATGTGAGCGGACTTAGAGTATTAAAAACTGAAGCCTACTGTCACTTCCTTGGTTATTTCTCCTGTCTTCCAGAGGGTGAAGTCAAATAAGGTTGTATTAAGAACTACTTAAAACTGTGTCTGCTAATTATGGATGCTTCAGCTTTTGTGTTCGTTCAGCTCATACCTGAGGTTCAGTTTTTGGAACCTCTGCTCTTTGGTAGCTGTGATGGTTCAGCTCTGTTGGCTTCCCAGGGATGCAGGACGTGCCTTGGGTAGAGCAGGGGAGGGTCCTGCTTGGATGGGCTGCGTGGTCTGGTTCTTCCTTTGTTGGTCTTACAGCTTCTCACCAATAAATAGGAGAGAGGTGAATTTGCTCACTTTGGATTGTTCAAGGTACGCATTAGAGAACCTTGAGCATATTGACATGGGAACTGGAAGAGACTTGAGGAGGCCTTGCATTCATTTTTGTTGCTCTGGATACAGAGGAGGACTTGGCACCCCTGTGCCAGGGCTCTGGGAAGGGGAATAGCCCAGCAGAGAGGAGCCCGGCCCAACCCTTCTGGCCTCTACAGCAGGGCAGTCCCGGGAGTCTGCTGGACCGAACAGCCCTTCAGAGTGGGGGCAGTGCTGTCTGGTCGGTCTCTCTCAAGCCTCGGAAGCGCGCTCTAAAATCTCGGAAGAGTCCGTTATCCGAGGAGGCTGTTGCGGGGGTTGGTCTTGGAGGAGACCTCCAGGGCTGGGCTCTGCTGGAGCCTGTGCCTTGGTGGTGCTACGCCGTTCGGTGCTGAGCTGCTCTGTCTGCTGTAGACGTCCCTTGTTTCTGACAGGAATCCTCCGGAGGCCGTAAGATGTTGCTTTTACATAATCTGATGGGCATTTACCTGGCAAAATGTTGGGCATGATTCAATGAGACAGCATTTTGTGCAGCAAACGATTGGACAGGTCTTTGTAAATGAAGCTGTAATGATTTGGCTGTCAAGGGACTTATATGCATCTGTATTGCTTTTATTTCAGATTACTGAAAACCTACGACAGACTGAAGGACAAACACTTGACTAAGTACGTCAGCAATACCTGGATAAGACAACATCATCAGAGATCAGGACTGGTGAGATTGAAAAATTTCCTTTTCTGAGAAAAAAAGAAAAGAACGAATTGTTTCTCTTAATATTGCACAAGTCAAATCACTGATAGTCCTGTTGTTCATTTCTTAGAAGTATGCGTTGTCATTGGTAAGAATTTGACCAGCCAAACACGTGCAATTCTGCTGTGCCAGATCAAAGCCACACGATCCCAAAGTTCTCCCCTACACCATATCCCGCAGCAGCATTGATTCTCTTAGGTTACTGTTTCTCTTAGGTTTTTAAAATGTGACATCTAAGCATCTTTGACTCTAATAGCTGTTTAAGTAGGTTCAGTGTTATTTTTTTAAAAGACTTCAATGGAAAACTGAAGGATTTGGTCAAGGTGAATGTGCTGGACATTTTGAAAAATACTTATGCACTCCTGGGTGTGACTCTGCTTAGCACAGGCAGATGCAACCCCTACGCAGTAGGAAGGCAAGTATTTAATTGCCCTCCGCTGACTTGGGCAGCGGCCCCTGAAGAGCAAGGCTGAGCCCACAGCTTTTAGGAAATGTGACTGGGGCTCTCCTGCCCTCTTCAGTTGGCTGATGGGGTCCCCGGGGTCAAAGAAACGACAATTCTGTGCTCGGAAGGTGAGTTCCAGCACCGTGGCAGAAGCAGCGGTGGTAACTGACTGGGAAGAGAAAGTAGCCTTTCTGGGGAATTGGGCTCTGTTTAAAAACACACCCTGTCCTGTCTTGTCCTTCTTAGTTACATTCTATTTGTTTATGGCAGATCTCGGGGAGTGGAAGAATCCTACCTGAGAAGGAATGCCAGCTGAATACTATAGAGGAGGAACACCTGAGATACACACGGGAGGGCCTGGCTGGCACCGTGTTTCGTAAGGCCCTTGGCATAGAGGTATGCATTGACCAGGACACAGGAACCTGGCTGCAATTAGCAGAGTAATTTAATCCTCAGCTCACGCGTTCAGTGAATTTGGCTGAGTAGCTAATCTGAAAGAAAAGAAGAAAGACAGATGACTGAGCAAGGGAGGATGAGAGACAGAGCTGTCTGTCTGCAGAAGGGTCGTCAGCCCAGAGTGGGGCTTTTGAAAAGAAAAGGGAGGGAGGGGCAGCAGCCAGAGCAAGGAAGTGTCAGATGCACTCAGATTTAAGAGACCTTCAGCCAAGCCAAGAATCAGGAGATACGGAGAAACAGGCAGATGATTGAATTTAGGAGGATCAGCAGCTGGAGAGGACTGCAGGGAAATGAGTCAGAGGTGGGAACAAGTCTTGTCCCTTGTCTCTCTCCTTCTCCCCGTGATTTCCTTTCCTTCCTTAACCAGGCGTCCCAGTGTCACAGCTGTCCAGTGAAAGACAGCTGGCAGGCAAGCTCAGACATTGCTGTTAGAGCTGGCAGGCCGATGCTGATGTGCTTCTTTCCCACAATTTAGTACCTCAGAGACATAAATTTCTCTTCTTTTAGGCGGGACCATCCAGAAGACCGGTGGGAAATGCCAGCTTTATGCACTCCCCTCATCCCCCACCCGGTCCAAGAAATCATCGTGGGCTCTTCCCTCCCCTTGGCAGAGAAGCAACTGGTCACTCCCAACAACAGGTGAGTTTTAGCAGCCACCCCGAAGGCGCTGGCGTGAGCACACAGAGCGCAGGCGTGCACGTAGGCCTGTGAGGTCTGACTGCCCCATCCTCCATCCCCTGGGGCCGACCTCCTGTTTGCAGGGTTGTCTCATTAGAGAGAAGTCTGCAGAAGCCGATGCTGCAGGAATGGCACATCAGAATGTGGAAAAAAAAAAATCTTTGTGATAAACCTGCTTTAATCCTTCCCTTTTCTCTGCCTTGTCGCCCAAAGCTAGGCCGGTGTCAGTACGTTAAGTATTGTTAATGGGTGCTGCGGCTGTAGGTGCGTTCACACGCATTCTAAAATCCTGAGAGCAATGGAGGTCTTTTAGAAAACAGAGGTGAAGGGGTGAAGAAAGATGAAAGCTCATGCAGAAGGCTGTGCTTTGGAGCTCTGGCTCAGAAACCTCTTCCTCTCTGTTAACAGGCAGAGAAGGAATGTTAATATACTCTTGAAATATAAGGATACTAACGTCTAAGGTCAAAGGCCAAATATATGGTTCAGTTTTCACCGGTTCTCGATTTCAGTGATGATCATGGGTGCAGACTGCAGTGAGATTTTCAGTCCTGAATAACCTCCTCTCCAGAAAGAGGACACTTGGGCCTGTAGTTGTGTGTGGTGGTGGACATCGTCACATCAACACTGATCCAAGGAGTCTGCCTGTTCTAAGGCAGCAAGTTAACTCGGATAAACAGGTTTTTAACTTGGTATTCTGAGGGGTATACAAAGAAAAGCTGAACTAAAAAAGTCACAAAAATGCAGAGTATTGCACAAAAATAGGCCTGCTTTGGTGGTGCGTTCTCTCAGTGTGCGTGTGCTGAAGGCACCAAAAGGCAGCACGTGGCTGCGTTCCTGTGAGTGTCTGTGAGCTCACGTGTTTGCTTCAAGGCTGCACTGTGAAGAGACAGTAGCAAAACCTGGATTTATGGTCAAGAGTTATTCTGGATGCTCCAGTATTTGGATGCTTAATGAAAGATGCCTAAAGGGGCCTGGCTCTATGGAGGCAGACTAGAAAATGTAATTTCCTGAAGGTACCTGAGAATCACTCATCACTTCCAAATATCTCAATCGGTGCTGTTTTTTTTTCCCCCCCCCCCCTCATGATGCTGTTCTGCACTGGAAACTATACGCTGAGATTTTGTAGCTGTTTTCTCTATTCTGTTCTAGACTTCCAGGCGACCACATGCAGCTCCAGGGGATCTGCAGCACTCACTCCATTTCCCACCACTTCCCATCTGTGCTGCAGTGGGGGCTGTAAATACTTCAACATCTAAAAAGAAGTGCCTGGCACCTCAACTCAGTCTACAGCCTGCCAGCAGGGTGAGGCCATATTTCATTCTGAAAATAATGTCATTTTAGGGACAGCTTTATAATACTGCTTTAGTACTGTAGTTCCCAGACCTGGTTAGTGCAGGCAACATGCCTTCCAAATGGTGATCAGCTTTTATTTAAACTCTCCTTGTTAACCTCCCCTTAATTTTCAAGACATTGACTTACTGGTCTAATGCCCAGTTCTTGATCACAGTGAGGAAAAATGTGGTGGCTTATCTTTTATAGTATAAAACCTCTGCATGCATAATTTTCTCCCTCCACATAGACTATCTGTTATGTCGAGAGGGAGGCAGCCACCTGGTTAACACCAAGAACTCAGGAATATTATCACAGAGCCTTACAAGTTTTCACCTTCATCTACAGCTGCAAAGTAACAAAAAACCTCCTTTATTTTTTCTTGTTACCATTCCTCCTGCTAAGTCACACTGGCAGGTTCAGAGAATGAGAGCTTTTTGGAGTAGCCAGACATGATCTTGATACATACACAGTTACTTTCAGGTGAGATTTGGACTTTTTTTCCAGGAAAACATGGTGTAATTGGTTTTGTGTTAGGAGTTCCATGGGGCTGGAGGATTTCGGAATGGGGCTGTGACCGCTGCCTGGCAGACACTGGACGAATAGCTCCCTCCTGCATTTGCTCTTACTGTGATGGGCACCATCCTTTCTCCAAGAATTTGCCGGCACTTTCTGCTTCATGCTCCCTGCTGACAAAACAGCCGGATCAGTCACAGGTTATGCAGACATGACGCAGAGCTCAGACCCAGAGCACACGATGTTTGTGGAATTTATTCTCTAGAGTTGCCTTTTGCTTTTCAGGGCCCTGGGCCTCTGTTTGCATTTCATCTGAAGGAGGACTAGACCTCCACTACAAATGGGAGAGAAGCGTTTTGAACCACATCTTGTGTAACTGATGCCAAATGACGTTACTATTGGGAGACCTTGGCTGCTTTGGAACTTGCTTGCCAGCGGAGGGAGCGCAGCAGTGCCATGGGGTTCTGTCTGCTGGGGATCAGAACTCTGCACTACAAGCAGTACCCGGCTCACAGTGCTGTATATAGCTATGGGGGTGACGCTCCCAAGCAATCTGCCTGTTGCTTTGCAAATTAAAAGAAAGGGTTTTAGCACAGAAATCTTTTCCTGAACAAAATTGCAAGCACTCAGTTATGGAACTGTTCTAGAAGCATGTGTCTTACGAGGTGTAAAGAGCCATCAAACCATGGTTGGTTCAATACGCTCGGTCGCTGGTTTTGCATAACCTATTTAACCTGGTTACATGTTTTCACAGGAGGAAAGGAGCGAAGTAAAAGGTCCAAATGCGGTAAAATACATGACCAGTTTATCTCCCGTCGTTAACACCGGCCTGATACCGGCACCACCTCCACCCCAGCAAAAACGTGGAAACACAGTGAGAAGTGAGGTAACCAGAGGGAGAAAATTGTGTCCCGTCAGTGTGCCCACTGAGGCAGAGCACCCTCCGAGGAAGGTAAGTTAGCTCTGTCTACATCTCTGTTTATGTACAGGTCTATAATCTTCCTTGTTGGTGTATTTGCCTAATGCTGAAAGATGTGTCGACCTAGTTTGCATAAAGATTCACTGAATTTTTGAAAGAAATAAAATTCCTAACTATTAAAATCTGTAACTGCCACCCATCTCTGTATATACTAAAACATTTGGTGTTTTTCATCAGCTGGGGGAAAAAAAGGTGCTTGAACAGAAAAACCATGGGATCTCTTACTTAACACCTTCTGGTGTAGTCAGTCTGATCCTGTCTCTGACCATGTCTGAAATGCCTTGAGCGTACGAACCTTCATCTGTTACACTAGACCTCCAGCCAGTTTTAACTCCTGTGAAGGAAATGGTAGGAACCCTGGATTGGGAGGCGCGATGTGGGTCATGGTCCCTGCAATTTTGGGCAATTCGATGCAGTGGATTTTCAGTTTGAAATCTTTTCCTGCCCTTCTGCATATTACAAATCAGTTCCCAATTTAAGCAGCTCAAGGCCTGTCTTAAAAGACTGGCAGCCTCAAGTGTACGGCACACATACATGCTCTTTGTGTTCACCTTCTGTTAGAGTTGGAAGCTGACTGCATTTTTTGTGTATTTCCTGCTACAGAATTCTGGCGTCGTCTCCAGGTCCCTGGTACGCAGCGGCGCGCGTGTCACCGTGGCCTTGGTGGGGAAAAATCTCTGTTTACCTGGCAAGGCTGCTGGGGACAGGCAGCACTGTGGAGGGGAGAACCTGTGTATGTACAAAGGCAGACTACTGGAAGGAGGTAAGGGTGCAGAGTCAAAGAATTCATATCGATTCTGGCAACGTCTTTTTTTCTTTTGGCTAAAATGTTGGTGTGGCATCAAAATGACTTCAGCTGAGCTCAGTCAAGATACATGGATCCAGGGATTTTTATACCATCTTTTATACCATCTGCCTCCAGACTAAATGTGGATCTACTGTTTCATGATTGTAAGTGAGGTTAGAGTGACTTCTGCAAATTATGGTAGAAGGAACTTAGAGAACTAATTTAACAAAATACTGTAGCTTAGGTGAATTTCATATAGAGACGTGTGGTTAATAAAGTAGTAGTAGTAGTAGTTTTAGTGGTAGCAAACTGTCCTTAAATGGGGGTTGTCTCTTTCTGACTTGCTCCATCACATCATGTTGCTTATTACTCCAGAAGGAAAAGTGCATAATGGGAGCCCAATTCCCATCTCTCTGACGTGAGTGCAATCCCATAGCACCAGTAAAAGGTGAATTGTGTTCTGGGATCCTGGGAAGAGGCGATGGCTGGGAGATTGTCACTTGTGAGGAGGAGTGATTCCACCGATGACACCCCTCATTCCAGCTCACAGACCCCCTGTGCTGGCGTTTTCAGTGGGCGTGGGAAGATGGTGCAGAGCTCCCTGCGCTCCCGCCCGTCCCCGAGGCTGTGGGAGCACCGCGGCGTGCCCGCGGATCAGCTCATGGGCTGCTGGGCTGGCTCCCCGCTGTGTCCTCTGTGCCTGCCCCTCTTGTCCCCAGCCCTGCTCACAGGCCTGCGGGAGTGACCAGTGTAAAGGGGGTACAACCCCGTCCCCCCGGCATGGAGGGGGGTGGCCGCCTCGGTGCCGTCCCGCCTGGATGCCAAGCGGTGCCCTTGCAGAGCAGCTGGAACGGCTCCAGAAGCAGCATCTTTCCGGTGCCCGGTGTTGCCTGAGCCCAGCCGCGTCCGTGCGGGCCCAGAGCCGCTGGTGCTGAGCTGTGCTCATCTGGAGCCTCGGCTGCCCCTGCCAGGGGTGTCCCACTGCGGGGGCTCTGACGTGCTGCTGCCCTGCACCCGGTGGGCACGTGCCAGGAATCCTAAACCTCCTGTGCACGATGCCCACTCTTCTAAGGCAAGGGCGGAGTTAAGTTTGTGGAGATGGGAGGCTCTGCTCTCTGTTCTGCTGTGGCTGTGAGTGCCCAAACGGAGTGGCTTGTCACAGGGGTGCCCAGCTTGGCACTCTGGGGCTGGAGAGAGACGGGGCTGTTGTGTAGGGAGGAGGTGGGGTATTACCCCACAGAAAAAAAAAAATCTCCTTATTCCCTTAATTCTCATTGTCTGGGTAACTGTTTATCTGCCTAATTGGTTCTGCATCAGATACTTGTTATTTCTGTCCCTGGCATCTGTCACTTCAGTGTTGTAAAAGCACCGATCGAAAGAAAAAGAGGCGGGCAATAAAATCTGAAAGGTGAGAAGTGATGGCCATGAGGGACAGCTGGTGTGTCAGCGGTGGCAGCTCTCCTGCACCGTTTGGGTTTGTTGCCTCTCTGCTGCGCGCGCAGTGAGCTGGTGGTGGCAGTGGAATTACTGAATGTCACGGGGAAATCACTGACATCACCGTGCGCTGGTGCCTGGGGTTCCAACCGCGGCAGCTCGGCTGGGCAGGGGAGGATTCTTTAATGCGTACGCGTGGGGCCAGTCTGTACTACAGATGTGAGCAGAGCTGTCTGTGAGCTACTACAGCTTGTCAGGCTCGTGGCCTGGGACGGAATCCAGACCATGTTGGTGTGGAAATGGTAAATCTGTTGTAAGCCTCATTTGTATGAGGATTTCACGTGGGAGCTGAAGGAGGTACGGGAGCAGTGCGGTGGCAGAGTGTTCCTGCGCAGCACCCTTTGCCTGTATTGATTTAATTCATTCAGTTTGTAAGCCACTGCTTTGCTGATTAGCCATGTCAATCCACATTTGTCTTACTTTGTGCTGCAGTAGATATCTTTCTCCAGTTTTCTCTGTTGCTGGCATTTTTTCTTCATTGCAACAGTTTTTTCTCCTGTAACAAGAGACTGTGTGGCATTTTCTCTCTGAGTTTGCCCAGTTCTCAGTTTTTCTAGTCCTTTCAGTGGCTAATGGTTTTGTTTGTTGTTTTTAATGTGTTGACCACACTTGATGCATCATTCAGTAGCTTTAGTGCTTTTTGCTATGCTGTTTATGAAGAATACGATGCTTTTTTATGATAATGTGCTGTTACTCTTCCATCTGTGGTCCTAGATTCTCTCATGGCATTAAAAAGACAGAGCAAATGTACAGGCAAAAGGAGACTGATGAAGTTAACCTCTGCCTGCTTAAAAAGAACTTTATTAGTTGTGAATTCCGTCTCACAGTATGATTCTTGTATTTTAGAGTACGATGATGATATTGAAGCAGAAGAGAGACAGATTGACGATCAAATGAGTGGAACATCAGAGTCACCCTCAGGTGATGAAAAACCTGACTTGGACACTGAAAAGGAGAGTGAAACCTTATCAGAGAAGGCATTGGAGGTCTCTGACAGTGAGAAGGATGAAGATGATAAATACTCTGACAGTGACTTCTGGGACGATGAACAAGGTTAGATTTTTTCATACTGAGGCTTAAAGAAGTTGACCTGATGACTGTTTTATATTTTTTATGCACGTTTTACATTTTGCGCGTGCCCGGTACATGTTAAGGGGAAAACACATGAAAAAGCATGCAATTCCTACTGAATTGGGAAAAGATAGCTGTTTTATCTGTTATTAATTCAACCATCCGTCACTGAAATGCAGCAAAACCCACAGGCAGTGTAAGGGTGTGCCAGCTCACAGCAGACTTTGCTGAAGTGCACCGGTGCAGAAGTGGAGCTGGAGCCAGTCGGCAAATTAGCTCTAAATACTTGGGCAGATCAGCACTTAATGTCAGCGGTCACTGACGTCCGAGACCACTCACACCTTCGGAGGATAGGTGCTTTCACCTGAGAAGCCCCCGGCACACCCAGCGTGCCTCCTGGTGGTTTAGCAGTGCTGTCTTTAATGGCCCCGAGCAGCCAGAACCTCGGCGGCGTCCCCTGCCGCACTGCTGGCCCGTGCTGGCCGAGGGAGGAGATGCCGTCAGCTCGGCTCTCCCTGCTGCCTGCCTGGGATTATCTTCATCAGTAATCCCATGGAAAACTCACAGGCAAGTTCTCATTTCTTAGATGAACAGCAGCATTCCATTCACCACGTCGTTGCCTCTTCCTTGGGGCAGTGTTTTAGTTCTTCTTAACTTTTCTCCTCTATGGCTTTGTGAGATCCTGAGCTGACTTCTGTGCCTCTTGCTTGTCATAATGTACCAGGATTTCTCCATTTCCTGCTCTTTCAAAATCAGTTACTTTACATTCCTTACATTTGACAGTCCTAATGTGCAAACCATTTCTCGAGCTAAACGGAAACTTTCACATTTGGATTTCTAGGTGAATTAAGCAATGGCAATATTAAGCAATACAGCTCGTTGTGAAAAGGTTGCAGCTGCAAGAAAGATCCAGTCTTTTTACAGAAAGTATAAAGTCCACCAGAAATTCCAATTAGGTTTGAAACTTCCTTGCTTATAAAATCATTGCAGTGATCAAAAAGAATCTTAACTTTTGTTCTCTCGTGATAATGAGAAATAGCGTGTGATTCAGGAATAATCAGTACAATTTTCTGCTTGTTAGTGCATGGCATTATGAACTTCTCTGTGACTTTACTCAGCTGCCTCTCAAGCTCTAGCAGTGTGTGATGATCATTCTTTCTCTTTCCTATTTGTTAATTTTTTTATGTTTTCCCCTTTGAAATGAAATCTTACTACTTTTTTCCCCACCACTGAACAGAAGAGGTGGAGAGAAGGGATAAAAAAGATGTGGGTTTCTCCCAACGGAGTAGTAATAATAAATTCATGAAACATAAGAATTCATTGGTAATTTTGAGGGCAAGAAGAGCTTTCTGCTTGAATGAAGGACTCCCTGAAAGTAGTATAGGTGGAAATATTCCAAGCAGCGTTAGTAGCAACTACTACTTCCATTTTTTTAGGAGACCGGTAAAGTGCCTAATAGCTCTCCACAGTGGACGATGTTTCTGGATATTCATTATTTTAAAAGTTTTTCTTTAATTCAACACCATTTTTTTTAGCTATGCGTTTAGCTATGTGTTTTTGCACATCCTTAAGCAGGTCTTTTCCATTCTTTCTATTTACAAATTCTCCAAGACAACATGACCCCATTTCACTGTTGTTGGCTTCAGCTTTCATCTGCGTGTGTCCTGAAATTCCACATGCTCTGTACATTTATTGTGCTTTGAGGTCATCTGCCGAGCCTTGGGCCTGTAATTTTTTCAAAGAAATACTCGCTTAAGCTTAAGTATGTGTCTTAGTGTTGGTAGACCAAGATTTTGGATAGCAAGCTTTTGGGCATGGATGCTACGTTTCTGTGTTTCAGCAATCAGTACACTAATCCTCTTGTAAGCTATGAGTGCTGCTTTGGCAGAAATAACGCGCTAATAGCAATGGGATCTGGATCTTTATGAGTGCGTGTTGTGGACAGATTTTGTCTCATCTTAGTTCAGCATATGATGACGCTTGTTCAAGAGTGTCTGAACCCGTTGGGCCCCTTGGGTCAGTTCAGCCAGCATACAGAGTCCAGAATAAAATCCAGATAACTGAGGTGCCACAGATGTGACTTTTGCATACAATATTATGAGTCGGACATAAATAAAGAGCGTGTAAGAGGGACCTTGGCATTCAAATCCCTGTGGACCATAAGCCTGTGAATGAACTGGGGAGAATCGCTGACGGTTCCCCTGGTGCAGTGTGTAATCTGCACGTTGGAGTGGTTCTGTCTGTTTGTACTCTCGTCAGTGTCTGGGAGCGGTGGTGTTTTCTGGGACTGTGGACACACCTCCTGTCACAACAGAGGCGCGAGTCCGGGGCAGGCTGGAGGTGCCAGAGTCATTGCCAGGTGGTGGCTGCCCAGTCATTTGTGCCTCACGCCTTTTGCTTTTTAATGGCTTCTCTTTCCGGCTTCCTCTTTTGTAACTTTGTGATAGTTCTTGAAGATTGCAGTCCAGTCCAGGTGGAAACAGCAACAGCACCTGGATGTGGTCGTCACGTGTATTCTGAACCTGATGACTCCTGTCCAGATGTGGAAGAAGAGGTCCTAGAAAGTGGGGAGTATGATGCCAGTGAAGGTGAGGTTGGCTGTTGAGCAGGGATGAAATCTGATTCATCTGAAGTCTTTTTATAGAAGTGCTTGCCCTTTCCCTTTCCTTGCTAGTCTATCAAACCCTATGTCTGCTCTTTTCTCTCCTAACTTGTACAAAATTGGGTGGTGACTATCTGGCTTCTGCAGTCATGTGTAGTTAACCTGTATTACAGTAAACAACTGCTTTGTTGGCAGCTGTAATGGTCCTAGGAAAAGAATCCAGGCCATGAAAAACTGGGTGCCAGTCAAGAAAAGAGCTGTGGAAAGCAGGAGTCTAGCGAGTTTCCCTTTGCTTCCAGGTAGCGCAGGGGCTCCTGGGGAGGTGAATGTCCAGGACAGGCAGGGTGGGACTGACAGATGGAGGGCAGCTGAGCTGCAGCCTCCATCTCCGTGCTGCGCCCCGTTTGTCTCCCAAGCTCATCTCCCGGTGAGCAGTTGGCCTAATTGGCAGTGAGGAACCTTCAGCTTGGTCTTGGTTCCCTCCAAGAACGTTTCTGGTCCCTGCAGCCTGAGCCATTCATTGCTGGGAGCGTGGTCTGCCCGACAGAAGAGCCTTGCCTGTCACCCGGGGGGTGTTCCAGCCAGCCATCCTGCCGCGGCCATCAGCCGTACCGGAAGGTCACCTTAAGCTTCCGCTCCCCAGCGGCAGTGAGTCTGAAAAGCGAAGAAACCCACAGGTTAAAACTGACTTCAGTCTGCACTGCTGCTCTTCCATTTCCTTCTGCCATCCTCTAAGGCTCTAACAGCTGGCAGGAACAGGCCAACTCTACTGTTTTTAAATTGCAAGTTGCGCACGGTCTTGTACGTTGACACATTAATCCCGGGTGTTGCAAGTTTGTTTTTCTGGTCAGCTGGGAGCCTTTTGACCTCCTTCCTCTATGTAGCCTAAGAGCACAGTCTTGCAAGGTGAGTTGTCTTTCATCTGGAGAGTGTATGCAGGAGGCTGGAGGTTCCTTCTTGTCTCTGGTCTGTCAGCAATTGTCTTTTTCCTCAGTAATTCTTTGTCAGGTGAAACTCCTTCTGCCTCAGTCCCATCAGCTGACTGCAGACAACAGTCGGTACCATTTAGTTTCAAAGCCTGGTGGTCTTCATGTGTTGGTCTTCACACGGATCCGTGTTTCTGATGCAGAGAGCAGGGTAGCGAAGATGTAGTTCCTGGGCAGCCCGACTTCTGTGGCAGTTGTCCCTCTGGATCGGGGTTGAAACCTGTTTGCTTCCCGGGGGGCAGGTGGTCTTTGGAAAGACCCGAATCTCCTAGTTGTTACCTTCTCAGGTGCCACGGTGCCTCATCTGGAATACTTTAATGCTGAAACAACCTCACGGTTCCTGTTATCATTCTGCCCAAGGCAAGACCTCACTTTACAGAAGGGAATACGTTGTAATCAGCAGCCAGAGTAAATAAACTGCTCTTTCTGCTAACGAAGCAGGTAAACAGGCAGACTATGCCATGCACCACACAGCATTTGGTTTCTTTCAGGCAAAGTGAACAAAGCATCTATTTTGCAGGGACCAGCAAAATCCATTACATTAGACTCAGTCCGGTATAAGCAGCTGGACAGTTTGGACACTGTACTTTTGTGGAGAGAGGAATATTTACTCTGAGCTGGGATGACAGTTTGGGATGTTTTCATTTTGTACCAAAACTTCCCTTAGAAAGTTTTAAAATGATTTCATGTTACTGATGTTGGTAGTAGACCTGAGCTCTCCCAGATTCAGGAGGTAGGGTTTTCAGTGTGAGTGGTGTAAAAGTATGGTAGTGATTGATAACTGCCTTTTTATATCTATGTAGATATATATATATAATATGTATAAAAGAAGAAAAAATTTAAAATATAAGGTACAGAAAGCTAGTAGTGAACATAAGCAACAAACCTGGTGCAAGATGCGTCTTGGACGAAGGCATGATTTCTTGTATTGCAAAATGTAGAGTTTTTAATTATAATTTTGAAGTGTGTTCCAGTGTTTAGCGATGTGGGGTCTGGTGGGAGGAAGCAACCTGCTGAGCTCTCTCCTCTCCTTCCCCATCCTCCCTTCTCTTTCTGGAAACTGTCTTCCCAGCCTGTCCTGCCTGCTCCTGGTTCCTGCACTGTCTGCAGCCACCTGGGCTCCTTGTGCACCTTCCAGTTCCCTCTGCGGAGACCTGGGAGCGAGTCGGGCCCGGCTCTGAAGGGCAGGAAGGGAGGGGTGGGCGCGGGGAGCAGCGGGGCCAGGGGGAGGGTTGTGGCAAGCCGGACACGAGCTCCACTCGGCTGGCAGAGATGGGCCAGGCAAATAGCGTCCTCGAGGCCTGGAGCCTTCTCTGTCTGCCGTCCAGAAAGGGGCTCTGGTTGCACAGTGGGTTGCGCCAGCAAGCAGCAGAAAGCAGTAACTGTGGGGTGCAGCAGCAGTGCAGGAGGGTAAAACAAGTCAAAAGGAGTGGGAGATGATTTGGGGCAAGACAGCCTTTGCACAGTTTGGGAAAGGTAGCTTGGGAAAGACGTTGCTCTTGTTCCTTGTGGTGGCACAAAACTTCTCTTTTCTTCAAGAACCGGAACGTGCCGTGTTTGTACAGAGCACTGGTGCAGCAGCACAGGCTGCCGGGGGGGCTGCCTCGGGACAGACCCCACAGCACAGAATTCCGTGAGGGCACTGCCGTGAAATTCCCAGCGGGCAGGAATCGACCTTGTGTTATTCCCCTGATGTAATTACAGAATCCATGGGAAGCAATTACACAAAGAGCCGAGTATTCTTTTTCCTGTGTGTGCGTATTTTACGTGAGCAATTTCCCACCTATTTCTTAACTTTTGAACATTACTGCCAAGCTTATAGCTACTTCGTAGACACACCTGGGCTCCCTGCTAGGCAAGTGAGGGAAGGAGGGAGAGTACAGAGGGCAGGCAGAGCTGTCAGAGTTGAAAGATGGTCGGGCATCGGCATTTTGGCTTAAATTGGTTATGCCAGATGCCCGAACAGCAGCACTAGAAACGTAGTCAGAGCAAAGGTGCATGATGAGAAGCAGCAGAGCCAGCTGTCGTCTTGTCACCATGCCAATGTCCCCTCATTGCTTGGGAGAGATAGCATCTTTAATAATAGCCCTGTAAACAGCCTTAACACTAACACAATTCTCAGTAAAACTATTGTTTTGTTTATATTTAATAGCACCAGACGGAACTTTTGTGGCAGAAGGAAGAAGAACACTTGATGTGCAGGAAGCAGCAGAAAAAGCGGGAGGAGAAAGGACGATGCTAGGGGAGACAAAAGCAATTGAGGAGGCACATTTTGTTGAAGAGGAAGAAGTTTTCACCAAAGAGGCAGGAGAAGAAGTGGAACGGTTGGGAGACTTGCTGCCCGAGGACGAAGCAGTGGCTGTGCTGCAGGCAGAGGGTCAGCCTGTGGTAGAGGAATCTGCACCTGAAGAGAGTGCCATGGCAGAGGGAGATCCCAAAGGACAGGGGATAGGGAAAGGAAGGGCCTTTGGCATTGAGATGACACCTGGGGAACAGGGAGTTCTGGTGGAGGGGATGGAGAGCGAGGCAGAACTCGAGGAGCGGGGAACTGGGGAAGAGGAGGTGCCAGGAGCAGGGGAATTGCTTGACGAGGAGGAAAGCAGAATGCAGCCTAAGGGACTGGGTGGGGCTGAGGAACCGCCTGAGAGTGATGAGGAGGAATCAGAAGAAGAGGAGTCTGACGGAGAGGAGGACATGGAGGAGGGAGATACTTCAGGGGAGGACGACATGGCAAGTGATATGTCTGAGGGGGAGGAGGACGGGGATGCGGGAGAATTTGAAGGGACAGATGTGAGGAGTCCTTTTTCTGAAGAAGAGGAGGAGATGGACGAGGTAGGATTTGAAGGGGAAGTTGTGCTTGGTGCTCTGTTTGGGGGAGAGGAGGATGGGATGAGGGAGAATTTGAAGGGATGGATGTAGCGAGTCCTTTTTAGGAAGAAGAGGAGGACATAGACGAGGGAGGATTGGAAGGGAAAGATGTGTTGGTGCTCTGTCTGAGGGAGAGGAGCTCCTGCAGAAGATGTATTTTGCACGGTAGGACGATGCGGGGGTGGCCAGAGCAGAGTCAGGAGGTGGAGGCGAGGCCATGGGTGGAGCAGCGGGGTCAAGGGAGCTTGGCAGGGAGGGATCACTGGGGAGTGGGGAGCAGAGGTGGCCTGGGGCGGGGCGGTTGCTGGGGTTAGAACCGGGGGTCGACAGGGCACAGGGAGGGTGATGGGAGCAGCGGGGGGAGATAGAGCGGGGCCGGGGTGGCAGCTCAGGGAGGGGCTCTAGGGTTCTGGGGGGACGGGGAAGGGGCAACCGATGGAGCTTGCGGGCGAGGGGCCAGCCAGGAGGGGTGTGAGGGGAGGGGCCGAGGACCAGGGCGAGGTGGGGGGCAGGGGGGCACAGCACATCTTTTGTTCCCATGTCCTTTGGAGAGGAGCTGAATGCAGAAACATCCCTGAGCTCAGAGCCGAGGTGGAGAGGGTCTGCAGGAGCCAAGGAGCTGTGCCCGGGCACCCAGCAACACCTGACAGCTCCTGGGATGGGGCTGTGGGGGCCAGGACAGGCTGCAGGAGGGGACAGAGCAGGCGGGGTGAAAGCTGAGGGGGAGCAGCCAGAACTCTGTGACAACAGGGGAGAGGGGGGGTAGCGCAGGGAGAGCTGCTGAGGACACGAGTAGAGGAAGGACAGTCCCTTCAGAGGCGACCCAGACGCCCTGGGAGCTGCTGTCGGGGCCAGAGGAGCAGCAGCCCCGTGAGGTGAGTCCTGCGTGGGTCGGCCCCTGACCTGCGCCCGGTCGAGTCCCCAGGCTGGTCCCTGCAGGAGCAGCGGGTGCAGCACTTGGTCCCATTCCTTACGCTTCCCTTAAGTATCTGCTGCTGGCCGCTGGCGTAGGGGATGGTAAATCCTTTTGGGTGGCCGCTTCTGCCCCCTTCCCTGTTCCCGAAATCTCCTTGCAAATCCCTTAGTTCTGGTGCTAAGCTGGCGGCCCCTCAGCCCCTCGCCCCTTGCGGAGCAGCTCCCGCCACCCAGCAGTGCAGCCCCAGGTCAAGGGCAGCACCGGCTGCTCTGCTTGCTCTGGCAGCTGCTCCTAGTAAATCTCTTACCGTGGTGTATCAGTAGCTCGAAGCTTAGCGTGTTTTTTGTGAAGCTAATGTTTTTCTCGTTGGTTTGTAGGATGATAGAAGCCCAGATGCAGTTGTCTGCCCTCAGTGCAGGCCCAGGATGGGGAAGAAACTGTCCTCTAAGCTTCTGCTGCTGCTTCAGTGCTTAGTCCTGCAACATTTACACAAAATGCTGCATATTTGTGCCGGTCGGGAGCAGCTTCTCGGTGTGGAGCAGACAACTGAAATGAGCCAACCCAGGAACCATCACTCCCTCGTGCTCATGAAGACCATAATTGCAAGGATTAATCCACAGCTGTCAGGCTCGCTTTCCTAAAACACAGAAATATTGGACCGGCTGAACCTTCCTTCCTTCCCTGGGCACCACGTGCTTCTGCCGTCTGTTGGGTGTGGGGCTGAGGGGAGATGTGCTGTGTGTGTTTGTGGTGGTGTTGACGTTCGTGTCCATCCATGCCTGTGTGCTGTGTTGTTCTGTCCGTCATCTGCGTCTCGCCTGCTGAGAGCCGGGGCTGTGTCTTCGCTGCAGCGCAGGGCAGCTCAGCAGAGCTGGGGGACGGCCGGTCCCGGGGGCGGCGGTGGCCTTGCCCAGGGGTCTTTAGGCTGGGGGCTGCCTCCACCCCACGCTGCAGGCAAGCGACCCTCGGGCGTGTGCGGGAGGGCTGTGCTCTCCTCGGGGACCCGGGCGTGTCGCTGGCCACACTCCAGGGCCTTCCCGGGACTTGGAAACATTGAGAGCTGTTAAATCCGAACCACTCCAGCTCCCGTTTATAAATGGTTCAAGCCCGGCCTTTTGCTTCTGCTGGGCTCAGGCAGGAGTAGCTCCCCGGGCCCACAGAGTCCGTGCGGGCTCTGCAGGAGGGGTGGTCAGAGCAGAGCGGTCCCAGCCCAGTGCTGGCTGCAGATCTCTGCTGCCGGAGCCCCCCCAGCTCTCGCGCAGCCCCGGGGGCTCCCCGAGACCCCGCCAGCCCCCGGCGCCTGGCAGGTGTTGCTGGGTGGCTGCAGGATGCTCTGCCCCGGCACGGCAGGGCCGTCACGGTGTGTGCAGGCTGGGAAACGGGGCTGAAACGAGCGGGATTTGGGGTGGATTTGACACTAAATCACTGAGGATCAGTCTACCTGGGAGAGGACCTTCAATCAAGTAATCGATGTTTGTTCCCTCCTGTGCTAAAGGCAGTTGCATTTGTTTTCAGTCTGGAGTTGATCTCTGCTTTCTAACGGAATATTTGTGCTGCTGAAGCCGTGTCACGCAGATCCCCTGCAAAGCAAATGCCTCTGGCTTGTGGGCATGACTGTGCCGAAGCCGCTGGCCAGCGCACGTAGGCGATGCAGTTCAGGGGCCACGGGTGACCAGTGGCGGAGGGGGGAGCACAGGGCTCTCCTTGGCAGGGGGTCCCCGGGAGTGTCAGGATTAAACCTGAAGCTGCGCTTGGGCAGGTCCCGAGCCACACTGCCTCATCTGAGCGGCTTCACTGAGCGCAGAGAGAAGACGCTCGAGGTGGGATGGGTGATTTGCCCGGCGCGGGCCAGAGCTGGAGCCGTCTGCACGGCCTCTCCACGCACGCTCAGACAGTCCTCTCACTCTGCAAACCGGGAGCGGGGTCCCGGCTCCAGCCAGGCTCCGTGCCGTGCCCGGGAGCCGCAGCCCCCCAGGAGCCCCGAGCGGCCCCGTCCCGTGTCCCCGGGGCGGCGGCTGAGCCTCGGCCCTTCCCTCCCAGGGCCCAGGGCTCTTTCCTTGGGGGTAGAAGCACCTTTAGAGAACCCCGGCGCTGGGAGCGGGCTGGAGGGGCGGGTGGGTTGGCAGCGGCAGCAGACAGCTTCACTAGTGCCGCTCGGCCTTGGGGGAGAGAAGGCGAGTGGGGAACCACGAGGCAGCTGATCTGCCGAGGCGCTCGGGCGGCAGGACACCTGGAGCACCGGGCAAGGCCCAGAGGAACGGCACAGTAGTGGTTGGAGGGAACTGGAAAGCTGACAATTCCTTATTTAAAGTACTTATAAATGGCACTTGTGCATAGGAATTTAGCAATTAGGGAATAGAATCCTTGGCTTAGGAACGTGTCGACTCATACAAGTTCTTGCATTGTTCTAAAAATCACACTTTGAATACTCTGGTTTTATAGAGAGAGAGAGGGAAAAAAAATAAAAGATCAGATTTCCCAAGAACACTCCACGATTTCTGAGCTCATACTGTATTGGTGAAAGAATCTGTTTTCTCTCGTGCTTCCTTCTGACAGCCACATTTACAGGATGGGTACAGGTGGAAACCACCCATACTCCATCCCGAGAGCTCACCCCCCTGCCATACCAGACAGTTTCCCCCCGCTCACGGATTCACCTTTTTCCTCACTTTTTGACACGCTGGCAATGCCACGGGCAGCTGCTTGGCACAGCGCAGCTGCAGGGTGACGAGAGCCCGACTTGTGCCTGGGACACTGCGCTGTTCACGTCTGGCTCCTGTAAGGCAACTGATTTCTAAACTGGTCGGAGGACTGGAACCAGACACGGAATTGAGCTGAATTTGGCAATTTCTGCTTCAGAGCCCTGCTGTGCTACTGGTGGTGTGGCTGTCGAAGACGTACCAGCTGTGTGCTTTCAAAACAGGGGCATGCCTGTAGACTGAGCAGGTGGAGTTCTGGTAAGATGCAAACCCATTCAAATGGATAATTTTACGGTTTTGAAAATGCTACTCATGGTAATTTTTGCTCTCCTAACATTGCTAGTTAGTAATTAACTTCAAAGTGAAGAAAGGTAGGTGGCACTTAGGGAAAAACAAGATGTGCGCACAAAAAAACAAGGGGGGCGGGGGCTAATATTCCACTGAATATCTGTGAGAAAAGCAAACTCTCCAGCAGTGTTGCAAAACTCGTTGGCTCACCACAAAGGCTTTTTTTTGCTCCCTCAACTGTCGGGTATTCTCAGTAGCTTGTCCCTGGATGCTGCTGATGGTGCTGCGGACGCTCGCAGGGCTGAAAGCGCACCCCAGGACATTCAGCACAGGCTAAACAGATGCCTCTTGCCCTGCCGTGGGGAGGCACAGGGGGGCTCGCGGGCGGGGGGCTCGCAGCAGCGTTTTGTGGGCTCGGTGGTAAAAATGGAGTGTGACTGACCCGATTTTCACAGTGAACTGCTTTGTTTTGATGGACACAGTAGTCCTTGGTAAAATGCCACAGCAGAGTCTGGGCAAGCAGATTTCTCAGCAATATTTAAAAACACTCTGAGTAATACTATAACTTGCTCTGAGTAAGTTGCGCAGCAGTTTTCTATAAGCAAGTAAGTAAATAAGTCCCCAAACAAGTCATCATTTCTCTGTATCACCAGAAGCCCAGGGGGTACCAGCGCCCAGGGCCAGCTGGCCCTGGATGGCCCCTCACGAGGGGAACAGGCCATGCCCACAGGAGCCTCAGGGCAGCCCCGGCACCACGACCCAGGAGTCCCGGTTGCCACATGGTCCCCTGAGCCCGCTGGGACCCTCAGGCAGGGCTCTCACAGCAGCCCCCAGCCCTGTCCAGCCACCCCCCAGCCCAGCAGCTGCAGCTTTGGAGAGTGGACAGCCCTACTGTGTCACCGCAGTCGGGAACAAACCTCTCAACACCAGCGCAGCGTTCAGAAGCAGGCATTCCTTTATTCGGCGCTGGGTGCGGGGTGGGTCACGCACACACTGAAACAAAAGGTCATCCTTGATGTACCTTAAAGACATGAATGTTCATCCGGTTTTGGAGAAGTCTCCACCTTTTTGCCTATCTGCTGCGTTTCCATAATGCTGGCGTTGCAAACCTACACTACGCGTGCGCGGGGATCTCGGGCGGTCGTTTGGGGAGCTACCCCCCTACTCCTTTTCCCTTTTATGGTCACGAGTCTTTTGGGGATGATTTCTTCTCCTTGGAAGTTTCCCAGCTCTGTTGTCTGGCCGAGCTGTTCTTTCTTACGTGCCTTGTTTCAGCAGCTCTGCCAGGATGTGTGTCAAGCTGAGGATATCTTCTCTGTAGACTTGAGTCGCTCAGGCCTCCTTGCTCCATACAAAGTTCGACGTTGTTTGGTAAAACATTTTCTCAACCACTGCAACCCTTTGGGAAGGAGCTCCTGAAAACCTTCCCCGTGCTGGAGAGCTGCAGGAGCGTGGGGAACAAGCTGCACAGCTCAGAGCTGACAGCCGCGGTGCAGCAGCCCTCCATCACGCTTGCCGCCTGTTGCCCTCAGCTGGGAAAAAAAGATGCTCTTGCCAGAGCGTCTCCTCTCCAACGTGCCCCTGCCCCAGGGCCGTGGCTGCGGGGGAGAGGCTGCACTGTGACGTCACAGAGCCCTGCGGTGCCACGCCGGGGTGTGCAGTGCTGTGCCCGGGCACCACATCAGATGTGCCAGCAGCGGCAGCAGCGGTAGCAGCGGCAGTGACGTGGTGCGGGTGCAGGTGCAGGTGAAGGGGACCATGACTCCCACGCTCATCCTCCTCCTGCTTCTGGTGGCCCTGCGAGCCCAGGGGGCCGGGGCCGCTCCGTGGCGAGCGCGGGCATTAGGTAGGTGGGCAGGTGAGGGCCAGCGCCCAGCCCTGGCAGCGTGGGGCAGCACCCACTGCACCTCGGGCTGACAGCGGGGCTGGGGTGGTGGCGGGGCAGAGCCGGGAGAGCCGCGGGGCCGGGCTGGGCCGGGCCAGCTGTGTCCAGCTCCACGGGCAGCGGGAGGCAGAGCCCAGGTCGCCATGGGACACACAGCCCCAGCCCACAGCCCGGGGCACAGACGGGGCAGCACTGGGGCAGCCTCTGGGCTCTTCTCCACCAGACACGGGAACAATAACGTTTTCACGGGGGCGCCTTTTCCGCCCAGAAACCACGTGCCAGGGAGAAATCCCCAGGGGCCGTACGTTTGTCCGTCCGGTGCTTGAGGGCTCTTGCACAGGGCCTGGAAACCGTATTTTGAAAGCCTCCGGGTGCAGCTCCCAGGTCACCCCGGCCCCTCTGCACCTCTGGAAATCTCCCCCCATGTCTGGGCCCCAGGGCATTACCTGACCCCCTGCAGTCGCTGCAGGTCACTGGGAAAGGAGCTCACAACCTCTAATGGGAACGTGCTTGCTTACAGCTGTGCCCGGAGCCAGTGGCCACTCGACAGCTCAGCCGGCTCTAGTGAGGGAGGATCAGGGCCATCCCACAGGTACGTCCCTTGAATGAGTGAGCACTCGGGTTTTAATACTCCGTTTGTGTGAAATTTCACTTAACACTCTCTCGGCCCACGCTCAGCCGTGCAGAAGAGGAGCAGAGAGGGACTGGATGCTGTGAGCACTCTGCCTTGCCAAGGAGCTCAGAGCTGGTGTGCACTCCAGGGGGTCCTTGCTCCCAACGCCTCTGTGCATGTTTGGTTTTCCATCCGCCTGCTCCAGGCACCCAGTACCTGTCTGCACAGCGCTCCTGATGGAGGGGGGAGAGGAGTGCCACGGAGCACTCCCGTGTGGGAACTGCCTTCGCGGCCGTTCAGCCCTGCAGAGGTGTATAGAAATAGGTCCTGGGAGCTTCTCTGTTCTGTCTGTTCACAGAGGTGTCTGGAGGCGATGGCTCTGCAGCTTCCCAGCTGCGATCCAGGGCAGAAGCTCAGGGAAATCGCACGGGTACGTCACGGCTTTGAACGTCCTTGGAGAGCCGCCGGCTCAAAGCCCCGATGTGAGCGAGGCGTCTCTGGTGGCTGTGAGAACGTGGGCCTGCACTGTGTGTGCAGTGTCCATGCGTGATCCACTTTTATGTTCTGCTGCTCGGTCATGACGGTGCCTGATGGGAATTCTTGTGGGTGTTTGGTTGCAGATGTGGGTACAGGGAGGGCTCTGCCAGCTCGTCGTGCAGATCCTGCGCTGGAGCTTCGCTGGCGTCGCAGGCGTGAGTAGTCAGCCTTGACTGACTTGGTAGACGTAGCACTCGTTTTCAGGATTGTATTGGTGAGAGATTTAACTCTGGACTTTCTGTTCAGGTCCTCAAAGAGCAAAGGATAATGCTGAAGTGGGACAACCCTCGCAGCGGTACTCAGAAGTCCTCCAGGAAATCCTGAAGGAGCTGGAACGGGCTGTGCCAGCCCAGGGTGGGTGTCTGTCCCTGTTAAGCAGAGCCTTGGCAAGCTGAGGTTTTAGACGCGTGGAGGGACAAGGCGTAGCCTGCACAGTAGGAAGGGGCCACCCAGAGACTCCGTGCGGCCCAGCACCATGATCCTGATGAGGAACGGTTACTTCTGCTTAATCTGACCTCCTTTCTTTCTTCCTAAAGGGAATGGCCGTGGTTCTGTGGAGAAGGAGGTGTTTGGGGAAGGAGGCCGCCAGGCGGTGCCAGCCTCTGCTGAAAGAACAGGGGCGGTTCAACCAGCGGGCGTGCCAGGTAATTGCTGTCCTTGGGTCACCCAGTGTCACACATCCAAAAAAGCCTGTCTGCAGGCTCTGCCCCCAGTGCCCGCTACGGCACACCCTGTCAGCAGCACAGCCCACCGCTCTTAGTGCAGAGCAAGGGTTTGAAAACCTCATCACTCTCCTCTCTCTGCAGGCGCCTCGACAAAGCTTCGAGATCCCAGCCTGGCAGCAGCCACCATCCCTCGGCCCTGGAGAGCCGGACCGTCCACCTCGGCACCCCCGAGAGCTGGGACAGACACCAGCAGCCGCTGGAAAACTGTCCCGCTTACCACAGAGCCCCAGGGGCCGACTGTTCCTTTAGAATAAATTGATAAGGATAAACACAGACCAGGAGCGCACTTGTCCGCCTCTGACCAGCAGCAAACCCAGGAATTCACCCATTCTGGGCCGAAGTTCACCTCAGGGCATGAAGGTCAGCGAGGGTTCCCCAGCGCAGCCCCCCAGCCCCCCAACACCACTCCTGGCCGTGGAGCAGCTCCGAAGGGCAGCACTGGGGAGCCCCTGAGCTGCGCCCCGCAGCGCCCAGGCCTTGCTGGGAAGTGCTGGCACCGCCGCAGCCTGGGAAACAGTCACCCCCTTTCTCTTGGTCCTTTGACACAATTCATTCTAGCCCCTGCACTGCTACAGCCTGCCGGGAGTTTCCCCTCTGCTGCGGAACCAGCATCTAGTGCAGGGAGGTAGAAAGAGAAGCGTGAGATCTTACGGGCAGGGAGGAGGCAGAGAAGTCCCGCAGGCTGAGCTCCGGCCGCCTGGGATGGGATCTGCGTGCGATGGAGCCGCGAGGTGTCTGTGAGCCGGGAGAGGCCCCTTGTTGCCAAGCCCGTGAGCAGGTCCCAGGGGCAGCTGCTCAGCTGGGCCTGGATCAAGTGCAGCCAAGGCCTTGGGTGTCCCGTGCAGGTGTCCCGCCTCGGGGCGAGGTGTCTTGGGGCAGGACTGTGCCAGGGAAGGACACGCTCTGTGGTGTGGCGAGGGGAGAGGCAGCCATGAGAGGGATCCCTCTGTCTGCCGCCAGAGCTTTTACATGTCACAGGGAAAGCAGCTTCTGGGTGCCCAGGCAGTCCCCCTTGGGTCGGTGCAGCCCAAAGCCAGCCTGCAGACCCTGCTGCTGTCTCATGAGGGGTGTCAGAGAAATCCCCTCTTTCCCCCAGGGCTGCCCTCCGTGGCGGGATGGGCCTTGGAGCCAGGGGAAGCGCAGCCCTTCTTTGGAGACGGTTACCAGGGGAGCCGAGTGCCTGCCAAGGAAGAGACAGTCTCAGCAAGCCAGATGGCAAACAGAGGTGCCGTTTCCCAGAAGACTCTTGAAAGGGGCCTGCAGCAGGACCTGGAGCCAGGAGACTCAGGCCCGCGTGCCTGCCATCATGGCTGAGGGCTGCCCCTGCCCCTTGGATGCTGCCGCCAACCTCTCCCCCACGGGGATGAGCAGGCCAAGCCCTGCCCTGCAGTTAGTCCTGCTCCCATCCCCCGGAGACCTGCTGCCCTGGGTGCCCCGACAGAGAGAGTCGCTGCTGCTCTCCGCAGCGCCCATCGCTGCCCGTACCCGGGGGGGCTGTCGGTCCTCCCCTGCAGGCCGGGCTTCCCACGCCTCCCGTTCTGCCTGTGCTTGCTCTCGCCGCTCTTGCCACCGGCTCTGCGCTTGCTCCCGCTGTGCAGGCAGCTGCCAGACCTCCTGGAGGGGACAGGAATGCAGCAGCAGGCAGGATTAGTCTCAGCTCCTGGAGGGGCTTCCTTTGGGCCTGACCCACGTTGCTGCCCCTTGCCCCAGCCGGGCGGTCGGCTTTGCCCTTAAGAGATCAGGGGCCCTGGAGCCACGCCAGGCTCCTCAGCTCATGGCAAACGCAGCTGAGTGACCAAAGACCTCCGCTGCCATCGCCCAGACGGGACTTGTCCATTTTCCATAGCCCCTGGCCTGAAGAAAGCGCTTCGTGACAACCCCGGGGGCAAGACCAGGCGGGGAGGGTGTGCAGCACCTTCCTCTTTGGGAAGAAGATCTGAAGGAGGTGTGCCGGCGTCTCTGCTCATGCGGGATCAGGAGAGACACACCACCAATAGGATGATCAGATCGGTCGTTTATTCTCGGATTCTGGTTACGGTTATGGTATGCTAAGTCCCGTACACGCGCTTATCCGTCCTCTGATAGGCTCCATGCTATCTACACGCGCTGTCCACACGCTTCTACAAGCGTTTGCATCGATTAGTTGGATTTACCTATATAAAGTCCCAAACTTGCCAAAACTTCATTATCTCATATCCTGTTTTGTTCAATCTGGTGTGCTTTTTCTGACCACAGCTCTTTCTGCTTTTGCTGACCACAGGTGTTCATTCTTTTGCTATCTGTACAGCTGCTCCTTCTTTTGCTCGCTTTGCCTTCGGCCTTGAATCTTCCTGTCTGCATTAACTCCCGTCTAATGCATCCCAGACTCCTACAGAGGCGACAGATGGCTGCAAGGAACGCACGGGATCCTTTCAGGAGGGCTCTCTGCACAAAGGGCCTTCTGCCGAGTCTCAAACAGCACGGCAGTCACGGCAAGGCACGTACCTGCGGCGCTCTCCTGCAGCCTTGGGATGACGGGAGCGCAGCGGTGGGCCTGGCTGGAGAAGCTGCCCCTGCCTGCCCGTCTCCTTTGTCCTGGGGGAGCTGCCTGGGCACGGGGCGAGCCCCCTGCAAAGAGACCCCGGGAGGAGTGGGCACGAGCGTGGGGAGGGTGCTCTCCCATTTTCACTGGGTATCAAAGCTCCCCAGGCTGGCAGAAGCAGCGGGGCAGGGGGGGCCATTTCCCAGGGCAAGGGGGAGCCTTTCCTGAGCCCCACTGGGCTCGGGATGGGGGAGAGGTGCCCCTCAGCTCTGCTGTAAGGACAGGCGAGGGCGGGTGCACAAGTATCCTCTGCCTTCCCCGCTAAGGGGCCTGCGACGGGGCAAACGAGCTCCCGAGAGACGTGGGGCATGTGCCAGGGACCTTCCCGAGTCCCCACAGCCCGAGTGTCCCTAGGGGATGTCTCTCCTGAGTGAGTGCAGGGATCCCTTGCATCCCTTCCCACAAGTGTCTCACCTGGCAGAAGGCTTCTTGCCTGTGCCTTGCTGCCTGGTGCCTGGCCCCTGCGCTGGCAGCACAGGCAGGGAAGGCTTGGCCCGTCTCTGCAGCAGCGTGCCAGGACACCCGTCTGCAGCCGGGAGGAAGCTCTTTGGAGCAGCCCCACGGGGAGGGCATTTTAACCGGGCTGTGGTCAGCCCTGGACAGCACGGGCCCGTGCCTGTACTTCTTCTGGGCCTGTGCTTTTCCTGTGCAGCCCCCGCCTTGTGCCGGGTGGAGAAATCCTTGTCCGCTGCTCCGCTGGTAACAAGGAACTGAAACCTGGAAAGCAAATGCTGACACAGGCCTGCAGAAGGGTGAGCCCCACCCTCTGCAGCTCCCCAGCACTAACCCTCCTGACTCTCGTGCCAGGCATGGCATCCCTTTCCCTTTGTGGGCACACAGAGGTTTTGTTGGCAATCTCCCCCCAGCACCAGAAAGTGGAGCTCTAACCCTGTGCAGCTGGTTCTGTCTGATGTGACCGACGCCAGGCTGGGCGTGAGACACGCGGGCCGTGCCCCATCGCTCCGGGAGAACACGGGCCTCGCCCCAGCTCACTCTGCACTCTGATCACAGGAAAGACGGAAGCCCCATTGTGGGCCCAACGCTTTCTCAGACTAGATCCGGACTCGGGGTCTCTCCCTCCTGGTTGACCGAGAAGCAGCTGTGGGCACACGGGGCTGCCTCGGCGTGCTGCCACCATGCTCAGGGAGGGATCGCTCGCCAGGGCCTGGGATCCGCGGGGCAAAGGGGGACCAAGACGCCAGCCCACCTTGTCCAGGTTCAGCTGTCCCAGGATGTATGCAGACACGCATCCCAGATAGCCACAACCTCTGGGAAGCCCGGGGAGGAAAGGAAGAGGTGTCAGGCTCCAGGCCAGCCATCTTACAGCCTGGGTGTTGCTGAGGTCCTGTTTGTCCCGGGGGGGTGTGAGCATCAAGGTGTGAGACATCTTTGTCTGATTCGTGCCCATGTGAGTGATAAAATGCAACTCTCTTAAGTATGGAACTCTTAAATGCTTTTCTGCTTTTTTTATGTAGCCACAGGTTTAAGGGAAATAAGGTGTCAGGTACATAGTTCTTGTTGTCAGAACAGGGGGTCGACAGGGCACAGGGAGGGTGATGGGAGCACCGGGGGGAGATAGAGCGGCGCCGGGGTGGCAGCTGAGGGAGGGGGCTCTAGGGTTCTGGGGGAGACGGGGAAACGATGGAGCTTGCGGGCGAGGGGTCAGCCAGGAGGGGTGTGAGGGAAGGGGCCGAGGACCAGGGCGAGGGCGGGGCGGGGGAGCGGGGCACAGTCTAAGTAGTTACGTCAGATCGACTTCGGGTTTTCCAAGTCCCTCTGCAAGAGATGGCAGAATTTAACTCCTGAAAATAAACCTGGCAAATTAAACCAAAGAGCTCAGATGTGCATTTTAGTTGCAGTTTAAGTGAAAAGCCATAAGCAAGCGTAACACGTTGTCTAATAACATTATATTCCTGTCTGATACCTGAAACAATCAAGTTTGCAGAAGGCATCTCGATCTCTGCTGTAACAGCTGGTACGTCTTCCTAGAGACGTTCTGCAAACACTGCACGAGAGACAGCGCACGTGCCAGCGCAGGGCGCTTACCCGCAAAAACCTGAAAGACAAATACCCCTCAAGGTCTGTGCTACCAATATCATACGTTGTATTTACAAAAGCCTGTCTTTCCATCCATCCGTGGCCAAAAATTACACGTACCACGACTCACAGGACATCTACCTTCAAGGCAAAACATTTTTCCTAACAGCAGGCATATTAAAGGTTAACTAATTTGATGGAGGTTTTCAGAATGAGCCTTCAGGGTTCTGTAATGAAAAGCACCAGAAGAGGAAGCAAGAGATTCAAGCTCCACACAGGTATTTTGTAGCCGGTTCTTTTCTCCCAGCATTAGAGTAGCAGAGCAAGTTTTGGCCTCACCTGACCCGGGGCAGGCAGCTAACTGACACACTTTTCTTTCCCAGGCTGTACAAAGTCCTGCCTACCAACGGCCAGTCTCTGAAAAGTGAGATGAAATTTCAAAATGACAGTACTGAAGGGGAAAAAAACGTCTGTCCAGTGGAAATAAACCATGACCCACCTCCTGATTTACCAGGCTTCTGCTACAGCCAAGAGAACAAAGTGCGCATTTTAAAATATTAGCAGTTGTTTTGATATCAAATTCAACAATGCTTTAGAATTTAATATTTATCATGTAACCAGACAGTCATGGAAAGCAGCAGAAATCAAGCAGTTTTCAAAACCCACGTATAATTTTCAGAAAATAAATTGAGTGCAATTTTTTTTTTTTCTTCTTTCCTATGAAGAGAACTCTGTCATGGGGACATTGCACATCACACATCAGCTGTCCTGGTTCAGCTAGGATAGGGTTAAGTTTCCCCATCAGGGGGAAGGGATCTCCAGCCGGGTTATTCAGACCATGCTGATGTCAGGTCCGGCGCGGCAGCGCGGGAAGCTTTCCTGTGTGGCTTTGGTCACGGGAGCACGCGCGGCGGGCTGGATGTGTCCTTGCGGTATTTCTCTGTCTTGTTTACTGTTATTGCTGTTTATTGCTGTTATTATTGCTACTGTTGTTGTTCATATTGTCATTTATCACATTGTTGTATTAAATCTCTTCTTATTTCAACCCGGGGGTTTGTGCCTGCTTTCAGTCTGTCTGACCGGAGGGTGGGGAGGGACAATGGCAACGTGTTCTCCAGTCCCGGCAGGGCCTAAACCATCACATCAGCTAAATAACCTGAATACTTTGAAAACCCAAGACTCCAAGTGACCGTAAAAATTAAGTAATAACCCTTTGGATAATGGCATGCTGCACAGGAGGAATTTTGTAAACCAAACAATGACTAAGTTTAGATTCACTTTTTTTTTTTTTAATTTTATGAGCAAATCTCTCATCTCATAGCAAAGAGCTCATCTATTGCCCACGGCAAAGCAGCAGATCTGAGATAATTCGGGATGTGCCCTTCACCAGAACGCTGCCAGACCAACCACAGAGAAAGCGAGGTCTCCACCCCAGCCCTGACGCTGGGATCACCCGTCTCAGCCGTTCTCCAGGCTGTGACACCGCAGTTTGCAGTCGCCCAACCCTCTCTCGACTGTCCCCCTTGCTGCAGCCATCTTCTGCACACTGACAGATTTACACCGTGGTGTAAGGCGAACCTGTTAGTGACGGCTGTCACCGAGCCCATCCTTCGAGCGTTTCTCCAGGGCTGTGGCACCGGGGCCAGGCCCAGCTGTCCCAACCCGATATCGGGGGAGGGTTCTTAAAAAATCCCGAGAGCGAGATTAAGACACAAACGAGGTCAGATGCTGCATAACCTTATGAACTTTATTTCTATAACAACTAATAAGAGCGATAGGACAGAGAGGAAGAGAAAGGAAAAGGTTGGAATCCCTAAGCAAGAACACGGTAGAGGCGCAACTAATTACCACCACCACGACTGGGGATCCGGCGATGTTCTGTCGGTCCGATGATGCTCCACGTTCCTGGCTCTGAGTTGGTTCCCCTCTTCTTGTTGGTTCCCATCTTCTAGCTGGTTTCCCTCTTACAAAGGAGTACACAGTCTGTCTTTTTTATAGTCCCCGTCCCCACAGTTTGTCCACCCATTTCCACGGGGCTCGTTGTTGTAGGTGCCACCCCGTGGCCCTCCGTGCGCGCATGCCTGGGTGTCCATGGTGGTCGTGCTGGTGAGGGGCCAATCTGTCTCGCCGCGGTTTCCCCTCCACCCGGCTCACGCGCTCGCAGCTCGATAGATGACTGCTGATGTTCTCATCTAGGGCGGATGTGGTTTTCGTCAGGGACTGTGTGTTTGCTCCTTTACGTTGAGTCAGGAGGTGGTCGTCGTGGAGACAGCGATGTTGAGACATACTAAAAGTCCAAAAAGTTCCTTACACCAGCCCAGCCCGCACAGGGTCCGCCCAGGCCCCCCTGACCCCCGGCGCTCTGCAGAGCACAAGCCGAGGGCCCGGCCTCACCGCGCTCATCTCGCCCACGGCCTGCGGAAGCCAACGTTTTTCCGTGGAACAGGACGCTGATACCTCTGACAGTTGCCTCCCCCCCGATGTTGCCAGTCCACGACCGATCTGTGGGAATCCTTTCAAACAGGGGATAGAGAAGGACGAATGTTGGCACCAACTTACCAAACTGTTTGTTTAATGTTGGAGACAATGAGGGGGCAGGATTGTGTTTCTGCCGCTGCTTTGTGAGCTATTGGCGCCGCCTATGACAAGAAGGGAGATAAGGAGGTTATAACGGAAAAGGAGGAGAGGGACTTCCCGTTGGTTCCTGAGCCTGCACCCCCTAAGTTTGTGTGCCCCGTGTCAGAAAAGGAGTTCTGGGGGGTCCATCGATTGAAATTGAACCCTGGGTACCATTAATAATGCCTTCTGCTCCACCTTTGTCTGGTCCATCTCCTCCTGACACTCTGCCACACCCCATAGATCCATCTAAGGTGCTCCTCCCTATGGATGTGGATGATGAGCCGCCTCAGGCTATTTACCCTGATCTTCAGTCTGAACATCCTGCTGATTTATGGAGAGAGCAAGAAAAAGCAATGTCCGCTCTTCTAAAGGAAATGCAAAGCTTGGATCTCGTCAAAACGAGAGATTTGTGAGGCATATAAAAAAGCTTCTCAGGCTGTGAGAGATGGCTTGAAAGCAGTCGAAGAGAGTGTGTGTGGACCAGGGGCTGAAGGTGCGGCTTGCGGGCAAAGTAATTCTGAAAGCTCCCCACAAAACACTCAGATTACTGCAGAAATGTTAAGAGACAAAGGCAGGAGAGCTAGAGCGTGGGGAATGCAGTTCTTAGAAGACAGAGAGATGACTCCAGCAGAGGCAGATAATTATTGAAGAAGTAAATTTGGAAATGGACTAACGGCAGAAGAGAAAAGGCCATATGCCAAATATCAGTGCACGGACAAAGCTGGAGACCGTGCTGGTCCCACAACCCCGCTAAAATGGGTTGCCGACCGGATACATAGAAAAGAGGAGGGAGAGAAATCTGACCATGATGTTCCTTCTTCAACATCTGGCTTCCCCGTACCGGGACCTCCTCCTCCTCCTCCCAGTAAAGATCCGAATTATACTGCCGGACAGAGATGGAGGGGGGTGATTGAGCATGCAGTCACAGAAGGACAGACGCTGTCACCTCGTGTCACTGCAATGCCAGTGGTTGTGCAAGAAAATCAATGGGGGTGGCACCCCTTTGATTGGAAGACAGTGAGTCCGTTACAGTGAACTGTCATGGCCTTTGG
Source organism: Athene noctua (assembly GCF_965140245.1). Taxonomy (NCBI): domain Eukaryota; kingdom Metazoa; phylum Chordata; class Aves; order Strigiformes; family Strigidae; genus Athene; species Athene noctua. The sequence goes on along the minus strand of NC_134059.1, from coordinate 1,198,964 downwards.
GCATGATAATAAACAAGTTATGACTGTAATACAATCCTTTTTCCGCAGTCAAGATTTAGTGCCAGCTGATTATCAGGGCCCTTATGGAAATTATTCTTCCTCCTGCTGCTTTTACGATATTTAAAGAGAGATGGCAAGAGAAATGTGAGATTGCGATGGTAGAGCGCATCAATCGTTGGCATGGAAACGATCCCCTAAGATTTGCTACGATCGACCAACTGATGGGGACTGGCATGTACCATGATGAGGCAGCGCAAGCAGCCTTCCCCCCCCGCCCAAATAGCGCAGCAATCTCAGGCTTTTGCATTAGCAGCGCTACAGGAGTTGCCTCAAATTGGAAGACCAAAACTTCCTTATCATCAAGTAAAACAAAAGCCAGAAGACCCATATATGCCATTTATTGATCGATTGAAAGAAGCACTGCATGCTGCACCTAACCTCACACCTGATGCTGAAACGGCGGTGGGGAAGGATTTGGCTTATGAAAATGCAAATCAAAGGTGTCAGCAAGTGATTGCCAGTCTCCCAGGAAGTGCTGGTGTAACACAGATGTTCCGGTGAAGCATGTTCACGATTGCCTCAATTAACGGAGGAGCAAGAAAAGGTGCCATCCATGCAAAAGCGCTTGCTGCAGCTTTAAGACCTGTTACCATGCAAGGAAAAGGAGATCATGGACTAAAGGTGCCAGGAGAAGGGAAGGATGTTTTCTATGCGGTAAGCCTGGTCATTTTAAGCAACAATGTCCTCAAGCAAAGAAAACTACCGCAATTACAGCGCCATTTGCTGGTACCCGTAACCGATGTGATGGATTTGGACATAGGGCCTACGAGTGCCGATCAAGATTGAAGAAAGATGGGTCTCCTTTGCTGGGAAACTCCTCACAGAGCGCCTTATCGGGGGGCGCCAAGATGCTCAAATACCCCAAGTGGCGGCTGTCTTGACGAGCTCTCAGCAGCCGCTTGAGCAAGTGCAGGCCTCGATTTGGCCGTGTGAATCGACATCACAATAGTAGACGATTCAGTGCGTGTAGTTCCCTCTGCAGTTACAGGACCATTGGGACACGGACTTAGCACATTGTTAATAGGACGATCGTCGACTTCAAAACAAGGAATTATCATTATTCCTGGATTAATTGGCTCTGATTATACTGGACAGATTGGGATAATGGTGAGAATTCTGAACCCTCCAGCCACACGGCGTAGAGGAGACCGTATTGCTCAATTAATTCCTTTGCGAGCGCATGTTATTAAGAGTCAAGATCCTGAAAGGGGCAATCGAGGATTTGGGTCTACTGGACCAGTGTCTGTTGCCTTTTCACAAATAATCACCGACAATAAGCCTATGCAAACAGTCACATTGCTCGGGAATGATGGAGTTACGATCCGCTCTGTAAATGTTACGCTAGATACTGGAGCTGATGTTACTATTATCCCATATGCTGCATGGCCATCTTCGTGGCCTTTGGTCATGACGACTAACTCTGTTACAGGAATTGGAGGAGCATCCCCTACGCATCAAAGTGCACATTTTGTCACTAGCATAGATGACAAGGAAGGTCTCAGAGCACAAGTAAAACCATACATACTGCATACGACACTTTGGCTGTTAGGACGAGATGTCCTGTCTCCGTGGGGATGTGTGTTGCAGACGCCTTTTTAAGGGCAGCCATTGTAGCAAGCGACCCCCGTCACGTTTTGAAATTAAGCTGGTTAACCGATAAGCCTGTGTGGGTGGAGCAATGGGCGCTATCAACAGAGAAGCTCGCTCATCTAAAGGATCTCATGCAAGAGCAATTGAATGCTGGACACCTTCTCCTGCCCACCAGTCCTTGGAATACACCTCCCGTGTTTGCCATCACAAAGAAATCTGGAAAATGGAGACCTGCGAGCAGTTAATGCAGTGATGCAAGATACGAGAGCACTTCAACTGGGATTACCCAGTCCATCCATGCTCCCTCAAGGCTGGGACATTGTGATCATTGATTTGAAAGATTGTTTTTTCACCATACCTTTACATCCAGAAGATTAAGAAAAATTGGCCTTTTCTGTTCCTTACACAAAGAGAGCAAAACCTTCTGAAAGATATCATTGGGTAGTGTTACCACAAGGAATGAAGAATTCTCCCACAATGTGCCAATGGTATGTGGACTTAGCTCTACGACCTGTTGGAGAACATCACACCGACTGTATTTTGTATCACTATATGGATGATTTATTGCTTTGTCAACAAACACCCATTTCTGAAGAATTGATTCAGGAGCTGGCTGAGGCTTTAAATATAATGGGACTTGTTGTGGCCCCTGAAAAGGCGCAACGGACTGAACCATGGAAGTAACTAGGGATGACTTCAACTGACTCTGCTGTTAGGCCACAGAAGTTGTCGATAGTACAGAAAGTTGAGACATTAAATGATGTACAGAAATTGGTAGGAGATATCCAGTGGATTCTCAATATTTGCGGCATTATCAACACAGATGTACAGCTTTATTTGAGTTGCTGCAAGGAGATTGTAGTCCTCAAGAACCCAGGACTTTAACAGTGTCAGCTAAACACGCCCTGGATAACATTCTTCTGAAACTGAGCGCTAATTCTGCAGCCCGTCTTGACCCTGTTCAAGCATTGCAATTGTTTGTGTATAAGACAGCATCAGAGGTATCAGAATCGATACATATGCAAAGAAACAAGCATGATTATTCTTTTCAAAAAATTCAAGTGCAATTGTGTTGCCCTCAATCTGGGCTATGGGAGAGACCTATGCAACTCTTAACTTGGGGAAGGGGTTATGCTTGTGTCTCCATGCGGGAGAGCTGAGCACGCACACGACCAATGTGACCAAGCAATGCCCGTTTATTACAACTAAGAAAGCCCTTTTACAATGTTCTCCCGCACACGTGAGTAACATGCAGTACAAGTCCTCAAGATCGGACAGTTAATTTAGCCCGCGCTTTAAACCTTCTTACGATTGGATAAAAAGTGCCACATCAGCCTTGCCAGGCTCCCTGCCTTGTGGAACTTCTTCTTCTGTCCCAACCCCTGCCGGGGGTTGTTTGTCTCGTCGAGTTTCTCCCCCCTCATTCAGGGTTACGTCCTTATCGCATTCTTGCTCGGGCTGAGGCTCTTATCAGTCTTGTTCTCACGCAGGATTGCTCACATGGCCATTCTCTCGCAGAAAGCCCTCTAGAATCCCAACATCTCCACAGGTAATGATTCACCCAAGTGAGTTCCCGCGAAGTGGGTGAAACCGTGGATCACAAAGAAGGATAACACCAACCCCGTGTCCCGAGGCACTTCAGAGGCATCAACATCGACTGAACTTAGCCCTGACACCGTTGCTAACGGCACTACATCCAGCAAACAGTGAAGCTCTTTGTCTTCTACCGAATCTGCAGTCATTTTATATGGCTGTTCAAACACGGCCGCTCACCCCGAAACAGCTTGACCAACATCACAAGGCTTGTGTAGAACATGGTCTGAATTGTCGACCCTGGGTTTTTATACATTGCGCATGGTGTGATAGGGGAACTTGGAGAGTTATGCGTGCACAGGATCGGGAAAGTGTGTATAAATGTCACTTGTGTGCTGACCGGATTATCTTTTATACTAGAGCAGATTGGTTGTCTGATTTTATAGGTAGGTTCATATATCGGCCACTAGCTGTGGGTACAGGAGGACAGATTAGAATTCTTAGAGAGCAACAGCAGTTTTTTAGGGCCCTAGACCTAATTGAAGGTCTTGGGCAAAGGGTTTTAGAGAAATTAGCTTTGAACTTCGTAAACGCTTAGCTTTGCAGTGAATTAGGCAGAATAACAAGAGAGTAGACAGAAGTTGTGGCACTGGAATAAACATTCCTCGAAGCTGACAGGTGAACAAGGACGACTGGCAAAAAGAGGCCAAACCGTGGCGATACATCAAACGTGGGAAATGGGGGCGATGTCTATCTTATTTTGTTTTGTAACAGTTTGTGAAGGAATTTTTGACATTATGCCTAGAACAAATGTTTGGGTAACATGGGCAAATACATCTGGGATAAGGATTTTTGTTTGAGTCTGCTGATCAGGGATACCAATTAAACTCAGACACCAGAGTGAAAAGAGCAGGCATATTTTACTAGAAATAACTAAATAATATTACAAAAGAATACAGAAAACATACAGTGAGAAAAGACACAATAGTGCACTTAAATAGGAAAATACAGGGTAATGCATCAAATCATTACTACCTGAGAGAGAGAGAATAGTGATTAAGAAAGAGACATGACCACTCACATACTTTACCATCACCCAGCCCTGCAGGCGCTGGGCAGCCCCGGTTACAGCGAGGGTTTGGAGAACATTTCCCTCCAAGTGGGAAATCCTACGCGGTGCCTGCACCCGTAGCTGAGGCTTCCAGAGTCGCTGTGAGCGGGTCCAGCCTTATAGACCCCAAAATCAGCAAGCCAGAATAGCTGGCACCTTTGTTTTAAACGGAAATACCTGGCTTCAATCTCACATTAGGTTCCCCCCAGAGCCTGGCCAGGGCTCAAGGAAGAAGCTCAGGGAGTTTCTCTGTTTATCTGATGGGATTATGCACAAGATCTCACATCAGGTCTCGGGGACAGACACCTGCCTCCGTGACTCGGTTGTTCTATTCCCATACAAAGGAAGGGAAAGGTACATTCAAGGTAGCTACATCCTCCATGCATATTTCATTAAGGATTACGTTCCGAGTTAGCAGTTTCAGTTCAGGGCCTGTTGCTCAGGCTTCAACACTTCCACCTTTTACATCAGGATAGGTGGTTTATTATAACTTAGTATAATACCTGTTAGCACAATGGTTATCAGTTATAAAATATACAGGATTCATCTATAGGTCAACTCTGGCTTGGGCCTATTGTCCAAGCCTTAGCACTTCAATGATCCTTTTCGAACCTGTTTAATTGGCACTCCGTTGCGGGAAAATGAAACTCATTTTGGTGGATATTGGAAACAACAGAGTGTGAATCTGACGAGCAATCAAAGCGATGACGGTTGTTTCATCACAAATATCATCTATGATTGGCCGTCTGTGCCTAACACAGCTTGGCAAAAGACAGTCATTGAGAATTTAAATCAAACCATTTCTTTCCCTTTGCAAGAATTGGATTTGTTGGCCAGTGTTGCACCTGTTGAGTATGTTAATGTTACTAGGCTGCAGTACTGTGATAACGTGGTTCCTCAAATCCAAACAGTGACTGGCACAGGAGTGGTTTGGTTTGGTGACCTGTGGCGTATTAGGTTAGCACAGGATGGACGCAAAAATTTATTTGTTGGTGTGATGGTTTGACTTTGGCTAAAGGCCAGGTACCCACCAAGTCGCTCTATCACTTTCCCCCCCCTTTTCCTCTTGTTTTTTAAACAGGGCAAAGAAGGGAAAGAAAATAAGACAGACCAACCCTTGTGGGTGAAACAAAAGCAGTTTTAACATAAGCAAAGCGCAGCAAAGGTCCGCACGCGGAGGCAAAAGCAAACAGATTTATTCTCTACTTCCCATGGACAGGCGCTGTGGGGCCTTCTCAGGATCGGGGCTCCCATATGCGGGGTGGTTGCCTCGGAGGACCAAGGGTGACCCCACCCCCTTCCTCCTTTCTCCCAGATTTATACTGAGCAGACGTCACAGGGTCTGGAATGTCCCTTGGGTCAGCTGGGGTCAGCTGTCCTGGCTGTGTCCCCTCCAGAGATCTTGCCCACCCCGTCCCACTGGGGAAATGTCGGAAGGAGCCTTGGTGCTGTGTAAGCACTGCTCAGCAGCAGCCACCACACCAGGGTGCTGCCAACACCCTGCAGCTCCCAGCATAACCCACAGCACCGTGGGGCTGCTGTAGGGGAAAACCCATTCCAGCTCAGCCAGACCCAGTACAGTCTCCACCCCTTATTTCATACCATTTACGTTATGCCCAGGTCCCACGTAATATTCATTTATCCATTCCATAAGCTTTCTTCACTCCTTCAGATGTTCAGTGACTTGGCTCCCATCTGTCAAGACAGATGCTCAGGACAGAAGTATGCTTGATGTTGGACTCCAGCACCGGCTAGGTTTGGGTCGTCATTGCACGTATCTGGTTCACTCTTCGTCGTTCCTACTTCCTCCATCACGTCCTGCAACATACAACTCATTCCACAGATTACTTTCCCCCCAAGGTTAAATGTCCTTGAGGCACACACTGAGTAGCCCCACCCTCCCGCATTACCCACCAAGTACATCCAGGTCCCTGAGCAAAGACAATCCCACGAGTGGGCTTGCCTTTTCCCAAGGGAGGAGCAATCCGCACTGCCTTCCCCAGCCATTTCCCTGTGTGTGCTACAGGGACCTTATCTCCTCCCACAGGATGAAGGGGGTTTGTTTGGGCAGGACCAGGACGGTTAACAGATCCTCTGGTGTTAATTAGCCAAGTGGCTTCTGCTAAATTGATAACCCCGTGCTTCCAACATGCTCTCATCATAGTCTTCAACAGTCCATTACATCTTTCAATCTTTCCAGACGCTTGTGGGTAATAAGGGATGTGACACACCCACTCAATGCCGTGTTTCTTTGCCCAGGAGTTTATAAGATTATTTCGAAAATGGGTCCTGTTCTCTGATTTGATTCTTTCAGGAGTACCATGCCGACATAAAATTTGCCTTTCAAGACCCAAGATGGTATTTCGGGCAGTGGCATGATTTACAGGGTACGTTTCAATCCAACCTGTAGTTGCTTCTACCATGGTGAGTATGTAGCGCTTGCCTTGGCGTGTTCGTGGCAGTGGTCCAATAGAGTCAATCTGCCAGGCCTCACCGTATTGAAAACTCAGCCATCGCCCTCTGTTCCAGGGAGACTTTACTCGTGTGGCTCGCTTGATTGCAGCACATGTTTCACATTCGTGAGTGACCTGTGAGATGGCCTCCATGGTCAGGTCCACCCCTCCATCACGAGCCCATCTGTACGTTGCATCTCTCCCGAGATGCCCTGATGTTTCATGGGCCCATCGAGCTACAAACAGCTCACCCTTACGCTCCCAGTCCAGGTCCAGCCGAGCTACTTCAATTTTGGCAGCTTTGTCTGCTTGCTCATTGTTTTGCTGTTCTTTGGTGGCACGCCTTTTGGGCACATGAGCATCTACATGACGTACCTTTAGAGCCACGTTTTCCACTCGGGCAGCGATGTCCTGCCACAATGCAGCAGCCCAGATGGGTTTACCTCTGCGCTGCCAATTGCTCTTCTTCCACTCCTGTAGCCACCCCCACAGGGCGTTAGCCACCATCCAGAAGTCCGTGTAGAGATATAGTACTGGCCACTTCTCCCGTTCAGCGATCTTTAGGGCTAGCTGGATCGCTTTTACTTCTGCAAACTGACTTGACTCTCCTTCTCCTTCAGTGGCCTCAACGACTTGTCTTGTGGGACTCCACACAGCAGCTTTCCACTTCCGATGGCTTCCTACCACACGACAGGATCCATCAGTAAAGAGAGCATAACGCCTCTCATCTTCTGGTAAATCGTTATATGGCGGTGCCTCTTGGGCACGAGCCACCTCCTCAGGCAATGCTCCAAAATCTCTACCTTCTGGCCAGTCCATGATCTCTTCCAGGATCCCTGGATGGTTGGGTTTCCCCAGTCGAGCCCGTTGCGTGATTAATGCTACCCATTTACTCCAGGTAGCACTGGTTGCATGGTGTGTGGAAGGGATGTTTCCTTTGAACATCCAATGTAATACAGGCAGCCGTGGCGCCAAGAGGAGCTGTGCTTCTGTACCAACAACTTCTGAAGCAGCTCGAATCCCCTCATGTGCTGCCAGTATCTCCTTTTCAGTTGGAGTGTAGTGGGCTTCTGATCCTCGATATCCCCGGCTCCAAAATCCTAATGGTCGACCTCGAGTTTCACCTGGTATCTTCTGCCAGAGGATCCATGTGAGTCCGTGCTCCCCAGTTGATGTGTGAAGTATATTTTGCACAGCTGGTCCTGTCTGAACAGGCCCAAGAGCTACCGCTCGAGCTATCTCGTTTGATGTGCTCAAAGGCTTGTTGCTGCTCAGGACCCCACTCAAAATTGTTCTTTTTTCGGGTCAGTTGATAGAGAGGGCTCACAAGCTGACTGTAACCTGGAATATGCATCCTCCAAAATCCCACAAGTCCTAGGAAAGCTCGTGTTTCCTTCTTGTTGGTCGGTGGAGACATAGTTGCTATCTTGTTGAAAACATCCAACGGCACATGACGGCGTCCATCTTGCCATTTTATTCCCAAGAACTGAATTTCTCATGCTGGTCCCTTGACCTTGCTTTTCTTTATGGCAAACCCAGCTCTCAGAAGAATCTCAATTACTCTTTGTCCTTTCTTGAACACTTCTTCTGCCTCATTGCCCCACACAATGATGTCATCAATGTATTGTAGATGTTCAGGGGCATCACCCTTTTCCAGTGCAGTTTGAATTAGTCCGTGACAAATAGTGGGGCTGTGCTTCCACCCCTGGGGCAGTCGATTCCAGGTATACTGGACACCCCTCCGCGTGAAAGCAAACTGTGGCCTGCACTCTTCTGCCAAAGGAATTGAAAAGAATGCATTGGCAATGTCGATTGTGGCGTACCACTTGGCTGCCTTTGACTCCAGTTCATACTGGAGCTCTAACATATCTGGTACAGCAGCACTCAGTGGTGGCGTCACTTCATTCAGGCCACGATAGTTTACTGTTAACCTCCACCCTCCGTCAGACTTTCTCACTGGCCATGTTGGGCTATTAAAAGGCGAACGTGTCTTACTGATGACACCTTGGTTCTCCAGTTGACGAATCAATTCTTGGATGGGAGCCAGAGAGTCTCGGATTGTACGATACTGCCGTCGGTGCACGGTCCTCATAGCAATTGGCACCTGTTGTTCTTCAACTTGCAACAGTCCCACAACAAAAGGATCTTCTGAGAGGCCAGGCAGATTAGATAACTGTTTTACCTTCTCTGTGTTCACACTGGCCACACCAAAAGCCCATCGGTATCCTTTTGGGTCTTTGAAGTATCCCCTCTTGAGATAGTCAATGCTCAAGATGCAAGGGGCTTCTGGGCCAGTTACAATGGGATGTTTTTCCCACTTGTCCCCAGTCAAGCTAACCTCGGCCTCCAGTACTGATAGTTCTTGACAGCCCCCTGTCACTCCTGAGATCCAGATAGGTTCTGCCCCTCTATAACTTGACGGCATTAGTGTACATTGTGTCTCGGTGTCAATTAAAGCCTGGTACTTCTGTGGATTTGATGTGCCAGGGCATCGAATCCACACTGTCCAATACACCCGATCATCCCTTTCCTCCTCCTGGCTGGAGGCAGGGGCCCTCTATTCCCGGTCTTGGTCACAGTCTTCACTGTCTGACTCTTGCCGTGCCAGGCCGGAGGTTCCTTCTTCAGGATCAAGGGAGGTGATCTCAGTCTTTCTGTATCTGGGAGATCGCTGGTTACTTCCTTGTGGTTTTACACCAGCTACATTAACAACCTGCTTGGATGTCTTCTTGTTGGCAGGGGTCTTTCCTCGCAATTCATGTACACGTGCTTCCAACTTAAAGGTGGGTGACCATCCCACCTCCTCACGTCCTCCCCCTGGTCGCGCAAGAAGAACCAGAGTTCGCCACGTGTCATGCGCCTTGGCTTTCCTTTCCCCCTGACTGGGACAGAAGAGAAATGATTTCTTGGGGAGCTGCTAACATCCAGGGCACTCGCCCGTAGAGATGAGGAGGTACCAAGACTCTCTTCAAAGTTCTGAAGCCAGGAAGAGATTGCCTCCACAGTTGGCGTACATCTTAGTCCTTCTCCTGCATCCATTTCGGGGTAGTGCATCGCGGCCAAGCCGGCAGAATACGAGGATGGCGCACCTTTAATCACCTTCCTCCACATGGCCCGTGTGCATGGGACATCCTCTGGATTTTTAGGGGCTCCATCGTTATCTGGATCACCACAGATGACTTCCATCACTGCTAATTCTCTCAGGTACTGGACACCTTCATCTGCAGTAGCCCACTTCCCTGGGGTGTGGTCCATAAGATCTTCCTTGAAAGGATACCTTGCTTTAACACTTGAAAGGAGCCGTCTCCACAGACTGCAAATTGTTGTCTCCTTTCCAATTCCCCTTTCAATTCCTCGATTTCTAGCAAGGGAACCCAGCTGTTGGGCTTCCTTACCTTCCAGCTGTTGAGCATCTGCCCCATTATCCCAGCATCGCAGCAGCCAGGCAGCGATCCGCTCACCCGGCTGGCGGCAGTAGTCTTGCCGCAGATCTCGCAGTTCTGATGACGTCAGGGACCGGGTAGTTTCTGCCTCCTGTTTAGTTCTGTTATTCCCTCTTCTGATTCCTTTGCTGAAGGACCAGCTTCTTCCTCTTCTTTCTCCTCCCTTATTAATCGAGGGTATGGGCCTGTTGTTCTCCTTGTCCATTGTTTCTTTTTTACTACTGGGGCAATCTCTGCTGTTGTTGTTATTGTTTGAGTTCCCCTGTCAACCACAGTCCTTTGGGAGTGCTGAACTGCAGCTCGGTAAGCACAGGTACAGCGCTAGAAGTTGGTGATACTCATTGGGATAGGCAAGGCACCCCTCTATCAGGTGATGGGTCAATTTTGTGGGGTTGCTTGCCTGTTCAGGGGTGAGATCCCAGGCTACAGGAGGTGATAACCGTCCTAGGAATCTGCCCAACTCCTTCCACTCCCCCTGCCACCCAGGAACAGGCCGCCTCAGAGCACATTTTGGCACCGATTCACTCAAAATTTGCCTTCTCTTACACCAAAAGCATACCGAGCTCCACACAACCCACAACAGGCGAACATCATTAATAAAGAGTATCCATGAGCTAACATAAGGATGACTAAGTACCTCGGGAGCCTGTGAAATAAAACCACTCATGATGTTCCCGATTCCTTGCAGCATGTTCCCGAGCTTAACAAAATAAAGATAAGCAGCGCAAAAAACAAGCCCGTGACCAGCACAAGAGCTTGTTGCTTAATAACTACTATAGCTACAGCACATTTAATATAAAACTGCCGTTGTTTTGCCCCACGTTGGGCGCCAGAATAGACTGTGATGGTTTGACTCTGGCTAAATGCCAGGTATCCACCAAGTCGCTCTATCACTTCCCCCCCCTTCCCTTTGTTTTCTCAACAGGGTAAAGAGGGGAAAGAAGATAAACGAACCCTTGTGGGTGAAACAAAAGCAGTTTTAATATAAGCAAAGCAAAGCAAAAGTCCGCGCACGGAAGCGAAAGCAAAGAGATTTATTCTCTACTTCCCATGGACAGGCGCTGTGGGGCCTTCTCAGGAAGCGGGGCTCCAATACGCGTAGTAGTTGCCTCGGAGGACCAAGGGTGACCCCACCCCCTTCCTCCTTTCTCCCAGCTTTATACTGAGCAGACGTCATATGGTATGGAATATCCCTTTGGTCGGTTTGGGTCAGCTGTCCTGGCTGTGTCCCCTCCCAAGATCTTGCCCACCCCGTCCCACTGGGGAAAATATCAGAAAGAACCTTGGTGCTGTGTGAGCACTGCTCAGCAGCAGCCACCACACCAGGGTGCTGCCAACACCCTGCAGCTCCCAGCATAAACCACAGCACCGTGAGGGCTGCTATAGGGGAAAACCGATTCCAGTTCAGCCAGACCCAATACAGGGGCGCAGCTCAGGGGCTCCCCAGTGCTGCCCTTCGGAGCTGCTCCACGGCCAGGAGTGGTGTCGGGGGGCTGGGGGGCTGCGCTGGGGAACCCTCGCTGACCTTCATGCCCTGAGGTGAACTTCGGCCCAGAATGGGTGAATTCCTGGGTTTGCTGCTGGTCAGAGGCGGACAAGTGCGCTCCTGGTCTGTGTTTAACCTTATCAATTTATTCTAAAGGAACAGTTGGCCCCTGGGGCTCTGTGGTAAGCGGGACAGTTTTCCAGCAGCTGCTGGTGTCTGTCCCAGCTCTTGGGGGTGCCGAGGTGGACGGTCCGGCTCTCCAGGGCCGAGGGACGGCGGCTGCTGCCAGGCTGGGATCTCGAAGCTTCGTCGAGGCGCCTGCAGAGAGAGGAGAGTGATGAGGTTTTCAAACCCTTGCTCTGCACTAAGAGCGGTGGGCTGTGCTGCTGACAGGGTGTGCCGTAGCGGGCACTGGGGGCAGAGCCTGCAGACAGGATTTTTTGGATGTGTGACACTGGGTGACCCAAGGACAGCAATTACCTGGCACGCCCAGTGGTTGAACCGCCCCTGTTCTTTCAGCAGAGGCTGGCACCGCCTGGCGGCCTCCTTCCCCAAACACCTCCTTCTCCACAGAACCACGGCCATTCCCTTTAGGAAGAAAGAAAGGAGGTCAGATTAAGCAGAAGTAACCGTTCCTCATCAGGACCATGGTGCCTTCCGAGGGCAGTCCTTCTCAAAAGACATTCACAGTGCCAAGAAACAAGGCCTGGACGTTTGGGGGTGCACCTGGTCACCAAAAAAGGTGTCATTCATGGAGAAAACTTTCAGCGCTAGACCCTTTCCAGCTGACCAGTAGACAGCAAATCCTGACCTGCCCGGAGACTAGGAGACTGCACGTGGTCTTGTTCACACGCCACTTAGTGCATTTTTGGCAACCTGCAAGGTGATGGCAGGTTACGTCCTTCAGAGAGGACAGGAAGATGCTGTCGCCCGTCGCGCTGGGGAAAGAGCTTTTCTGAGCAGCACTTCCCACCGTCCCCCAAAACTAGAGGAAAACCACCAGCCAGTTTTCCAAAGCACAGCTAGAAGCAGAGAGATAAAGGCCCCGAGACGGAATTCACAGCCCTTCCTTTTCGCTGTCTTCAGGTCAGGTGTCCGGCCTGAGGCTGGGTGTCCAGCTTTCACCCGTCCCTGACACCGAGGCGTCACCGAGAGGCCTCAGACATCAAGGAGAACGACGGGGCTGGACTCTGAAGCTGGGGCTGCTCCCATCCTGGCCAGGGCAGGCCTGCAGCCCCGGCACTGTCTGCTGCTCTCAGCCAGCCCCAGCTGCCGGCGCATCCTCTGCGCTCTCCCCGCCGGCCACTGGCAGGGTGCTGCCCCCTCAGCACTGAGCAGCCACCAGCTCCTCAGCAAGTCCCTCCCGCACTCAAGGCGTGAGCACCACCAGCTCCGGCCAGCTGGACACCACCGTCTGCCCAGAACAGCTCTGGCCCCAGTAAGGCTGTAACTGGGGCAGCAGCGGTTCCTGGGGCTCGGCTGGAACCCCAACTGCCAGCAGAGACTCGACCCTCTCTGCAGCTTGACAGCGCCCGCAAGGCCCGAAACTGAGCATGGCCGCAGGGAGGCTCTGGGCGGCCCCTTCCTACTGTGCAGGCTACGCCTTGTCCCTCCACGCGTCTAAAACCTCAGCTTGCCAAGGCTTCTGCTTAACAGGGACAGACACCCACCCTGGGCTGGCACGGCCCGTTCCAGCTCCTTCAGGATTTCCTGGAGGACTTCTGAGTACCGCTGCGAGGGTTGTCCCACTTCAGCATTATCCTTTGCTCTTTGAGGACCTGAACAGAAAGTCCAGAGTTAAATTTCTCACCAATACAATCCTGGAAACGAGTGCTACGTCTACCAAGTCAGTCAAGGCTGACTACTCACGCCTGCGACGCCAGCGAAGCTCCAGCGCAGGATCTGCACGACGAGCTGGCAGAGCCCTCCCTGTACCCACATCTGCAACCAAACACCCACAAGAATTCCCATCAGGCACCGTCATGACCGAGCAGCAGAACATAAAAGTGGATCACGCACGGACACTGCACACACAGTGCAGGCCCACGTTCTCACAGCCACCAGAGACGCCTCGCTCACATCGGGGCTTTGAGCCGGCGGCTCTCCAAGGACGTTCAAAGCCGTGACGTACCCGTGCGATTTCCCTGAGCTTCTGCCCTGGATCGCAGCTGGGAAGCTGCAGAGCCATCGCCTCCAGACACCTCTGTGAACAGACAGAACAGAGAAGCTCCCAGGACCTATTTCTATACACCTCTGCAGGGCTGAACGGCCGCGAAGGCAGTTCCCACACGGGAGTGCTCCGTGGCACTCGTCTCCCCCCTCCATCAGGAGCGCTGTGCAGACAGGTACTGGGTGCCTGGAGCAGGCGGATGGAAAACCAAACATGCACAGAGGCGTTGGGAGCAAGGACCCCCTGGAGTGCACACCAGCTCTGAGCTCCTTGGCAAGGCAGAGTGCTCACAGCATCCAGTCCCTCTCTGCTCCTCTTCCGCACGGCTGAGCGTGGGCCGAGAGAGTGTTAAGTGAAATTTCACACAAACGGAGTATTAAAACCCGAGTGCTCACTCATTCAAGGGACGTACCTGTGGGATGGCCCTGATCCTCCCTGACTAGAGCCGGCTGAGCCGTCGAGTGGCCACTGGCTCCGGGCACAGCTGTAAGCAAGCACGTTCCCATTAGAGGTTGTGAGCTCCTTTCCCAGTGACCTGCAGCGACTGCAGGGGGTCAGGTAATGCCCTGGGGCCCAGACATGGGGGGAGATTTCCAGAGGTGCAGAGGGGCCGGGGTGACCTGGGAGCTGCACCCGGAGGCTTTCAAAATACGGTTTCCAGGCCCTGTGCAAGAGCCCTCAAGCACCGGACGGACAAACGTACGGCCCCTGGGGATTTCTCCCTGGCACGTGGTTTCTGGGCGGAAAAGGCGCCCCCGTGAAAACGTTATTGTTCCCGTGTCTGGTGGAGAAGAGCCCAGAGGCTGCCCCAGTGCTGCCCCGTCTGTGCCCCGGGCTGTGGGCTGGGGCTGTGTGTCCCATGGCGACCTGGGCTCTGCCTCCCGCTGCACGTGGAGCTGGACACAGCTGGCCCGGCCCAGCCCGGCCCCGCGGCTCTCCCGGCTCTGCCCCGCCACCACCCCAGCCCCGCTGTCAGCCCGAGGTGCAGTGGGTGCTGCCCCACGCTGCCAGGGCTGGGCGCTGGCCCTCACCTGCCCACCTACCTAATGCCCGCGCTCGCCACGGAGCGGCCCCGGCCCCCTGGGCTCGCAGGGCCACCAGAAGCAGGAGGAGGATGAGCGTGGGAGTCATGGTCCCCTTCACCTGCACCTGCACCCGCACCACGTCACTGCCGCTGCTACCGCTGCTGCCGCTGCTGGCACGTCTGATGTGGTGCCCGGGCACAGCACTGCACACCCCGGCGTGGCACCGCAGGGCTCTGTGACGTCACAGTGCGGCCTCTCCCCCGCAGCCACGGCCCTGGGGCAGGGGCACGTTGGAGAGGAGACGCTCTGGCAAGAGCATCTTTTTTTCCCAGCTGAGGGCAACAGGCGGCAAGCGTGATGGAGGGCTGCTGCACCGCGGCTGTCAGCTCTGAGCTGTGCAGCTTGTTCCCCACAAAACTGCTGCGCAACTTACTCAGAGCAAGTTATAGTATTACTCAGAGTGTTTTTAAATATTGCTGAGAAACCTGCTTGCCCAGACTCTGCTGTGGCATTTCACCAAGGACTACTGTGTCCATCAAAACAAAGCAGTTCACTGTGAAAATCGGGTCAGTCACACTCCATTTTTACCACCGAGCCCACAAAACGCTGCTGCGAGCCCCCCGCCCGCGAGCCCCCCTGTGCCTCCCCACGGCAGGGCAAGAGGCATCTGTTTAGCCTGTGCTGAATGTCCTGGGGTGCGCTTTCAGCCCTGCGAGCGTCCGCAGCACCATCAGCAGCATCCAGGGACAAGCTACTGAGAATACCCGACAGTTGAGGGAGCAAAAAAAAGCCTTTGTGGTGAGCCAACAACGAGTTTTGCAACACTGCTGGACAGTTTGCTTTTCTCACAGATATTCAGTGGAATATTAGCCCCCGCCCCCCTTGGTTTTTTGTGCGCACATCTTGTTTTTCCTAAGTGCCACCTACCTTTCTTCACTTTGAAGTTAATTACTAACTAGCAATGTTAGGAGAGCAAAAATTACCATGAGTAGCATTTTCAAAACCGTAAAATTATCCATTTGAATGGGTTTGCATCTTACCAGAACTCCACCTGCTCAGTCTACAGGCATGCCCCTGTTTTGAAAGCACACAGCTGGTACGTCTTCGATAGCCACACCACCAGTAGCACAGCAGGGCTCTGAAGCAGAAATTGCCAAATTCAGCTCAATTCCGTGTCTGGTTCCAGTCCTCCGACCAGTTTAGAAATCACTTGCCTTACAGGAGCCAGACGTGAACAGCGCAGTGTCCCAGGCACAAGTCGGGCTCTCGTCACCCTGCAGCTGCGCTGTGCCAAGCAGCTGCCCGTGGCATTGCCAGCGTGTCAAAAAGTGAGGAAAAAGGTGAATCCGTGAGCGGGGGGAAACTGTCTGGTATGGCAGGGGGGTGAGCTCTCGGGATGGAGTATGGGTGGTTTCCGCCTGTACCCATCCTGTAAATGTGGCTGTCAGAAGGAAGCACGAGAGAAAACAGATTCTTTCACCAATACAGTATGAGCTCAGAAAGTGTTCTTGGGAAATTTGATCTTTTTTTTTTTTTTCCCTCTCTCTCTCTATAAAACCAGAGTATTCAAAGTGTGATTTTTAGAATAATGCAAGAACTTGTATGAGTCGACACGTTCCTAAGCCAAGGATTCTATTCCCTAATTGCTAAATTCCTATGCACAAGTGCCATTTATAAGTACTTTAAATAAGGAATTGTCAGCTTTCCAGTTCCCTCCAACCACTACTGTGCCGTTCCTCTGGGCCTTGCCCGGTGCTCCAGGTGTCCTGCCGCCCGAGCGCCTCGGCAGATCGGCTGCCTCGTGGTTCCCCACTCGCCTTCTCTCCCCCAAGGCCGAGCGGCACTAGTGAAGCTGTCTGCTGCCGCTGCCAACCCACCCGCCCCTCCAGCCCGCTCCCAGCGCCGGGGTTCTCTAAAGGTGCTTCTACCCCCAAGGAAAGAGCCCTGGGCCCTGGGAGAGAAGGGCCGAGGCTCAGCCGCCGCCCCAGGGACACGGGACGGGGCCGCTCGGGGCTCCTGGGGGGCTGCGGCTCCCGGGCACGGCACGGAGCCTGGCTGGAGCCAGGACCCCGCTCCCGGTTTGCAGAGTGAGAGGACTGTCTGAGCGTGCGTGGAGAGGCCGTGCAGACGGCTCCAGCTCTGGCCCGCGCCGGGCAAATCACCCATCCCACCTCAAGCGTCTTCTCTCTGCGCTCAGTGAAGCCGCTCAGATGAGGCAGTGTGGCTCGGGACCTGCCCAAGCGCAGCTTCAGGTTTAATCCTGACACTCCCGGGGACCCCCTGCCAAGGAGAGCCCTGTGCTCCCCCCTCCGCCACTGGTCACCCGTGGCCCCTGAACTGCATCGCCTACGTGCGCTGGCCAGCGGCTTCGGCACAGTCATGCCCACAAGCCAGAGGCATTTGCTTTGCAGGGGATCTGCGTGACACGGCTTCAGCAGCACAAATATTCCGTTAGAAAGCAGAGATCAACTCCAGACTGAAAACAAATGCAACTGCCTTTAGCACAGGAGGGAACAAACATCGATTACTTGATTGAAGGTCCTCTCCCAGGTAGACTGATCCTCAGTGATTTAGTGTCAAATCCACCCCAAATCCCGCTCGTTTCAGCCCCGTTTCCCAGCCTGCACACACCGTGACGGCCCTGCCGTGCCGGGGCAGAGCATCCTGCAGCCACCCAGCAACACCTGCCAGGCGCCGGGGGCTGGCGGGGTCTCGGGGAGCCCCCGGGGCTGCGCGAGAGCTGGGGGGGCTCCGGCAGCAGAGATCTGCAGCCAGCACTGGGCTGGGACCGCTCTGCTCTGACCACCCCTCCTGCAGAGCCCGCACGGACTCTGTGGGCCCGGGGAGCTACTCCTGCCTGAGCCCAGCAGAAGCAAAAGGCCGGGCTTGAACCATTTCTAAACGGGAGCTGGAGTGGTTCGGATTTAACAGCTCTCAATGTTTCCAAGTCCCGGGAAGGCCCTGGAGTGTGGCCAGCGACACGCCCGGGTCCCCGAGGAGAGCACAGCCCTCCCACACACGCCCGAGGGTCGCTTGCCTGCAGCGTGGGGTGGAGGCAGCCCCCAGCCTAAAGACCCCTGGGCAAGGCCACCGCCGCCCCCGGGACCGGCCGTCCCCCAGCTCTGCTGAGCTGCCCTGCGCTGCAGCGAAGACACAGCCCCGGCTCTCAGCAGGCGAGACGCAGATGACGGACAGAACAACACAGCACACAGGCATGGATGGACACGAACGTCAACACCACCACAAACACACACAGCACATCTCCCCTCAGCCCCACACCCAACAGACGGCAGAAGCACGTGGTGCCCAGGGAAGGAAGGAAGGTTCAGCCGGTCCAATACTTCTGTGTTTTAGGAAAGCGAGCCTGACAGCTGTGGAATAATCCTTGCAATTATGGTCTTCATGAGCACGAGGGAGTGATGGTTCCTGGGTTGGCTCATTTCAGTTGTCTGCTCCACACCGAGAAGCTGCTCCCGACCGGCACAAATATGCAGCATTTTGTGTAAATGTTGCAGGACTGAGCACTGAAGCAGCAGCAGAAGCTTAGAGGACAGTTTCTTCCCCATCCTGGGCCTGCACTGAGGGCAGACAACTGCATCTGGGCTTCTATCATCCTACAAACCAACGAGAAAAACATTAGCTTCACAAAAAACACCCTAAGCTTCGAGCTACTGATACACCACTGTAAGAGATTTACTAGGAGCAGCTGCCAGAGCAAGCAGAGGAGCCGGTGCTGCCCTTGACCTGGGGCTGCACTGCTGGGTGGCGGGAGCTGCTCCGCAAGGGGCGAGGGGCTGGGGGGCCGCCAGCTTAGCACCACAACTAAGGGATTTGCAAGGAGATTTCGGGAACAGGGAAGGGGGCAGAAGCGGCCACCCAAAAGGATTGGAACCGTCCCCTACGCCAGCGGCCAGCAGCAGATACTTAAGGGTAGCGTAAGGAATGGAACCAAGTGCTGCACCCGCTGCTCCTGCAGGGACCAGCCTGGGGACTCGACCGGGCGCAGGTCAGGGGCCGACCCACGCAGGACTCACCTCACGGGGCTGCTGCTCCTCTGGCCCCGACAGCAGCTCCCAGGGCGTCTGGGTCGCCTCCGAAGGGACTGTCCTTCCTCTGCTCGTGTCCTCAGCAGCTCTCCCTGCGCTACCCCCCCTCTCCCCTGTTGTCACAGAGTTCTGGCTGCTCCCCCTCAGCTTTCACCCCGCCTGCTCTGTCCCCTCCTGCAGCCTGTCCTGGCCCCCACAGCCCCATCCCAGGAGCTGTCAGGTGTTGCTGGGTGCCCGGGCACAGCTCCTTGGCTCCTGCAGACCCTCTCCACCTCGGCTCTGAGCTCAGGGATGTTTCTGCATTCAGCTCCTCTCCAAAGGACGTGGGAACAAAAGATGTGCTGTGCCCCCCTGCCCCCCGCCTTGCCCTGGTCCTCGGCCCCTCCCCTCACACCCCTCCTGGCTGGCCCCTCGCCCGCAAGCTCCATCGGTTGCCCCTTCCCCGTCCCCCCAGACCCCTAGAGCCCCTCCCTCAGCTGCCACCCCGGCCCCGCTCTATCTCCCCCCACTGCTCCCATCACCCTCCCTGTGCCCTGTCGACCCCCGGTTCTAACCCCAGCAACCGCCCCGCCCCAGGCCACCTCTGCTCCCCACTCCCCAGTGATCCCTCCCTGCCAAGCTCCCTTGACCCCGCTGCTCCACCCATGGCCTCGCCTCCACCTCCCGACTCTGCTCTGGCCACCCCCGCATCGTCCTACCGTGCAAAATACATCTTCTGCAGGTGCTCCTCTCCCTCAGACAGAGCACCAACACATCTTTCCCTTCCAATCCTCCCTCGTCCATGTCCTCCTCTTCTTCCTAAAAAGGACTCGCTACATCCATCCCTTCAAATTCTCCCTCATCCCCGTCCTCCTCTCCCCCAAACAGAGCACCAAGCACATCTTCCCCTTCAAATCCTACCTCGTCCATCTCCTCCTCTTCTTCAGAAAAAGGACTCCTCACATCTGTCCCTTCAAATTCTCCCGCATCCCCGTCCTCCTCCCCCTCAGACATATCACTTGCCATGTCGTCCTCCCCTGAAGTATCTCCCTCCTCCATGTCCTCCTCTCCGTCAGACTCCTCTTCTTCTGATTCCTCCTCATCACTCTCAGGCGGTTCCTCAGCCCCACCCCATCCCTCGGGCTGCATTCTGCTTTCCTCCTCATCAAGCAATTCCCCTGCTCCTGGCAGCTCCTCTTCCCCAGTTCCCCGCTCCTCGAGTTCTGCCTCGCTCTCCATCCCCTCCACCAGAACTCCCTGTTCCCCAGGTGTCATCTCAATGCCAAAGGCCCTTCCTTTCCCTATCCCCTGTCCTTTGGGATCTCCCTCTGCCATGGCACTCTCTTCAGGTGCAGATTCCTCTACCACAGGCTGACCCTCTGCCTGCAGCACAGCCACTGCTTCGTCCTCGGGCAGCAAGTCTCCCAACCGTTCCACTTCTTCTCCTGCCTCTTTGGTGAAAACTTCTTCCTCTTCAACAAAATGTGCCTCCTCAATTGCTTTTGTCTCCCCTAGCATCGTCCTTTCTCCTCCCGCTTTTTCTGCTGCTTCCTGCACATCAAGTGTTCTTCTTCCTTCTGCCACAAAAGTTCCGTCTGGTGCTATTAAATATAAACAAAACAATAGTTTTACTGAGAATTGTGTTAGTGTTAAGGCTGTTTACAGGGCTATTGTTAAAGATGCTATCTCTCCCAAGCAATGAGGGGACCATCGGCATGGCGACAAGACGACAGCTGGCTCTGCTGCTTCTCATCATGCACCTTTGCTCTGACTACGTTTCTAGTGCTGCTGTTCGGGCATCTGGCATAACCAATTTAAGCCAAAATGCCGATGCCCGACCATCTTTCAACTCTGACAGCTCTGCTTGCCCTCTGTACTCTCCCTCCTTCCCTCACCTGCCTAGCAGGGAGCCCAGGTGTGTCTACGAAGTAGCTATAAGCTTGGCAGTAATGTTCAAAAGTTAAGAAATAGGTGGTAAATTGCTCACGTAAAATACGCACACACAGGAAAAAGAATACTCAGCTCTTTGTGTAATTGCTTCCCATGGATTCTGTAATTACATCAGGGGAATAACACAAGGTCGATTCCTGCCCGCTGGGAATTTCACGGCAGTGCCCTCACGGAATTCTGTGCTGTGGGGTCTGTCCCGAGGCAGCCCCCCCGGCAGCCTGTGCTGCTGCACCAGTGCTCTGTACAAACACGGCACGTTCCGGTTCTTGAAGAAAAGAGAAGTTTTGTGCCACCACAAGGAACAAGAGCAACGTCTTTCCCAAGCTACCTTTCCCAAACTGTGCAAAGGCTGTCTTGCCCCAAATCATCTCCCACTCCTTTTGACTTGTTTTACCCTCCTGCACTGCTGCTGCACCCCACAGTTACTGCTTTCTGCTGCTTGCTGGCGCAACCCACTGTGCAACCAGAGCCCCTTTCTGGACGGCAGACAGAGAAGGCTCCAGGCCTCGAGGACGCTATTTGCCTGGCCCATCTCTGCCAGCCGAGTGGAGCTCGTGTCCGGCTTGCCACAACCCTCCCCCTGGCCCCGCTGCTCCCCGCGCCCACCCCTCCCTTCCTGCCCTTCAGAGCCGGGCCCGACTCGCTCCCAGGTCTCCGCAGAGGGAACTGGAAGGTGCACAAGGAGCCCAGGTGGCTGCAGACAGTGCAGGAACCAGGAGCAGGCAGGACAGGCTGGGAAGACAGTTTCCAGAAAGAGAAGGGAGGATGGGGAAGGAGAGGAGAGAGCTCAGCAGGTTGCTTCCTCCCACCAGACCCCACATCGCTAAACACTGGAACACACTTCAAAATTATAATTAAAAACTCTACATTTTGCAATACAAGAAATCATGCCTTCGTCCAAGACGCATCTTGCACCAGGTTTGTTGCTTATGTTCACTACTAGCTTTCTGTACCTTATATTTTAAATTTTTTCTTATTTATACATATTATATATATATATATCTACATATATATAAAAAGGCAGTTAACAATCACTACCATACTTTTACACCACTCACACTGAAAACCCTACCTCCTGAATCTGGGAGAGCTCAGGTCTACTACCAACATCAGTAACATGAAATCATTTTAAAACTTTCTAAGGGAAGTTTTGGTACAAAATGAAAACATCCCAAACTGTCATCCCAGCTCAGAGTAAATATTCCTCTCTCCACAAAAGTACAGTGTCCAAACTGTCCAGCTGCTTATACCGGACTGAGTCTAATGTAATGGATTTTGCTGGTCCCTGCAAAATAGATGCTTTGTTCACTTTGCCTGAAAGAAACCAAATGCTGTGTGGTGCATGGCATAGTCTGCCTGTTTACCTGCTTCGTTAGCAGAAAGAGCAGTTTATTTACTCTGGCTGCTGATTACAACGTATTCCCTTCTGTAAAGTGAGGTCTTGCCTTAGGCAGAATGATAACAGCAACCGTGAGGTTGTTTCAGCATTAAAGTATTCCAGATGAGGCACCGTGGAACCTGAGAAGGTAACAACTAGGAGATTCGGGTCTTTCCAAAGACCACCTGCCCCCCGGGAAGCAAACAGGTTTCAACCCCGATCCAGAGGGACAACTGCCACAGAAGTCGGGCTGCCCAGGAACTACATCTTCGCTACCCTGCTCTCTGCATCAGAAACACGGATCCGTGTGAAGACCAACACATGAAGACCACCAGGCTTTGAAACTAAATGGTACCGACTGTTGTCTGCAGTCAGCTGATGGGACTGAGGCAGAAAGAGTTTCACCTGACGAAGAATTACTGAGGAAAAAGACAATTGCTGACAGACCAGAGACAAGAAGGAACCTCCAGCCTCCTGCATACACTCTCCAGATGAAAGACAACTCACCTTACAAGACTGTGCTCTTAGGCTACATAGAGGAAGGAGGTCAAAAGGCTCCCAGCTGACCAGAAAAACAAACTTGCAACACCCTGGATTAATGTGTCAACGTACAAGACCGTGTGCAACTTGCAATTTAAAAACAGTAGAGTTGGCCTGTTCCTGCCAGCTGTTAGAGCCTTAGAGGATGGCAGAAGGAAATGGAAGAGCAGCAGTGCAGACTGAAGTCAGTTTTAACCTGTGGGTTTCTTCGCTTTTCAGACTCACTGCCGCTGGGGAGCGGAAGCTTAAGGTGACCTTCCGGTACGGCTGATGGCCGCAGCAGGATGGCTGGCTGGAACACCCCCCGGGTGACAGGCAAGGCTCTTCTGTCGGGCAGACCACGCTCCCAGCAATGAATGGCTCAGGCTGCAGGGACCAGAAACGTTCTTGGAGGGAACCAAGACCAAGCTGAAGGTTCCTCACTGCCAATTAGGCCAACTGCTCACCAGGAGATGAGCTTGGGAGACAAACGGGGCGCAGCACGGAGATGGAGGCTGCAGCTCAGCTGCCCTCCATCTGTCAGTCCCACCCTGCCTGTCCTGGACATTCACCTCCCCAGGAGCCCCTGCGCTACCTGGAAGCAAAGGGAAACTCGCTAGACTCCTGCTTTCCACAGCTCTTTTCTTGACTGGCACCCAGTTTTTCATGGCCTGGATTCTTTTCCTAGGACCATTACAGCTGCCAACAAAGCAGTTGTTTACTGTAATACAGGTTAACTACACATGACTGCAGAAGCCAGATAGTCACCACCCAATTTTGTACAAGTTAGGAGAGAAAAGAGCAGACATAGGGTTTGATAGACTAGCAAGGAAAGGGAAAGGGCAAGCACTTCTATAAAAAGACTTCAGATGAATCAGATTTCATCCCTGCTCAACAGCCAACCTCACCTTCACTGGCATCATACTCCCCACTTTCTAGGACCTCTTCTTCCACATCTGGACAGGAGTCATCAGGTTCAGAATACACGTGACGACCACATCCAGGTGCCGTTGCTGTTTCCACCTGGACTGGACTGCAATCTTCAAGAACTATCACAAAGTTACAAAAGAGGAAGCCGGAAAGAGAAGCCATTAAAAAGCAAAAGGCGTGAGGCACAAATGACTGGGCAGCCACCACCTGGCAATGACTCTGGCACCTCCAGCCTGCCCCGGATTCGCGCCTCTGTTGTGACAGGAGGTGTGTTCACAGTCCCAGAAAACACCACCGCTCTCAGACACTGACGAGAGTACAAACAGACAGAACCACTCCAACGTGCAGATTACACACTGCACCAGGGGAACCGTCAGCGATTCTCCCCAGTTCATTCACAGGCTTATGGTCCACAGGGATTTGAATGCCAAGGTCCCTCTTACACGCTCTTTATTTATGTCCGACTCATAATATTGTATGCAAAAGTCACATCTGTGGCACCTCAGTTATCTGGATTTTATTCTGGACTCTGTATGCTGGCTGAACTGACCCAAGGGGCCCAACGGGTTCAGACACTCTTGAACAAGCGTCATCATATGCTGAACTAAGATGAGACAAAATCTGTCCACAACACGCACTCATAAAGATCCAGATCCCATTGCTATTAGCGCGTTATTTCTGCCAAAGCAGCACTCATAGCTTACAAGAGGATTAGTGTACTGATTGCTAAAACACAGAAACGTAGCATCCATGCCCAAAAGCTTGCTATCCAAAATCTTGGTCTACCAACACTAAGACACATACTTAAGCTTAAGCGAGTATTTCTTTGAAAAAATTACAGGCCCAAGGCGCGGCAGATGACCTCAAAGCACAATAAATGTACAGAGCATGTGGAATTTCAGGACACACGCAGATGAAAGCTGAAGCCAACAACAGTGAAATGGGGTCATGTTGTCTTGGAGAATTTGTAAATAGAAAGAATGGAAAAGACCTGCTTGAGGATGTGCAAAAACGCATAGCTAAACGCATAGCTAAAAAAAATGGTGTTGAATTAAAGAAAAACTTTTAAAATAATGAATATCCAGAAACATCTTCCACTGTGGAGAGCTATTAGGCACTTTACCGGTCTCCTAAAAAAATGGAAGTAGTAGTTGCTACTAACGCTGCTTGGAATATTTCCACCTATACTACTTTCAGGGAGTCCTTCATTCAAGCAGAAAGCTCTTCTTGCCCTCAAAATTACCAATGAATTCTTATGTTTCATGAATTTATTATTACTACTCCGTTGGGAGAAACCCACATCTATTTTATCCCTTCTCTCCACCTCTTCTGTTCAGTGGTGGGGAAAAAAGTAGTAAGATTTCATTTCAAAGGGGAAAATATCAAAAATTAACAAATAGGAAAGAGAATGAATGATCATCACACACTGCTAGAGCTTGAGAGGCAGCTGAGTAAAGTCACAGAGAAGTTCATAATGCCATGCACTAACAAGCAGAAAATTGTACTGATTATTCCTGAATCACACGCTATTTCTCATTATCACGAGAGAACAAAAGTTAAGATTTTTTTTGATCACTGCAATGATTTTATAAGCAAGGAAGTTTCAAACCTAATTGGAATTTCTGGTGGAATTTATACTTTCTGTAAAAAGACTGGATCTTCCTTGCAGCTGCAACCTTTTCACAACGAGCTGTATTGCTTAATATTGCCATTGCTTAATTCACCTAGAAATCCAAATGTGAAAGTTTCCGTTTAACTCGAGAAATGGTTTGCACATTAGGACTGTCAAATGTAAGGAATGTAAAGTAACTGATTTTGAAAGAGCAGGAAATGGAGAAATCCTGGTACATTATGACAAGCAAGAGGCACAGAAGTCAGCTCAGGATCTCACAAAGCCATAGAGGAGAAAAGTTAAGAAGAACTAAAACACTGCCCCAAGGAAGAGGCAACGACGTGGTGAATGGAATGCTGCTGTTCATCTAAGAAACGAGAACTTGCCTGCGAGTTTTCCATGGGATTACTGATGAAGATAATCCCAGGCAGGCAGCAGGGAGAGCCGAGCTGACGGCATCTCCTCCCTTGGCCAGCACGGGCCAGCAGTGCGGCAGGGGACGCCGCCGAGGTTCTGGCTGCTCGGGGCCATTAAAGACAGCACTGCTAAACCACCAGGAGGCACGCTGGGTGTGCCGGGGGCTTCTCAGGTGAAAGCACCTATCCTCCGAAGGTGTGAGTGGTCTCGGACGTCAGTGACCGCTGACATTAAGTGCTGATCTGCCCAAGTATTTAGAGCTAATTTGCCGACTGGCTACAGCTCCACTTCTGCACCGGTGCACTTCAGCAAAGTCTGCTGTGAGCTGGCACACCCTTACACTGCCTGTGGGTTTTGCTGCATTTCAGTGACGGATGGTTGAATTAATAACAGATAAAACAGCTATCTTTTCCCAATTCAGTAGGAATTGCATGCTTTTTCATGTGTTTTCCCCTTAACATGTACCGGGCACGCGCAAAATGTAAAACGTGCATAAAAAATATAAAACATTCATCGGGTCAACTTCTTTAAGCCTCAGTATGAAAAAATCTAACCTTGTTCATCGTCCCAGAAGTCACTGTCAGAGTATTTATCATCTTCATCCTTCTCACTGTCAGAGACCTCCAATGCCTTCTCTGATAAGGTTTCACTCTCCTTTTCAGTGTCCAAGTCAGGTTTTTCATCACCTGAGGGTGACTCTGATGTTCCACTCATTTGATCGTCAATCTGTCTCTCTTCTGCTTCAATATCATCATCGTACTCTAAAATACAAGAATCATACTGTGAGACGGAATTCACAACTAATAAAGTTCTTTTTAAGCAGGCAGAGGTTAACTTCATCAATCTCCTTTTGCCTGTACATTTGCTCTGTCTTTTTAATGCCATGAGAGAATCTAGGACCACAGATGGAAGAGTAACAGCACATTATCATAAAAAAGCATCGTATTCTTCATAAACAGCATAGCAAAAAGCACTAAAGCTACTGAATGATGCATCAAGTGTGGTCAACACATTAAAAACAACAAACAAAACCATTAGCCACTGAAAGGACTAGAAAAACTGAGAACTGGGCAAACTCAGAAAGAAAATGCCACACAGTCTCTTGTTACAGGAGAAAAAACTGTTGCCATGAAGAAAAAATGCCCGCAACAGAGAAAACTGGAGAAAGATAATCTACTGCTGCACAAAGTAAGACAAATGTGGATTGACATGGCTAATCAGCAAAGCAGTGGCTTACAAACTGAATGAATTAAATCAATACAGGCAAAGGGTGCTGCGCAGGAACACTCTGCCACCGCACTGCTCCCGTACCTCCTTCAGCTCCCACGTGAAATCCTCATACAAATGAGGCTTACAACAGATTTACCATTTCCACACCAACATGGTCTGGATTCCGTCCCAGGCCACGAGCCTGACAAGCTGTAGTAGCTCACAGACAGCTCTGCTCACATCTGTAGTACAGACTGGCCCCACGCGTACGCATTAAAGAATCCTCCCCTGCCCAGCCGAGCTGCCGCGGTTGGAACCCCAGGCACCAGCGCACGGTGATGTCAGTGATTTCCCCGTGACATTCAGTAATTCCACTGCCACCACCAGCTCACTGCGCGCGCAGCAGAGAGGCAACAAACCCAAACGGTGCAGGAGAGCTGCCACCGCTGACACACCAGCTGTCCCTCATGGCCATCACTTCTCACCTTTCAGATTTTATTGCCCGCCTCTTTTTCTTTCGATCGGTGCTTTTAAAACACTGAAGTGACAGATGCCAGGGACAGAAATAACGCGTATCTGATGCAGAACCAATTAGGCAGATAAACAGTTACCCAGACAATGAGAATTAAGGGAATAAGGAGATTTTTTTTTTCTGTGGGGTAATACCCCACCTCCTCCCTACACAACAGCCCCGTCTCTCTCCAACCCCAGAGTGCCAAGCTGGGCACCCCTGTGACAAGCCACTCCGTTTGGGCACTCACAGCCACAGCAGAACAGAGAGCAGAGCCTCCCATCTCCACAAACTTAACTCCGCCCTTGCCTTACAGGAGTGGGCATCGTGCACAGGAGGTTTAGGATTCCTGGCACGTGCCCACCGGGTGCAGGGCAGCAGCACGTCAGAGCCCCCGCAGTGGGACACCCCTGGCAGGGGCAGCCGAGGCTCCAGATGAGCACAGCTCAGCACCAGCGGCTCTGGGCCCGCACGGACGCGGCTGGGCTCAGGCAACACCGGGCACCGGAAAGATGCTGCTTCTGGAGCCGTTCCAGCTGCTCTGCAAGGGCACCGCTTGGCATCCAGGCGGGACGGCACCGAGGCGGCCACCCCCCTCCATGCCGGGGGGACGGGGTTGTACCCCCTTTACACTGGTCACTCCCGCAGGCCTGTGAGCAGGGCTGGGGACAAGAGGGGCAGGCACAGAGGACACAGCGGGGAGCCAGCCCAGCAGCCCATGAGCTGATCCGCGGGCACGCCGCGGTGCTCCTACAGCCTCGGGGACGGGCGGGAGCGCAGGGAGCTCTGCACCATCTTCCCACGCCCGCTGAAAACGCCAGCACAGGGGGTCTGTGAGCTGGAATGAGGGGTGTCATCGGTGGAATCACTCCTCCTCACAAGTGACAATCTCCCAGCCATCGCCTCTTCCCAGGATCCCAGAACACAATTCACCTTTTACTGGTGCTATGGGATTGCACTCACGTCAGAGAGATGGGAATTGAGCTCCCATTATGCACTTTTCCTTCTGGAGTAATAAGCAACATGATGTGATGGAGCAAGTCAGAAAGAGACAACCCCCATTTAAGGACAGTTTGCTACCACTACTACTACTACTACTACTACTACTTTATTAACCACACGTCTCTATACGAAATTCACCTAAGCTACAGTATTTTGTTAAATTAGTTCTCTAAGTTCCTTCTACCATAATTTGCAGAAGTCATTCTAACCTCACAATCATGAAACAGTAGATCCACATTTAGTCTGGAGGCAGATGGTATAAAAGATGGTATAAAAATCCCTGGATCCATGTATCTTGACTGAGCTCAGCTGAAGTCATTTTGATGCCACACCAACATTTTAGCCAAAAGAAAAAAAGACGTTGCCAGAATCGATATGAATTCTTTGACTCTGCACCCTTACCTCCTTCCAGTAGTCTGCCTTTGTACATACACAGGTTCTCCCCTCCACAGTGCTGCCTGTCCCCAGCAGCCTTGCCAGGTAAACAGAGATTTTTCCCCACCAAGGCCACGGTGACACGCGCGCCGCTGCGTACCAGGGACCTGGAGACGACGCCAGAATTCTGTAGCAGGAAATACACAAAAAATGCAGTCAGCTTCCAACTCTAACAGAAGGTGAACACAAAGAGCATGTATATGTGCCGTACACTTGAGGCTGCCAGTCTTTTAAGACAGGCCTTGAGCTGCTTAAATTGGGAACTGATTTGTAATATGCAGAAGGGCAGGAAAAGATTTCAAACTGAAAATCCACTGCATCGAATTGCCCAAAATTGCAGGGACCATGACCCATATCGTGCCTCCCAATCCAGGGTTCCTACCATTTCCTTCACAGGAGTTAAAACTGGCTGGAGGTCTAGTGTAACAGATGAAGGTTCGTACGCTCAAGGCATTTCAGACATGGTCAGAGACAGGATCAGACTGACTACACCAGAAGGTGTTAAGTAAGAGATCCCATGGTTTTTCTGATCAAGCACTTTTTTTCCCCCAGCTGATGAAAAACACCAAATGTTTTAGTATATACAGAGATGGGTGGCAGTTACAGATTTTAATAGTTAGGAATTTTATTTCTTTCAAAAATTCAGTGAATCTTTATGCAAACTAGGTCGACACATCTTTCAGCATTAGGCAAATACACCAACAAGGAAGATTATATACCTGTACATAAACAGAGATGTAGACAGAGCTAACTTACCTTCCTCGGAGGGTGCTCTGCCTCAGTGGGCACAC
Organism: Athene noctua; assembly: GCF_965140245.1. Classification (NCBI taxonomy): domain Eukaryota; kingdom Metazoa; phylum Chordata; class Aves; order Strigiformes; family Strigidae; genus Athene; species Athene noctua. Next base: position 1,169,314 of record NC_134059.1, on the reverse strand, counting down.
TGACGGGACACAATTTTCTCCCTCTGGTTACCTCACTTCTCACTGTGTTTCCACGTTTTTGCTGGGGTGGAGGTGGTGCCGGTATCAGGCCGGTGTTAACGACGGGAGATAAACTGGTCATGTATTTTACCGCATTTGGACCTTTTACTTCGCTCCTTTCCTCCTGTGAAAACATATAACCAGGTTAAATAGGTTATGCAAAACCAGCGACCGAGCGTATTGAACCAACCATGGTTTGATGGCTCTTTACACCTCGTAAGACACATGCTTCTAGAACAGTTCCATAACTGAGTGCTTGCAATTTTGTTCAGGAAAAGATTTCTGTGCTAAAACCCTTTCTTTTAATTTGCAAAGCAACAGGCAGATTGCTTGGGAGCGTCACCCCCATAGCTATATACAGCACTGTGAGCCGGGTACTGCTTGTAGTGCAGAGTTCTGATCCCCAGCAGACAGAACCCCACGGCACTGCTGCGCTCCCTCCGCTGGCAAGCAAGTTCCAAAGCAGCCAAGGTCTCCCAATAGTAACGTCATTTGGCATCAGTTACACAAGATGTGGTTCAAAACGCTTCTCTCCCATTTGTAGTGGAGGTCTCGTCCTCCTTCAGATGAAATGCAAACAGAGGCCCAGGGCCCTGAAAAGCAAAAGGCAACTCTAGAGAATAAATTCCACAAACATCGTGTGCTCTGGGTCTGAGCTCTGCGTCATGTCTGCATAACCTGTGACTGACCCGGCTGTTTTGTCAGCAGGGAGCATGAAGCAGAAAGTGCCGGCAAATTCTTGGAGAAAGGATGGTGCCCATCACAGTAAGAGCAAATGCAGGAGGGAGCTATTCGTCCAGTGTCTGCCAGGCAGCGGTCACAGCCCCATTCCGAAATCCTCCAGCCCCATGGAACTCCTAACACAAAACCAATTACACCATGTTTTCCTGGAAAAAAAGTCCAAATCTCACCTGAAAGTAACTGTGTATGTATCAAGATCATGTCTGGCTACTCCAAAAAGCTCTCATTCTCTGAACCTGCCAGTGTGACTTAGCAGGAGGAATGGTAACTAGAAAAAATAAAGGAGGTTTTTTGTTACTTTGCAGCTGTAGATGAAGGTGAAAACTTGTAAGGCTCTGTGGAAATATTCCTGAGTTCTTGGTGTTAACCAGGTGGCTGCCTCCCTCTCGACATAACAGATAGTCTATGTGGAGGGAGAAAATTATGCATGCAGAGGTTTTATACTATAAAAGATAAGCCACCACATTTTTCCTCACTGTGATCAAGAACTGGGCATTAGACCAGTAAGTCAATGTCTTGAAAATTAAGGGGAGGTTAACAAGGAGAGTTTAAATAAAAGCTGATCACCATTTGGAAGGCATGTTGCCTGCACTAACCAGGTCTGGGAACTACAGTACTAAAGCAGTATTATAAAGCTGTCCCTAAAATGACTTTATTTTCAGAATGAAATATGGCCTCACCCTGCTGGCAGGCTGTAGACTGAGTTGAGGTGCCAGGCACTTCTTTTTAGATGTTGAAGTATTTACAGCCCCCACTGCAGCACAGATGGGAAGTGGTGGGAAATGGAGTGAGTGCTGCAGATCCCCTGGAGCTGCATGTGGTCGCCTGGAAGTCTAGAACAGAATAGAGAAAACAGCTACAAAATCTCAGCGTATAGTTTCCAGTGCAGAACAGCATCATGAGGGGGGGGGAAAAAAAAAAAAGCACCGATTGAGATATTTGGAAGTGATGAGTGATTCTCAGGTACCTTCAGGAAATTACATTTTCTAGTCTGCCTCCATAGAGCCAGGCCCCTTTAGGCATCTTTCGTTAAGCATCCAAATACTGGAGCATCCAGAATAAATCTTGACCATAAATCCAGGTTTTGCTACTGTCTCTTCACAGTGCAGCCTTGAAGCAAACACGTGAGCTCACAGACACTCACAGGAACGCAGCCACGTGCTGCCTTTTGGTGCCTTCAGCACACGCACACTGAGAGAACGCACCACCAAAGCAGGCCTATTTTTGTGCAATACTCTGCATTTTTGTGACTTTTTTAGTTCAGCTTTTCTTTGTATACCCCTCAGAATACCAAGTTAAAAACCTGTTTATCCGAGTTAACTTGCTGCCTTAGAACAGGCAGACTCCTTGGATCAGTGTTGATGTGACGATGTCCACCACCACACACAACTACAGGCCCAAGTGTCCTCTTTCTGGAGAGGAGGTTATTCAGGACTGAAAATCTCACTGCAGTCTGCACCCATGATCATCACTGAAATCGAGAACCGGTGAAAACTGAACCATATATTTGGCCTTTGACCTTAGACGTTAGTATCCTTATATTTCAAGAGTATATTAACATTCCTTCTCTGCCTGTTAACAGAGAGGAAGAGGTTTCTGAGCCAGAGCTCCAAAGCACAGCCTTCTGCATGAGCTTTCATCTTTCTTCACCCCTTCACCTCTGTTTTCTAAAAGACCTCCATTGCTCTCAGGATTTTAGAATGCGTGTGAACGCACCTACAGCCGCAGCACCCATTAACAATACTTAACGTACTGACACCGGCCTAGCTTTGGGCGACAAGGCAGAGAAAAGGGAAGGATTAAAGCAGGTTTATCACAAAGATTTTTTTTTTTCCACATTCTGATGTGCCATTCCTGCAGCATCGGCTTCTGCAGACTTCTCTCTAATGAGACAACCCTGCAAACAGGAGGTCGGCCCCAGGGGATGGAGGATGGGGCAGTCAGACCTCACAGGCCTACGTGCACGCCTGCGCTCTGTGTGCTCACGCCAGCGCCTTCGGGGTGGCTGCTAAAACTCACCTGTTGTTGGGAGCAACCAGTTGCTTCTCTGCCAAGGGGAGGGAAGAGCCCACGATGATTTCTTGGACCGGGTGGGGGATGAGGGGAGTGCATAAAGCTGGCATTTCCCACCGGTCTTCTGGATGGTCCCGCCTAAAAGAAGAGAAATTTATGTCTCTGAGGTACTAAATTGTGGGAAAGAAGCACATCAGCATCGGCCTGCCAGCTCTAACAGCAATGTCTGAGCTTGCCTGCCAGCTGTCTTTCACTGGACAGCTGTGACACTGGGACGCCTGGTTAAGGAAGGAAAGGAAATCACGGGGAGAAGGAGAGAGACAAGGGACAAGACTTGTTCCCACCTCTGACTCATTTCCCTGCAGTCCTCTCCAGCTGCTGATCCTCCTAAATTCAATCATCTGCCTGTTTCTCCGTATCTCCTGATTCTTGGCTTGGCTGAAGGTCTCTTAAATCTGAGTGCATCTGACACTTCCTTGCTCTGGCTGCTGCCCCTCCCTCCCTTTTCTTTTCAAAAGCCCCACACTGGGCTGACGACCCTTCTGCAGACAGACAGCTCTGTCTCTCATCCTCCCTTGCTCAGTCATCTGTCTTTCTTCTTTTCTTTCAGATTAGCTACTCAGCCAAATTCACTGAACGTGTGAGCTGAGGATTAAATTACTCTGCTAATTGCAGCCAGGTTCCTGTGTCCTGGTCAATGCATACCTCTATGCCAAGGGCCTTACGAAACACGGTGCCAGCCAGGCCCTCCCGTGTGTATCTCAGGTGTTCCTCCTCTATAGTATTCAGCTGGCATTCCTTCTCAGGTAGGATTCTTCCACTCCCCGAGATCTGCCATAAACAAATAGAATGTAACTAAGAAGGACAAGACAGGACAGGGTGTGTTTTTAAACAGAGCCCAATTCCCCAGAAAGGCTACTTTCTCTTCCCAGTCAGTTACCACCGCTGCTTCTGCCACGGTGCTGGAACTCACCTTCCGAGCACAGAATTGTCGTTTCTTTGACCCCGGGGACCCCATCAGCCAACTGAAGAGGGCAGGAGAGCCCCAGTCACATTTCCTAAAAGCTGTGGGCTCAGCCTTGCTCTTCAGGGGCCGCTGCCCAAGTCAGCGGAGGGCAATTAAATACTTGCCTTCCTACTGCGTAGGGGTTGCATCTGCCTGTGCTAAGCAGAGTCACACCCAGGAGTGCATAAGTATTTTTCAAAATGTCCAGCACATTCACCTTGACCAAATCCTTCAGTTTTCCATTGAAGTCTTTTAAAAAAATAACACTGAACCTATTTAAACAGCTATTAGAGTCAAAGATGCTTAGATGTCACATTTTAAAAACCTAAGAGAAACAGTAACCTAAGAGAATCAATGCTGCTGCGGGATATGGTGTAGGGGAGAACTTTGGGATCGTGTGGCTTTGATCTGGCACAGCAGAATTGCACGTGTTTGGCTGGTCAAATTCTTACCAATGACAACGCATACTTCTAAGAAATGAACAACAGGACTATCAGTGATTTGACTTGTGCAATATTAAGAGAAACAATTCATTCTTTTCTTTTTTTCTCAGAAAAGGAAATTTTTCAATCTCACCAGTCCTGATCTCTGATGATGTTGTCTTATCCAGGTATTGCTGACGTACTTAGTCAAGTGTTTGTCCTTCAGTCTGTCGTAGGTTTTCAGTAATCTGAAATAAAAGCAATACAGATGCATATAAGTCCCTTGACAGCCAAATCATTACAGCTTCATTTACAAAGACCTGCCCAATCGTTTGCTGCACAAAATGCTGTCTCATTGAATCATGCCCAACATTTTGCCAGGTAAATGCCCATCAGATTATGTAAAAGCAACATCTTACGGCCTCCGGAGGATTCCCGTCAGAAACAAGGGACGTCTACAGCAGACAGAGCAGCTCAGCACCGAACGGCGTAGCACCACCAAGGCACAGGCTCCAGCAGAGCCCAGCCCTGGAGGTCTCCTCCAAGACCAACCCCCGCAACAGCCTCCTCGGATAACGGACTCTTCCGAGATTTTAGAGCGCGCTTCCGAGGCTTGAGAGAGACCGACCAGACAGCACTGCCCCCACTCTGAAGGGCTGTTCGGTCCAGCAGACTCCCGGGACTGCCCTGCTGTAGAGGCCAGAAGGGTTGGGCCGGGCTCCTCTCTGCTGGGCTATTCCCCTTCCCAGAGCCCTGGCACAGGGGTGCCAAGTCCTCCTCTGTATCCAGAGCAACAAAAATGAATGCAAGGCCTCCTCAAGTCTCTTCCAGTTCCCATGTCAATATGCTCAAGGTTCTCTAATGCGTACCTTGAACAATCCAAAGTGAGCAAATTCACCTCTCTCCTATTTATTGGTGAGAAGCTGTAAGACCAACAAAGGAAGAACCAGACCACGCAGCCCATCCAAGCAGGACCCTCCCCTGCTCTACCCAAGGCACGTCCTGCATCCCTGGGAAGCCAACAGAGCTGAACCATCACAGCTACCAAAGAGCAGAGGTTCCAAAAACTGAACCTCAGGTATGAGCTGAACGAACACAAAAGCTGAAGCATCCATAATTAGCAGACACAGTTTTAAGTAGTTCTTAATACAACCTTATTTGACTTCACCCTCTGGAAGACAGGAGAAATAACCAAGGAAGTGACAGTAGGCTTCAGTTTTTAATACTCTAAGTCCGCTCACATTTGTGAGCGCATAAATTTATTGCATAATACGTTCAGTCTGACCTTTGGGCTCTCTAGGCAGGTTGTGTTTTAATTACACAACAAGAGATTGAACTCCTTTGCTTCCTTTGGCTTTACATTTAAATTCCACTGTACCTGTATTACACACCTTTCAATAGGATAATTCAAGATAAATGTCTGTTGCTATGCTGAATTACCACACACAAAGGTGTGCTCAACAAAAGAACAAACAATTTCAAAAAAAGAAACCAAAAAACCCAAAGAGATCATGGATTTACAGGAATTTTATCTGCGCTTTCCCAAGAATCTCACAGGTAGCCTACCAACAATAAATTAAACTTTAAACAAACAAGTTAGTTCACCCTGTTATGCACATTGATGAAACACCGGTACTACAGTAACTGTTCTACATTACTTTTTGAATCCACTGCTTGCATTCGCTTTGAAACCACCAGATTACATTGGTTCTGCTGAGGATTGACTCATGCTATCACCTGGCAGCTGCATACAGCAGCAGAGGAGAAAGTCAATCCAATTCCTTTTCATTGACTTCCTTCCATCTAATATTTCAGGGACCATAAAAGCAGCTAAAATGCAACTCCCACCTGAGCAGAGGGATGTAGTAACTTCAGTTTCAAAGAAGTCTGTACCTGTATTTTCTCACTTAAATGATGAACGGGCTGGTCCTCAAAAATGCTGAATTCAATTCAAGGTTCAAAAAGGTACTGGAGGGAAGGAGGAAATGTTTGGGGCCTCAACCAAGACCCATCAAACCGCTGGAAAGAAGGCAGCTGGATGCCCTGGGCTTCGGCAGAGGCACGGTGCGGCGGGCAGCCCGAGCTCTCTGCCAGGGAAGGCCCCTCTCGCCCAGGAGAGCGGCACAGGGCCACCGCACGGAACACGCCGGGCGCTGGCACCCGCGCAGCACGGATCTGGGCTCATTGCTGGCTCCACAGAGCAACGCAGCCTGGGGCTTGTGCAGCGCCTCCCCAAGAGCAAGTTATCGCAGAAACGTCACGGATTTCCTAACTCCGTGACTGTCAGAAACAAGCTCTTGAGCAAAGCCGACCCCTGGTCTCATTTAGTCCTCTGCTCCTGCACATGTTGTCAGCAAAGGGAAAACAGAAGTTCATGTCTGAGAAGCTTTCTTCCAGAGATTTAAATATTTAAGAGCTACATACGAATGTCACCCCTAAATCCTCTACAAGAAATATAAGTGCAGAACTGACAAAAATGTGTGTTAGGAAAACAGACAGCAAAGGAGGAGAATCAGTCTTAAACAGTACTGTACAAAATGTTTGTTACAGCGGTATCATAGTAAGCCCAAAAAGTCTTTTTTAAAATTTTTATTTCTGGGACTCCTTTTTCTCTGCTATTTATCCTGTTTTGTCTTCTCTCTCCAAATTCTCGGTATTTACTGGAATTGCTGAACAATTTTCCTAGCACAGAAGCTAGACCGACTGATCTGTAGCCTCCAGGACGAGAGTCGAAGCTCTTCTCAAAACTAGTATCACATTTGTTTCTCTGGTATCACAGACAGTAACTTCACATCACTGATAGTTCAGTAATTTAATTAAGGTGATTTAAAATGCTTGGATGTACACTGTTTGTTCCTAAGTTTTTTTCTTTTTTTTAAATTTGCTCAAAATCCTCCTTCACCTGCACCTAAATTTGAGTCCAGTTCCCCAAATTCATACCAAATCAAGACTGACTCAAATGAGGCAATCTCCTCAAAATTCTTCAGCGGGGATGTTCCAGATGTAGCACTTTTACTACAGAGTTGCTGAGAAGCGGTGACATCCCCTTTTAACAATACCTTTTCAATGGGCATCCACTTTTTAAAAAATAAATGTTCTTTACCTTGCTTACTATCGTAGATGAGAATATACTTTATATTAAAGATTAGATTTTTGGAGTTTCAAAGGAAAAGGTCACCATCAAAATTATCTCTGCTGCTCACCTGTCTAGAATGTTGAAGTGAGGGACCATATACCATGGGAAAAAGGAATATTCCCCAATTTACATATCCCTTGCATTAACTGGCCATTCTACTGAAACAGAGCAAATTGGGATTACAAAAACAAACACAAACCAGAGCTGAGCTGATGACCAGGATTTTAGGCAATTAAGGAACTGTCCACTTGGAACTCCGTATTCAGCAGGATTTGCATTGTAGTATCACTGCCACTATTATTTATTACCAGTATCTGGTTTTTCTCACCTTGCAGTGCACAACACACTGTACTCAGGGCCAGGGCTGTGTATCACAATGATTTTTAAGACTGCTCTTGCTCATTTGAAAGGATATCAAGACAAAGTCACAGCAGGCATCCCGTGTCAGTTTTGTAAAGCAAATCTCTGCAGTTAATAATTACAGGGCAATTAAATCAGTGACTGCTCCCCAGAGGCATAATCTAAGAGAGCCCCAAAGCTGTAGCTCCGCACTGGTGGAGTCACGGGGAACCGGAGCCCCAGTGTCGTACGCCCCAGCTGGAGCTTTCTGCCCCTCAGCCAGACAGCCCTGCCCTGGGGGAGACCACTCCTCACCCCAGCAACCTGCTGGATCTCACACCGTGTCTGCTGGGACACGAACAAGAAAGGCTCGTCCGGCTTTCAGGCAGGACAAGTCTCACCACAGGCTGTCAACCACAAACAGCAAGTTCAAAGTCCCCCAAGGCAGGGGCACTGGCCCAGCACGTTCCGCTGGGGAGCAAAGACTCCTCTGAGGAGACTTTCCAGGCACCCGGCACCTGCTTGCCATTCCCTCCCTAAGAAACTCCTCAGCCACCATCACCTAGGTCCCACTTGCACAATAAAATGCTGTCAGAGTCTCCAGAGAGGGAAGCCGATGCTGGCAAAGTGGTTCTCTGCAGAACTGGGATTTGGCGTTAAATCCTGATGGTAAGGACTTTGTGAGTCCCCGCTGGGAATGGCCTAACAGGCCCATGTGGGCTTAGGACTTAGAAGATGGTGCAAGTCCATCATAGAGAACGGGATTTTGCCATCTACATGCTAGTACAGGCATCCAGAAGGTAACTGCTGCCTTTATGACACTATACAGCAAAAATCTTTATTTTGTTTGGTGCCTCCAAGCTTACGCTAAGCGGATAGGGCCAGCGGGTTCCTCTCTCTCCCAGGCCAACTATTCAGAAGATGAAAAGCCCGGAAAACAATCCCCTGTCTCCACAAAAGGAGGCTGGTGCTGTGTGAGGAGCCAGGGCTCTGTCACATGTACACTGACCCTCCTGCTCCGAGGGGGAGCCGCTGCCCACGGCTGGGCCACCCGCCGCCCCGCACTGCGCCTCAGGGACTTCACCTCGAGGAACTGCCCTGGCTTCCACAGTTATTAACCTCGACTACTACTGCCGGGCTTGTCAGAAACCACGCCGGGACACGGCTACTGAACAAACTGACCCGAGACAGCAGGCGACATTTTGATGGGGCTTTGGAGCCCAACAATAATTAACTGGTCTCTTCCAAGGCCACCAAACCCTGAAGCACACGTACCGTTTTACTCAAGTCATAGCCACGGGAGGGAGAGGCCACAGTCTCTCCAAATCACCTCGTATCTTTGCTGAAAAATCTGCAGGACCCCTTCAGCCCTGACCATCTGACCTCAGAGAGACCACTGCTCACCTTGCCCCACGGATGCACGGCTCACATCCACCTGGGTTTTGTCTCACAGGCTTCACACTACTTCTTTACTCTTTGTCTCACCTGACTTGAACCTTTGTCTAACCTCACTGTTTGGCTGCGCTGACACTCACAACCTGCAGCTCTGAAGCTGGACAACAACAAGGGGAAGGCCTGAGGCCACGGCCCCGCTCCCAGCACACGCCGTCACCACGGCGCAAGGGCCCGGGATGCGCAGAGGAGCCGGGTTCAAGGCGCCGACCTGCGCCCGACGGCTCCCCCCAACCAAACCTCGCAGCCAGAACCACCGCTCTGCCCGCACCGAGCGCCGGGAAACACCTTCAGGGCTTCCAGCTGTTTGCAGTGCTCAATTCCGCATCGTTATTCTTACAGAATCGAAAGGCCGGGGCCGGGAAACGAGCATGACTGCCCAGTTAACCCAGTTCACGCGCAAGGGGTGACCCTGACTGCACCACGGCCCCCGTGTCCCCCCTGCTGCCACTGCCCAGGACTGCGCGGGAGGGACAGTGACCAGACTGGCCCCCAGACACCCCTGCTCTCCAGAGCCTGCCCGGGCCAGCCCTGGGCCCTCCACAGTCCCCCCGGAGCGATTCTGGGCCTTCTGGAGCCCTCCTGAGCGCCCCGCCTGGAGCCCCCCAAGCCCATCCCCAGGTCCCCGGAACCCCCCCAGCCCCACTCACCACGGTGGCGAGTGGCTCAGGTCGAAGGGCCAGCGCTCCGGGCACAGCGAGAGGCAGCTCTGCCGAGGAGCCTGTTGGGTCTGGGTCTGGCTCCGGCCGCGCCTGGGAGCTGCTGGTGGCACTGGCTGCCATGTCCCGCCGCTGCTCGCCATGGCCTTGATCTTGCTCGCAGCCGCCTCCTCCTCCTCCCTGATCGCCTCCACTGATCACCACACCCTCCTCCTCCTCACTAAAAGCCTCCTCCTCTCTAATCAACACCTCCTCACTATTCGCCTCCTCCTCCTTTGCTCTCTCCCCTGCCAGCCCCTCCAGCACCATTTACATCAGGAGAAATCCAGACACAAAAGGAGCAAATGGTGGCAGCAGGATCAGCTTGGTGTTACTTTACCAACACAAGGCTGAGCAACTCGGCCAGCGCTGCCCTGCAGCTGCCCCAGCAGTGGGGGTACCTCTCCCCCAGCTCTCGAGTTGCCTTTCAGCTCAGCTGGAGCATCCCACCGACGGACACGCTGGCACCAGAGCTTTGCTACTGCAGGGGGACTCACCTGAGGATGGCGTCCTGCCAAAACTCTTTTCTCTGTTGGGATCTGCAGAGACAGGAGAACCAGTATCACACCCTGCTGCCACCAACCAGGGGTCAGGCTGTTTCCCCCACACACAGTGGGAAAACCCAGACCTCTGGGGTCAGGTTCGCTTCTCAAGGTGCAAAGCAGTTTTCTAGCAGAAGCAGAAGGCATCAGGCTGATGCCCCTGCTTCCCCTCCCTCCTGAGGGCCCCTCTCTGCAGCTGTGCTCCAGTCCCAGCAGCTGGAGCACACGGACAGCAGGGCTGTTCCTCCACAGAGCAGCCGGGAGCGGGGCCGGGAGGCAGGGACCAGGGCCTCAGGCCACTCTGACACCGGCACGACCTGGCCAAAAAGCAGCTCTCCCCTTGTTCTTGGGCCTTAAGCCAAAAAGAGCCTCCCACTGCACCCAGGAGCTTAGGGACTGACAGTGGCTGAGCAGGGGGAGGGGGAAAAAGCAAGTCTTTCTGCTCTCCTGGACAGATGGAGAACGGAGAAGGTCAAAGCCAAGGAGGCTCTGCTCCTCACCGAGCCGTGTCTCTCCAGGAGCCCCTTGTGATCCTGAACTCTGCAGCCTTTGGGACCCCCTGGGCTGAGGAGCACTGTCGCAGACACGGGGCTTCTCCAGAGCGGGGAGCGACAGCCCAGCTCTGCCAGAACTGCACCTGGGGCTTCCTGGGACCAAACGGGATCGACTGCCTACACACAGCCCCCCCTCAGCCCACGCCCTGCCTCACCCTTTGACAGTGCACAGCTTGTGCAAAGGCTGTGTCCAGAGGGCAGAGGGCCAGCTCAGAAAATCAGCCGAGCTGCAAAACGCTGCACAAGCAAAGCGGTGCCTTTGCTGCCCCCCCACCCCGTGACACGAGCCTGAGGAGCCAGCTGGGCTCTGAGGGAGAGCTCTGGCCCAGACAGCCCAACGCCTGCCTGACACGTCACCGCCACTCACATGAAAGTGACCACGCAGAAGCTGCTGGGCCAGATGAGGATGAGGGTGCTGCAGCAGTCCAGGCCCAGGACTTGCATATTTCCACATCAGGAGAAAACCGTATGGGCCAAAAACCTTTTAGTGAAGTAAAGGGTGGAAAAAAGTCACTTCCTATGATAGCCAATATCCTGATAGAGACACAGATTTTGATTCCAGAAAGAAGCTTCATTCTGCACCCAGGTAAGAGTCAGCTGAAACTGGTACCTGCTGGCCTTCTTCCTTTCTTTGTTGACTGAAAAATCACAATGATGAACTAGGCAGCCTGCTGAGTTCCTAACCACACCAATCCTAACCAAGTCTGGCACTCCCAAATATGGAGAGACCTGTAAACATTCACAGTAAAAGCTGTGGAGAAAGTCACAAATCACGTCCCATTCTGCAAGTCAAATTCTTGACTATTTTCTCACTACTGCTGATTTAACTGTAAATTGCTTCAAAATAACACCTAAAATTCTTAACTTTTCATACTAGTAAGCTCTTGGTGCCATCAGAGAAGCACTGTGCTGAGAAGGCACTAGGAACATATGGCAATATTACATATATACATTTTGTCTTATCTTAGATCACGTTATTTTGCAATTTGAAACCTTAGTGGAAGGATTTTTGCTTTCATCCTGATCAGACATTTAAGCGCCAGCCCCCTGCTCCAGCTGCAGCAGAAGGATTCAAGCTGTTTCAGCACCAAAGTAAAATTTCACTTCCCATTTAGCTGTTGTTTTTTTCCCTTCCTCTTAATTTTATATTTAAACAAACAGTTGAAGTTTTTGCTTACTTGAGGAAAAACAGGGCTATCCTCCTCCTGTTATGACAAGCTACTGATCTGAAGGGCAGAAAGCTGAGACCCCCACAGAGTTATTTAGAAGAGCGGGAAGAATTTGAGTCATAAGTTGGGACTTCTTTGGTCAAAACCGAGGAGGGAGAAGACAAATTACAGGGAGCTCAAGGGAAGCACAAGAGGGCATCTGGGAGCCAACAGCGTGATGGGGGCATGAGACAGCACTGCAGGGTCGTGTGTCAGGCACAGTGTTTTCAGGAGCTACAGAGGGGAGTTAATGCCCCTGACGACAGCACAGCTCGTCTGACGTGGTGGCCCTGCTGGTCCTTCACATACTGGACAGATGAACCGTCCCTGGGAGGACTGGCGAGGAGAGATGCGGGGATCGCTGGGACATGGCAGGCGGACGTGAGGGCTGACGTCAGGAGTGCCGGATTTGCTCGGGCCAGGAAAGCAAGTGGGAGAAGAGTGGGGTGACTCCTGTAAATGCAGGAGAGGGAAATAACACTTAGGGAGAACAGTTACTAAGATTGAAGGGTGTGAGCACCAGAAAAAATGTGTACTGCCTGGTCCTGAGTAACTTTAAGCTGCAAACTGGAAGAAAACTTCTTAATGCTTAGAAGATTTGGGTGCTGCAACAGCCTTCCAAGGGAAATAAAGAAAGGAGGTGATACAAGGAAATGACCACCTGCTTTGGCAACTTATTTACTTATAGCAACTTGTAATGATTTCTGAATATTGCTTAATAATCCTGCTTGCCCTGACAGTTCTGTGAAAGCTTACCAAGGGCTACTGTGTTCAGCAAAAATAAGAGACATGTCCTTTGAAAGCAGACGCCCTCTAACAAGTTTGTTTTTGTAGTGGATAGAGTAGATGTAGTAGCCATGTATGGGTGGTAGAACTAGTATACTGGTGGTTTTAGATAAGACAGAGGTGGCAAACCTTCTGGAACCACTCTTCTTGTTCAAGAAACTGGCTAAGAGAATCTCTGAGGAAAAGTACAAGGTGAGAAAGACTATGAGCCTTCCGCCAACAGACCCCCAGAGACGCCCCCCAGGAGGCAATGGGCAGGTGCAAAGAGAAACTGCTGACACCAGCCTCTAGAACTAACCCAGCCTCACTTATGCATATGGATATTTGTGCTATGTAATCCAATTAATATGTATATGCACAGTCTATAAGCTTTGGTAAAATGTGCTGTCGGAGTGCAACCTTCTGGAGAAAAAACTCCTCGCACCCTGGAGTAAACATACCTGCTGTATAACTCTATTCGAGTTGTAGAGTCTGTTTCCGTGAATCGGAGGAAGCAACCAGCCAACCCCTCATTGCTTACTATGGAGTTCAGTCAGCTTTTGATGGACCTGGAGATCTCTTCCAATCTCTCCTTCCTCCAAATTAACTGCCTCTCCAGGCACTGTCTTTCCAGATACATGTTCACTCTTCACTTTTTAATTGCTCTGATGTCTTCTTGCTTGAAACACTGAACTGTTGCTGCTCAAAAAGCGCTATGCTGGCAGGACCGTTTCACTTGTGAATTGTGCTTAGGTACCAATTCAGATGATGTGGTTTCATATAGCAAGGATTACATTTTTAAATCACTTAACAAGCACAGGAAGGACTTTACCATGTTTGATCTCCTCTCCCGTTACCGCTGTCGTTGATGCAGATCCCGTGTGTGCAGTGTCCTGCTGTGGAGAGCCTGGGCCGAGGATCCCCATTACATGGTACTGGTCTGAGGGGGTCACCTGGGATGTTAAAACAATTGTGCTCAGTATCAACAGGTTAGAAAAAAGTTTAAAGGCTTCTGAAGTCAATGTTTACACACCCTAGGGTCCCACCGTGGTAAATTAAGATTGCTGTCTTTGGGTTGTGTCAGCAGCGCAGGATTTGGCCATTCCCTCTATAAGAAAAGCCAGTAACCGTCCATCTAAAACTGCCATGTAATTCAGGGTAGGACTAAATGTTGTCAACATAAACCTTTTATGAAGAACTACCTCTAGAAGTGTTACTTCTTGCTGCAAATTAGAATAAACAATAGCTCTTACTATTGTGAAAAAAAAACAAGAACTTGTTCACAAGAGCAGAAGCCAAAGCATCTGGGTAGAGCAGACATGTTCTCGCTACCAGCATTGCCCAGGAAAGCCCACCAAGAAATCCCAGCAGGCTGCAGAAAATGCCCTGTCCCAGAGCGGATACACTGGAGTTAGCCTGCAGTCTTTCAATACCCAAGGATATTCCTTCAAATTTGCAGCACCAACTTCACAATCTACAGAATACTCACTACACTTCAGCCTCAAAGTCAGTTGTTACTGCAGTGCCATGAGGCCAAAACTGTTGGTCCTCAACAGCGATGAGAAAAAGGATCATTCCCACACCACTTCCCAAAATTCTGCTACTCTGAAATTTGCCTACACTGCTACAGCTACTGCTTCACTCCAACGTCCCTTAAGAAAAAAATTCTGTCATTCTTCTAGCACTTGCTCTAGACGCATACCCAAACAATACTTTCTTATTCCCTATGGATCAAGCTTTTATATTAACTTGTCTTTTTTACAATCTGTAGTCAGGTTCCTGATAAGCAGTAAAGCACCTTGTCTTGCAGGAACTCCCCTCTTCTCCCCACTCTACCCCCATTAAAAAACACACCCACTCCACCCCATGGACAGACCTTGAATCTAAACTAAAAAACAGGGCTTTGTTTGAAAACTGTCACTTAAACGGCTATCCAAAGCTGAAGTACTTCCAACGGTCTTATCTTTTCAGCATGAGGTGTCTCTGAAAAGCTTAAAGATTATGAACAATCACCTTATCCATATTTTGCCCACAGTTTAATTGCCCGGAGCGTGAGCAGGAAGTTCTCTTCCTCTGGCACTAGATGTAGCATTTCATCGGTAACTCTAAGAAAAAAGTTGAAGCACAGCAGTTCCTGGTAACAGGTACAGGTCTGTTTCATGCTATGCTGGATCAATAGCTTACAGTTTGTCATTCAAATCTTTGAAAACAAGTTTGGATTACTCACTTTATAGTACATTAAAAATTACAGATTACACATAACATTCAGTATCCCTCCAGGTAACTGGTGCCCCCAACACCTTTGTCATAGTTTATAGACATGATATAGCCTGTTGCTATTTTCTGCCTTTCTCCACAGCTCTCTCTTCCGCTCCCTGTCCTCTTTTTTCTGTCACCAGGTGCTGCTTCCTGGCCTTATTTTCCCTCTCTCTCCTGCAGCCTGTCCCCTCTCTCCCCCCTGTCTCCCCTGCTCAGCTGCCTGGGCCCTCTCTCTGGGACTCGGTTCTGCCCCCCATCCACTTTTGCTCTTCCTCCATCTCCATCCCGGAGGCCATCGCTGTTGTCTCCTTCTCGGACCCTTGTCCTGACCCACACCCTGTTTCTCAGTCTCCTGGGACTGTTTCCATCTTCTCTTGCTCCGTGCCCTGCTCTCTGTCCCTGCCTCTCCCTTGCTCTCCCCTCCGTCCCTCTCTCCTGCTCCCTGTCCCATGTCTCTGTCCCTCCACTCTGCTGGTGCCTTTGCTGTCTCTCGCCCCCCGGCCCGCTCACTCGCCCTGCCTGTGTCTGTCCGTCCCTCTGTCCTCCTTCCTGCCCTTCTCCTCTCGCTGTCCCTCCGTCCTGAGGCTCACCACTCTCTTTCTTCCTGCACCCGCTGTCCCCTTCCCCTCCACCCTCCTCCCGCTCTGCCCCTCTGCCCGGCTCCTCACCAGCATTTCTCCTTCCCCCACTCCCTGCCCAGCTCCCCCCCCTCTCCTCGTCCCACTGCCCGTTTCCCATCCCTCTGCCCACCGCCCGTCCCTCTCCAGCAGCCCAACGCCCTGTCCCACCTCTCTCCGCCGCTCTGTCCCTCCCTCCTCTTCTCTTTCTCCTTCTTCTTCTTCTCCTGCAACTCTTCCCCCGCCTCTCCCCTGCTCCACCGGCCGGAGCAGCCCGGGGAGGCGGCCATGGGGCTGGGGGGCGGGGCCGGGCCGGGGGACGGTGTCCGCGCAGGGTCAGACCGCGGGAACGGGTGCCCCGGGGCATGCTGGGAGCTGCAGTCCCGGGCACGGGGCTCACCGGCGGCCATGTTGGTTCCCGGGGCATGCTGGGAGCTGCAGTCCCGGGCACGGGGCTCACCGGCGGCCATGTTGGTCTCGGGAGCTGCAGCCTTTGCTCCAGCTGCGGCCCGGCTGCGGTCAGTACTGGGGTCACCCCTGGGGCCCTTGGGCAGGTGTTGGGGTTTCTCCTGCCCGCTGGATGCCTGGGGGGCGGGGGGGCGGGCGTGTGTGCTCCTGGTCAGCTGGAGCTGGGCCCGGCCGGGGCAGGCCCAGGAGTAAAGTCAGAGCTGGGGAGGGGAGGGGGAAGGACACAGACCCCCCTGGGCACAGGCACCGGGCAGCCCTACCCCCAGAGCCCCCGGGAGCCCCCCCAGCATGTTGAGCTGTATTGAGGGAATCCAGCCTCCTCAGCCAGATGACAGAGACTGGGAGAATGACCTCCCCGCAATCCAGGAGACAGTCAGTGACCTGCTGCATCATGTAGACACACACAAGTCTATGGGACCAGATGGGATACACTCGAGGGTGCTGAAGGAGCTGGCTGGGTGCTCGCCAAGCCACTTTCCATCGTTTCCCAGCAGTCCTGGCTGACCGGGGAGGTCCCAACAGATTGGAGACTGGCCAATGTGACGCCCATCCATAAGAAGGGTCAGAAGGATGATCCAGTAAATTACAGGGCTGTCAGCTTGACTTTGGTGCCTGGGAAGCTGATGGAGCAGCTCGTCCTGAGTACCATCGTACAGCACATGCAGGACAACCAGATGCTCAGGCCCAGTCAGCATGGGTTTAGGAAAGGCAGGTCCTGCCTGACAAACCTGATCTCCTTCTACAACAGGGCCACCTGCTTATTGATGAGGGAAAGGCTGTGGATGCTGTCTGCCTCGACTTTAGCAAGGCCTTTGACACCGTTTCCCACAGCATTCTCCTGGCAAAACTGACTGCTCGAGACTTGGATGATTGCACGGTTTGCTGGGTAAAAATTGGCTGGATGGCCGGGCCCAAAGAGTTGTGGTGAACGGAGTTAAATCCAGCTGGCGGCCGGTCACGAGTGGTGTCCCCCAGGGCTCGGTTTTGGGGCCACTCCTGTTTAACATCTTTATTGATGATCTGGACGAGGGGATCGAGTGCACCCTCAGTCAGTTTGCAGATGACACCCAGTTGGGTGGGAGTGTTGATCTGCTCGAGGGTAGGGAGGCTCTGCAGAGAGACCTGGCCAGGCTGGAGCCATGGGCTGAGCCCAACTGGGGGAGTTTCACTGAGGGCAAATGCCAGGGGCTGCCCTTGGGCCACAACAACCCCAAGCAGGGCTACAGGCTTGGGGAGGAGTGGCTGGAGAGCTGCCGGTCAGAGAGGGACCTGGGGGGGATTGATAATGAGCCAGCAGTGTGCCCAGGGGGCCAAGAAGGCCAATGGCATCCTGGCTTGTGTCAGCACTGGCGTGGCCAGCAGGGACAGGGAAGGGATCTGAGCCCTGGGCTCGGCACTGGTGAGGCCGCCCCTCGCTGAGTGGGTTCAGTTTTGGGCCCCTCACCCCAAAAAGGCCATTGAATGACTCAAGTGTGTCCAGAGAAGGGCAACGGAGCTGGGGCAGGGTCTGGAGCACAGGTCTGCTGGGGAGCGGCTGGGGGAACTGGGGGGGTTCAGTCTGGAGAAGAGGAGGCTGAGGGGAGACCTCCTGGCCCTCTGCAACTCCCTGCCAGGAGGGGGCAGAGAGGGGGGATGAGTCTCTGGAGCCAAGGCCCCAGCGCCAGGCCCCGAGGGAATGGCCTCAAGCTGCCCAGGGCAGGGTCAGGCTGGCTCTGAGGAAGGATTTCTGTGCAGAAGGGGCTGTTGGGCGTTGGAATGGGCTGCCCAGGGCAGGGGGGGAGTCCCCGGGATCCCTGGAGGGGTTGAAGAGTCGGGCTGAGCCAGCGCTGAGGGATCTGGGGGAGTTGGGAACTGTCAGTGCTGGGTTGGACTAGATGATCTTCAAGGTGTTTTCCAAACTAGACAATTCTGTGATTTTGTGAGTTCCTATAGTAATAGGAGTAGTGTGTTTTTCTGTTAACTCTTACAGGGCTTTTGTTGTCCTTCAGTGTTCCTTGCCCTGTGTGCAAAAAAGCCAATCTCACACACAGAGCTGAGATATCAGTTTAAGCCATTTCTGTGCAAAGATGGGGGGCCAGGTGATAATTCCACAAATCTAGCATGCTACACAAAGGGACTACAGCCTATTCATCTTGTTACATGGTTAGTAAAAACCTATCTAAGATTACACTCATGGGTCTGTAATTACCATTCTATATGCTATTCGTTAGTTATATTTAAATTACTCTCGGTTTCTGTGTAAATTAGCACACATGCTCCTTAAAGGCATGGGGGGGCCAATTCTTTTTGGTCTTGAATTGAGTCAGTGGTCACAGTCTCCCCCTGCCCCCCTCCACCTCACTGCCTTTCCCTTTCCCTTCAGTTATTGCTGATTCTTGCTGAATTCATACTTCTCAGACAATCATCCAAGCATCTGGTGCCTTCTGGGACAGAATGTTCCCCGCTTACCACTCTTTTAGCTGCTCTTCAAAGGTATACTTGTTAGGCAGCCATTCTTTATGCAAAGTTGGAGTAACTCACTCCCTTATCTCCTGGTTCCTTCTTTTCACTGGGTCTTAAATCAGAACCTGCCCCTGGCATTCTTCTATTTACAAGTTCAGTATGAGCAGAGAAGAAAATTTCCTGGAGACATCAGGGAGGCCGGGCTGTGAGCTCTGCTGCTCCCCGGCTGCACCCTAGTTTTCAGCCTCAGACTCCGGGTAAACTAGCTCAAAGCCTGTCAGCCAGGTCCTCGCCCAGGGGGTGACAGATGCGGGTGTCATAAACTGCTGTGGCTGCAGAGCTGGGCTGTGCCCCAGTTTATGACTGCCAGCCTTACGCTTTTCCAGGGACAGGGCTAAAGCAGAAGTGGGGCTGTGAGAAGGGCCCAGGACAAGGGCTCTGGCCATGTAACACCAAGAAAGAGATAGCACCCCCAAGCCCAGGACGTAATCTGCCAGCCTGGTGCCACAAGAGCATCCTGTGGGAAGGAGCAGAGGTTCTACCAAAGGGGACTGGTTCAAGGTAACAGGCTAATTTACAGCAGTGGCATTTCCAGCCAGCTTGGGAGAGAGGCCCTGTGGGAGCTGGGGCTGGAGCTGTATGTACCCAGCTCCTGGGACGCAGGACACATTTTCATATCCAAGAAAAAACCCCGAGGGGTACCAGCGCCCAGGGCCAGCTGGCCCTGGATGGCCCCTCACGAGGGGAACAGGCCATGCCCACAGGAGCCTCAGGGCTCAGGGCAGCCCCGGCACCACGACCCAGGAGTCCTGGTTGCCACATGGTCCCCTGAGCCCGCTGGGACCCTCAGGCAGGGCTCTCACAGCAGCCCCCAGCCCTGTCCAGCCACCCCCCAGCCCAGCAGCTGCAGCTTTGGAGAGTGGACAGCCCCACTGTGTCACCGCAGTCGGGAACAAACCTCTCAACACCAGCGCAGCGTTCAGAAGCAGGCATTCCTTTATTTGGCGCTGGGTGCGTGGCGGGTCACGCACACACTGAAACAAAAGGTTATCCTTGATGCATCCATGGCAGCACAGCACAGTGCAGGGTGCACCCCACTGTGGGGCAGCAGGGATGCTGTAGATTACAAAGACGCTGCATCCAGACTTTGCTGCACTGACACTGCAGATTTTAGAGGAGGTTTCCTTCACCGGTATAAGAACTTGCCACATCATGCCTTAGATCTTGGAGAGAGTGACACAAAACCAATTTAGACTCCTAAATGAAAGTTATGGCTTTAAACCTAAGTATAAATTACATCACCACATTTTACCTTCAATTCTTTTTGCAGCTTTATTAATTCCTCATTTTCATCGCCGTTTTTTTCCTTGGTGTTGCTCATCTTTTGCTGTCAGTCACTATTGCTCTGGTTATTCAGCTGTCTGTATTTCTGCTTCCATGGTTCTAGTCTGTACACAAAATGAGGGTATATAACATACAGTTTTAAATGCATACTTGAGCACATTTACATTCTTCTGCTGAAGTTACTTGGATTTATCAGCTATGACCACCAAGGGACAACAGAAGCCTTGAACTGTTACAAGTTTGGTATGTCCTATGTAAAATTAATGCCTAAATAACACTTAACGAATCAAACCAGAGATTTAAAGCAGCCATCACAATCCATCCAAAACAATTTTGCCTCCTTGCTCCCTTTCCATGGAGAGATTACCCCAAACTAATCTGTTGGTCTCTTCTAATTTGGCTTCAAGCAAATTTAATTTGAGTCTGTTCTTGTTCTTCTAATGCCATCCGCAGATCTTCAATTCTTTTTCCCTTTGCACACTGCCGTGGTTTGGGCCAGGACAGAGTCACCTGTCCCTGGGCTGAGCAGGAGCCCAGCTGGAGGGTGGTGGCTGGAGGTTTCCCCCAGCGATGCCGTGCCCAGGGGGTGCCGCCGGGCCGGGCTCTCTCTGCCGCCGCCGGTTTCGGGGCAGTCGGGTGCTGGGGGGGTCGCCACGCTCGGTAAGACCCTGCTGCATTTAATCCAAAAAAATGCGGGTTTTTTGACTCACTATTGTTACTGTTGTTTTCTTGTTATATTTAGTAAATTTCTTTCTTTTTATTCAACCTACGAATTTTCTTCTTTTTGCCCCTCCCCTGTTTCCCCGGGGAGGGGGGAGGTGAACGGCTGCCACGTGGCGACTGGCTGCGGGCTGAGCTCAAACCTCCACACACACACATCGGAAAATAAATTTACAGATGAGCCCCCAATCTAGTTCCACCGTTCTCTCCCAAAGTGCCCTCATCCCAAGTCATTTCCCCCATTGCCTGAGATCTAAAGCTCTATTAGAAAGAAATAGAGTATCTCTGTGAAACTTTCCAAATCCAGACATCTGAAGTGATTCTCGTCAACTTGATTTAGGTGAGATTTCAGTGTTAATGTCAGCCGAAGGCTTGTAACAGAGGAAAAACCAGCTATTGTTCAACTGCTGAGTGTTTCTCAAACCTGCAGAAACTGTTACTGTGCCAGCTGATGTTTCAGTGTTGGCGTTTTAACGTGGCCAACTGAAGTGGCAAATAAATACCAATATCGAGTAAGTTAACACCGATACAGCAAATCCAGTCTTTCTTTGGGGCTTATGTTTCTTATTCTAAGACTGTTTCTTTGCTTTCAAATATTCCTGCTAATAATGATTCAATAAAAATTAGTTCCTGACGATAACATTTTAATGTCCAGGTTGGAGTTTCTCAGAATTTTAAAATATAAATATGCAAGACTCTCCAAATCAGTTAGCATCACAACTCATTATGGTGCCATTCCACACCCAAAAAGTGGCACAATAAGGGCTTTTCCTGATCTTTACATGCTTTCTCATACTGTTTGGAGATTTCTACCAGCTTCTCATTATTCAGCTGCTCTGGAATACCACACTGAAAACAAATTAAAGAAAACATGTCAAAAACATGTTGAAAGAATTATACATGCTACATATTAGTAGCTTTTCATTCTGAGCCTCAATCAGTATTAAATAAAGTATTTAAAGACAAACAGTTGAGAATAAATTAAGTTTTTCATCTAGTGAAAAGAGCATTCAAGTTGACTAAAAAAGTGTCTAGAAGACATTACTCTAACATATATCTAAGTGTCACTAACCAGAATCAGGGTATCTGCAGGTATTAAGTATCTATTTACTAGGCAGATTACTCTATTGAAAACAATTTGCCAGTGTCCTGCAGCGAGAAGCTCTTTAAACATCTTTCATTCATCTATTAAGACTAATTTCAGGTGGCTACTCTTGTTTTTACCCCTCCTTCTGTAAGCTTTCTCCTGTTGGTTGGAAAATTTGCCTCATTACTGGGTTAGTTAAAAAAATTAAAAGCAAGTAAAATTTTAAAAAATATAATGCCTTTTTAAATCGCAGGATTGTGCATGGTTTGATCTCTAATTCTTTACTAAACTGTTTTTTAATTTTCTGAACTTCCTTCACTTTGTTCCTCAGGGATTTCTCCTCAGATTGCATTCTACACACCTGTAACAATGCACAAAGACAGCAAGCAAAGCTAACATTTAGCTATAAGCCTTTTACAGTCTCTGCAAGTTATCCAAGTAAAAAAAAAAATACTTTAATCAAGAATCAAATTTTTGCAAGAATCTTTGCTAGATTTCAGGAGCTAGAAGTGCACTGTACTGTACATCCTTCCTAGGGATCAATTTTCACCATAGAATAGAGAATTAAATTCGGCAGGAAAAAAAGAAAAACAACAAACCACACCGCCAAAACCAAACCACCAGGAAATAGCCTCATCAAACTACAAATTCAGTTGTGCTTTAAAAAAAAAAAAAAAAAAAAAAGGTTTTCCTGACATGCAATTTCATTCACTCCTTGCTACTTCACAAATGATTATACACGGCATGTTGAGTAGGAAAAAGGTCCTGAAACGTTAGGCTGCTGGGGAAGGCATTAATACTTTTTTCAAGCTTAACTTTCAAGCCCAGACTCCATCTTAAGGTGTTACAGACTTTGAACAGGCTGTCAGGAACAGTGTGATGGGGTACGTGAATTTGGCAAAGCACATCGATCAGCAGACCGAGTTCATTTAACTTCTGGGACAGACACAGATCTGCAAATGAGAACGTGTGGAGAAAGCAGTTCCTAGACAGTTATATCCAGCTGTGACTATATAGCGTACTGGTTTTTAGACAACAAACTTCTTACATTATTTCACTCTTATTTAGATCCCCAAGCTAGGGCATAAATAGTAGGAAGGCTTATGTCAGTATTAAAACCAGACAATTTCTGTCAAATGGTGCACAGTTCTGATAGCACAGCAATATTCTGCTGATGAAAAAATGTTACACTAGAAGTACGTCGACAGTTGAGTTCATAAGGAGCAATAAAAGGCTAAAAACTTGACTCTTACTATGACACTAGTGAAAAGAGGGTTTTAAACTTATTGCAAAGTTTGTTTCTTTGATAAACCAAGCTCGAAGGAGTAAAGTTAAATTGCTAAAATATATGATAGCATGCTTAAAGGAGACTAGAGCAAAAGAGCAAAACAAGGAAAAGACCAAAACAAGGCAAGTTTAAGATAACTTTGGTAGATGGACAAGCCTATACATCGTTTCTGCCCAAAACTTAGTGTTAGCATTGCATACTTCAAACACTAGCTTTTAAACACTGGAGGCAGGACCTAAGAGCCACACCCAGTTTGCAATTCGTAAAGGGACTTACTTGGACTGTTGAGAGGTCTTGAGTGTGTTAATACACTCGCCTAGAATGAGAAGAGAGGGTTTATCTTTCCACTCTCTTTCAATCTATGACCTTCGCTGTGGGGCTTGGCATATCTTTCTGAACCAGCAAGATCACACATTGACAGTCTGAAAGCAGATAAGGAAAATTCCCTTTATTTAACTTAGAACATGCACAAATTATTCACTTCTAAAATCGATCGCTTTTTTTAGAGGAAGAATTTCTTAATCTTCATCTGCACAAACTTCCATCCTTCTCACTGTGGTTTTCCCGACCAAATTTTACATTACTTCCCGACAAACCTTTTCCCAACACACCTCCTATTTCCCCTCCCCCTGCCACCTCTTCCTTCTGAGGGCTCAGAGGAGTTCAGGTGTACAGCAGCTAACAGAACCCTGTGCTGCACAGAGGGGACGAGGCACACAACAGCTCTGCAGCCTGATGGCTGGAGGCAGAGGGCCAAGACCTGTGTGACGGTAGGAGCTGGGGAAACCACCACACACGCATGAGTTTCTACCAGGAAGCACTGGGTGTGTAGTGCAGTACCAGTACACCAACACAGACCATAACTGGCACTTCCCAGTACCAGCACACCAACACAGACCATAACTGGCAGTTCCCAGTACCAGTACACCAACACAGGCCATAACTGGCAGTTCCCAGTACCAGCACACCAACACAGACCATAACTGGCACTTCCCAGTACCAGTACACCAACACAGCTGATAACTGACAATTTCATCACAAAGAAGAGAGGGTCTCTGCTCTGAACTTACTCATTGTCTCGGGTCGCTCATGGCGCTCCTGAATCTTCAATTTTTAGTATCTTGACTGTGAATATGCTGTGACTAAAAGGAAAAGTTTAAATCAGCAGAGAAGTGATAGACACATTCAAAATATTTTTAGCCGCTACAACATCTGTTCAAAACTGCTGAATCTGTCAACTTGTCTAAGCATATACTCTATCAGATACAAACTTCTAAAGAGATGCTTATGTAGCCTTTGTTTTGCTTTTTCCTCAGACATTTAGATGGAATAAAGCGAAATGCTTTTGCTGGAAGGAGAGTATTTGATAAAACTGTTAGCTTTTGAACATCTTCATCTTACGGAAGGATTGAATCCTTCTGACTAAAAGCATTGGGTCACACAGGGCTACAGGATGCCAAACCTAGATACCTAGGCCCTGTTACAGCCTCTTCCCCTCCTAAAAGCCACAATCCATATTTTAGTCCCCCCCTCCTCCCAGACACCATCCTATGCCCAATGTTATTCAGAAAGTTTCTCACCTGCTGCTGGAGCAAGTATTTAGTTTCTTGCTTGTGATACTCTGGTGTTTCAACCCCAGTTTTACAAGTCTCAAAGCTTCTTCAGAATCAGAAATCTGAACCCACCGTAGAACTTTAGGAAGAACAAACATGGCAATCTTGTAAATATCATTATCAAAAAGAAAGAAGGGATTAGGGGATAACATATGCACACCCAGAACAATACCTTTACTTGAGACATAAAAACATTTTACTAAGCATGCTTCAGACAGAAATTATATGACAAAATCAAGATTCTTCCTTCCACGGGAAAGGAAGGGCACATATATCTCATCATTTCATCCTATTAGCACACAGAAACATGCTCCATCCAAATTAAGTGAGCAAGCTTAGGCCGTGCTCTGAAAAGCCAAAGCACAGGGTCTAATATGAGCATGAAAGCCCCATGTTCATACTCATCAAGGGAGAATTCTACCTGGACAGCTTCTCTGATTGGGCAGGGGGGGAAATCACCTGAATATCTTTCAGGGCCATCAAGTTAAAAAAAAAAAAAATCAGTGAAGAAGTCTGTCTGCAGTATGATGACTGTATGTCATCTTGGTATGGGCTCGAGTACAACCCTGCTAATGGAACTTGTAATAGGAACATTATGGCTTCTGTTCAACTAGAGGTCACTAAAATTGTACTAGCAAAAATACCAGCTGTGACCAAGAAAAATAAGAAAATCATTAGCTGGTTTTCCTCAGTAACATCAGGAACAGTCTTATACTTCCAAATGTTATACAAAGAGATTATGCTGAAGCGTAGCTCAAAGCAGACTATTTCCTACTTGACAGAGTTTCTAGTCTTTGAAGAAACGAATTGGGTTTATCCTCTGATTCAGCTTTTTGAATCTATAGTTTGGCATATGAAAGAGAAAAGTAGCAGTCCAAACACCTACAAAAAAGCCTTTAACCTAGAATTGGTGTCTTGATTGTCCAAAGAACCTGTAACAAAGCAAATAGGATTTGGAAGCTGTTTTTTCCATGGCCAGAAACAAACACTGCACTGTTAAGAGTTCTGCTAACTCCCTGCCTCCCCCAACCCACAACAAATTACATCACAGGCTTGATTAGAGTACTGTAAAATGTAATTTGCAGTCAGACTGAACTTTCTCACATATTCTCTGAAGTGTATCTCTAGAGAAAATACTAAAAAAATAGATCTGTTGAGCCAATCACAACTATACGTAAGAATCTGGAGGTTTGGTTTGGTTTTTTTTTAAGAAAATGGAAAAAATCAAAACCCTAAGAAATTTGTCAATTGTTCTCAATATTTCTCCCATTTCAGAGAAATATCAAGGCAGTGGGGTGCACGCAGGCTTTTAAGAGTTACAGTTAAGAATAGAGAGAAAACACTATTAAAGGCACAGACACTTCTGTGTATGCAGGTTGTTGCCTTCCATACTCAAGGCAGACATTTCTAGTGCCACAGTGAATACAGTTCAGAGTTTTCTCATCTAGAAAGAAACATTATTACAGGAAGACTGACTTTTCACATTACATATTTGGCAATTTGCAATGTATTCTAATCACCTTTTACATAAGAACAGCCCTTGATGTCCTGAGCAAGGCGTAGTGTTTTTTTTTTTCTTGTCATTTGATACAGGAATCAATCGATCATAAAAATATTCATTGTAAATCTCACAAAATGAAACCCAAAGAGAAAACTTCACATGATTTTTCACAGTTGTGCTAGATCGTTCTGAGCCTTTTAAGAGTTCTTCCAAATTTGCCAAGTACAAAATATTACAAGTCAGTGTAGACCTTGTAAAATGAACTTCATTAAAAAAATTAATAAGTGAAAAATGGTATTACAGCAGCCTTCTAAAAAGCACTTGCCCCGGACAAAAATCCTTTGGAATTTTTCTCCCCTTTCTTCAATATCTGGAAGTCACTTGCTTATCCTACAGATTTGCCAGCTACCACTTCCTTTCCCACTTGCAAAGTCTCTCAAAGACATGCAGCTTTGTTAGAATTATTCAAGTCTCTTCAATGCCTTTAGAAGACAGAGAATCAAACTGACGAGTACATGACATTCTAACATTTCAAAGCAAACCTAGTATTTGGGTAGGTTTTAAATGCCAGAATTAGGTTTCTCTGATTACATACAGGGTCAGGATACCACTGGAGACCATAGCATAAGTAGTACTACTTGTCCTTGCCATAGCTTCATCTCATTTAATGCCTGTTCAGGTATACTTCTAACCATTTTATCTTTGTGTTTTCTGGCCAGATAACTTACTCACTACCCAATTCACAGGCATATAAAAATGTCAAGCAGTCATTTTATTACAGGCCAGAAGTCAGTTGTTGACCTTAGGAAAGCTTCTTTGCCTGTTTTAATTGCAATTCTTTAATATAAACATACCCTTACAACCAACTGGTGCTTTGCAGTTCGTGCCATCTCGATAGTCTACCTGCAAAACAGAACAGAGACTTTAAGGTTCATCACTGGCAGTACATCACCAGTCACTTGTGTAACAGCTCCCCTGGACAGTACTACAGCGTCGATGCAATATGCCAGTACAAAGATCCTGACTACACATCATGTCTAGTTCAGCGCACCTGCACACTCCTACTGAGAGGACTGTTCTTACCTTAACACTCGCTCCTGACCCCCCCTTACCTCAGGCCCTGTCACAGTACAGATCATTTCAGCTCCCTGAGCCAGAGGGAAACTCACCACAGAAAAATAGAGGGGTGGGACCCCACAGAGTAACAGGGTGATTTAACAGGATGATTTGTGGGAGTCTGCTTGTCGTTTACACATTATTCTTAACCTGGTGAATGTAGAGAGTCTGGAAATTTTTTATTGTTGTTACTTTGCTAATTCAGGATTCCGTATCTTACGGCTTCCTAGGTCAACTCTCAGAAACAGAGGTAAATGCAGAACACTTGTTCACTTAAGAAATGAGGTGAGCAACTTACTACTACGTGATACAGGCTGTATCACAGTTGAAATAAAGCCTAGGTTTTAGAAAGAAAAGGAAAACTTCCTTCTGCTGAAGTCTTTAAAAAGGTAAAACAAATCCCTACAGATAGGGGTTAATACACATACACTCCATTCCCACTCTTAGTTTTGGTTGTTTGGGTTTTTTAGGCACAAAACTGCAAAGACGTGCCACTTGTCTACCAAAACCAGTATGCTTAAGAGAAGAAACATAGATTAAAAAACGTTTTGGGTTGGGCTTTTTTAATGTTTTGTCAAGAGCATATGTCATATAAAGCTGGGATTCCATGAAGTGATTCCTGAAATAGTTCAATACATATGGAATCAAAACTTTCAGGTTTAAGCTTTACACATAGAAAACACCCACCCAAACCTCTCTGCTGAAGGAGGTGCAAACTTTGAAAACTGCTGTTGCAAGAACAATACTTCAGCTTATCAATTTAGTGGCAAAACTATAGGGGACACACACACGGCTGTTTTATCTGAAGCCCTTGAAGACTGCTAGAGCTCGATAGAACATATGCCTGTGCTTTTGAAGTGAAGGCTTGAAGAATTCTGCTGCCACCTGCCTTCCACACTGGAGAATCCTAGTTAACTAACTCGGAGAAAAATCAAGGTAGGAGATACATTCCATCCCACACCAGCCACAACGCTGTATGATAACCCACCATACCACTAGGGAGATGCTTAATTCTTTTCACTAAAAACAAAAAATGCACTGCAGTCCCTTTCTAGTTCCAACTCCTCATATTCCTACGTGAATACTTTTACACAACATATCCAGGGTCCTCGGCAGACTTACATTCATTTCAGAATTAGACACCAGGAAAAAGATATGCTTATACAAAATACAATCCCCGTAACTGTAATTGGACTCGGCAGCTTTAGAATTCCAGGCACTGAAGTGTATTTCTGGACTACTCAACAGCCTTCTGTTTAAGAAAAGCCCAGCAGAAACCTGTTTGCATTCAAATCTTTAGAAGTCCAACAGCTTTATAGCTCTGCTGTTCAAAAAAACCTTTTGCTTCCTTTGAGGTTATTTGCACAGACTGGAAGAGGGGAACAACCTCAAAATCATTAATTTCTTTCAAATATCCTCAAAGAGAGTAAATTGTTTAAAGGAGCAGACCTACCAGCATCCCCACAGAGGGTGAGACTATTTGCATTCCATCCTTATCAAGCACCACTAATCCCAGAGGATAAATAATCAGATGCCCAAGCTATAGGAAAAAGCTCAGTGTTTGCATTCTACCAAGTATTCAGCCACAAGGCAGAAATCCACAGAACAGGGTTCAGCAGCAATACTGCTCACTTTGCTGCTAATCTGAACAGCTACCTGACAGCAAAGACACATCCATCCTTAAATAGAGAGAATTGCTTGCCATTGGAAAATGAACAGCACCGAGCTCTCTAACAATGCGTGTACTCATCAGTACAGAAAGAAGTGCTCCTCTACCTCTTTTGTTCGGTGAAGTAGTGAATCTTTAACAGGGGTTTCTTCTCTCACTTGGTCTCTAGTCAGCCTTATAAAATCTCTACACCGATGGGGTTTGAAATCCATTGCTGTGTATAGCTTCCCTTGAACACTTTTAAACAACAGATCCAGAGTCCTTGGCAGAATCCCAACCTCATCTTCTGTCCCTGAAAGCAAGACACCAAAGAAAGACCTTCATTATTACTGTGAACAAGGTATACAAATAAACATAGACAGGAAGATAAGCAATTCCAATCTGAAGGGATACACAAGAAATGTGGAGGCCACTTACAGCACGAAGCAGTGGGTTTCTGTATTCTCAGGGTAACCGAAATGTCATTAAGAGTGTTTCAAAAGGTATTTGGCTTTCAGCCACAGCTCATGCTCCACCCCTTAGACGGTAAGAGCAGAACTTAAAACAAAAACTGATGGGGTGTTCTGCATAAGCTTAACCTTAAGGAAAAACACAAAACCAAACCAACCACAATCACACACATTCAATAGAGATTTGCAGTTTTCCAGTTGCATTTCACAGGCTGCCTTCACTCTCTCTCTCAAGGAAGCAATCTGGAAATACAACTGATGACTCCTCTCTCAGCTGCAGTCCTGCACTAATTCTACAGACCCTACCAAAAAAGTTCTAGAAGCCTTATGAAGACTCACTCCTTTCCCTGTCCCAGACCCTTTCCTACCAAAGCATCCTACTTTTGCACCTGAAAGGCAAAAAGCAGTCAAATAAAAGCCTCAGTGCACACTTGATCTTTCTGAATCCAAATGCAAGTTTAAAAATGGTTCACTTCACTTTGATTTCTAAGCCAGAGAGGAGAGGAAAGAGGGCAGAACGGAAGAGAAGCAACTACCCCGTCTCAGACTGACAGCATTATCTTCCAGCCTCAATAATTCCTACTGCTCCTGAGGCAGATGGGCTTTCAGCAGTCACAGCACTAGCTGTGCTGCCCAAGTCAGGACCCCTGTCAAACCTAGTTGCACTCAAACACCAACCTAGGAACCAAATAACATATTCAGTTAAAGTACTGCTGGATTTCCTTTGTTTCTCCTCATCTACTCATAATTTTTTGTTTATTGTAAAGCCACTTGTAATTCAATCTAACACGAGCAAAGTAACAGACACTGGCAAACAATGAACAGCCCTAAAAAACTGTTGCATCCTCCCCTGATGTCCCTTGCCATGGACCGAACACAGACTGCCACGGAATGCCAGAGAGGAAAGGCTGTACTGACAATACCGGGAATAACAGCAGAGGAAATCACAGCACCCTGCAGGCAACGTTATGCCCTGACAGTTCTTATCACAAATTGATAGTTAAGTCCTAGAAAAATATAACACCATGAAAAAGTCTCCAGAGTCTGAAAAGACATGAATGAAAAATTCTTGAGAACCCACACAATACAGCCCAAACTAGTCACGCGTGGGGGACTGTACACTTTAGGAATCTGGGGGTTTGTTATTTACCTATTATTTATTAGGACAGAGCATTCCATTATTGCCCCACGTTAATGCTAACTGAAAATACTGGCAGTGGTCTTTAGTCATAATCTACCCAACAGAAGATCCCGTAGAAGACAATGTCACTTCAATAAAGATCAAGTTCACATGGCACAAGGCTCATTGTCCTTCTACTTCTGTGTATAAAAGAAGCATTATAGCCTCTAGAACTGCCATTTCATTATAGGAGAAACTGTTTCACGTATATCAAATCACCTTATTTGTTAAAACGCTTCCAAAAATAATTAAAGAATGACATCTTCTGACCAGAAAGGATATTGAGCTTTAACAGCACAGAAACAGTACAGCAGGAGACAAGGTCTCCTAGGATAGTACTGATAAACTCAGAAACTTGAGACAAGACAGAAATACTTGGAAGTATTCAAATGTCTCAAAATATTTATGCTCTGCCTGTAATAACTGAAACTGACTCAAATACTATTCCTTATTTGAAGACAAGGCATATAAGATGTGTATGACCTTTATAATAATGATAAAAAACCCCAAAATATTAGTCTGAACTTAACACTTTTCACATTCTGATACATAGAACACATTTTCTTAATTCCCCCCTCCTCCCTCTAGATACTTGGAGGAAAAAAAGAAGTCGCACACACCTGGCTGAAATTATGACAGCCTTACAAAGCAATACCACCGTGTGTTTATGTAACCTCTGGCAGTGAGTGTCACTTGGCAGTTCAGTGATATTGGTTATGGAAGGAGACTTTCAAAGGTTATTTATTATTATTCAAGAGAAGCCAATGTATAGGGCCTACAATTTACATAAAGGAAAGAGTTATAATATTTCTGCTAGAAGTAACCCTCTCAAAAAAAAAAAAAAAAAAAAAAGGAACTTCATTCAAGAATGCATTTCTACTTATACCTTGGAATGTGTAGGTTTTCCCAGCATTTCTAATGCCATATGCAAAAATAAGATGATTATATCCATCTAGGAAATCTTGCACCGGTTGCTTCATGGTACTTTCAAAGAATTCTTCTGGAGTTGTTTCAGGTCCAAACACCTGGGCATTACCAAGAAACATCTTTATTTTTCAGCAATCATTAGAGACTTCTAAAGAATCCTTTAAATTCTTCATGTTTATCTTAAAGACAGTTGTTGACAGTTTAAAAATCTAGTTTGCTTGCTACTAAATAATATAAGTTAAACAATTTTTCCAGGAAAAAAATAAAAACTTTTAAAGACAATTCATTTACTCGTGAAAAAGTGAACCTCTGCATCATCCGTTCAGCAGTTTTTTCACTGGGTCGGCTCAAAGAATTCTTGGGAAGCTTCAGTGTGACGCTTGTTGAATCCTTAAGTAAAACACATTTCTATTAAAAGGAAGCAGAAACAATGCAGGTATGAAAAGAGTATGAAAAGCTCAGCAGAAAAAAAAAACCAAAACCCAACAAAAACTCCAAGCATACGTTTAAGGTATTTTTAAACTCTATAAATATCACACCTGCAATTCATTTTCTCTTTTTGACGATGTAAATGGCCTAACATGCAGGCAAACTTGTATGTGTCCCTTAGGCTCCAAACTGCTCCTCTTAAATCAAAAAAAAAAAAAAAAAGGAAGTTAGAAATTTGACTAGATTCTTTATTAGATAGCTAGCATGTTAAGGCAGTTTTATTTTCACCAGGCTATTCTGAACAGACTTATTGGATGACAAGGGAAGCAAAAGTAATTTACTACATCAGTTTTCACAAGTGCCTAGGCCCCTGCAGAAGGTTGCTGTGATAATTATCTCACAGCGTGTGTATATATACACACACACACACAGTAAGGCAATTAGAGATCAAGAATGAAACCCACAAAAACTTTCTGTGATTAAGCTGCTCCAAGCTGGCAATTAGCCTCACTCACAGGAGGACCAATGCACGCAATGAAGTGTCACTGCAGTGCCCCACAACTCTGTCTAATCCTATCTATCTCCTCCAACCCAAAACCATACTAAAGATGCTTTTCATCTCCTCTGTAAAAGTCTTATTGATGAAAAGACTAAGCTTATTAAAAATACCCAAACAATGCAAACATTAAAGCTTTCTTACCTGGCTTGTGTTCAGGCTTGAATAAACCAAAGACAAAGGAGGAGAGATCTCATTTAAGATCTTCTGCACTTCCTGGTGCTGTTCTTCGAAGTGGCTCAACAGCAGCAACATAGGATGGTCTGAAAAAGTCCTCCCTATCCAAATTCGGTTCCATCCTGTGAGATAAAATAAAAACCTTTCTTTGCTTTCTGATCGCGTAACATAAAGCTTCTGAAGTCTCTTCTATAAGACAAGTCCATCTGAAGCTGATAGCTGCAGTTTCTTTAAGAAGAAAGCTTTCTTCATCCTATTCAAAATTAAGGAGAAATCTTTCTTCATCCTATTCCAAATTTACAGAGCAAGTTTCTGATAGCTGGGGAAAGGGTCTGCAGTGGGGTTCACATCACGATGAAACAAGACCAGCCACTCTTCCTCCAGTGCAAAGCGACTGTTTACCAAGGAAAAAGCTTTGCACATAGACCACAACCTTTTAAAACCCATGTCTGACACGGAAGATATAATTTAAAAAAAAAACCCAAACCACCAAACAATCATACTGTTCTGCATCCCTTTCTCCATCATCCCATTATAGTGGCCATTTAGAATAAAAGTTCATTGCAAGAGTAACCCAAACTTCTTGGTTATCTCTGCAGGACCTGGTAAGTAATTGTTATTATAACACGATGTAGCTTAATACACGACAGAGTTCACAAAGATTCTGAAGGCTAGCAGATAGCTTTAGGTATGAAGGGAACACTAGAAAAGTAGAAAACCTCATGCCAGAGCGCAAGTTGAAGAACTGCTTTTTAGTCATTTTTTCAGTCGTTTTACAGATCAGCAATTCATTTATTAATCCAAAATTTAACGATTTTTGTTCCTCTCAGAATCTGGGCAGTGAGAATTTGCTAAAGAAAATGAAAGTAAATTGATCCAGTGTTGAAAGTAAACAGGTAGATTACAAAATACTCTTTCAAAAGTGCATTTTATTTCAAAATACGAGTATATGATTATTCTTCAATTACTCCTGTTATTTAAGAATCTGCGCATGCTCCAGGAAAAACCAAGGTGAGGAGGACTGTGAGCCTTCCTCCCAAAGCCCCCCGGGGCCCCCCAGGAGGCGATGGGCAGGGGCAGAGAGACAGAAACTGCTGACACCAGCCTCCAGAACCCGCACGTGTCCGTTTGTGTTCTGTAGCCCAGCGGATATGGATCTCCGCACTCGGGGAGGGTGGGTGAAATGTGCGGGGGGTGCAGGCTGTGGGGAGAGATCCCCTTGCGCCCCGGCCGCAGTAAAACCTCCCCGCGGGGGGACTCGGGGCCAGTTGCAGAGGCTGTCTCCGCACGCAGCAGCACACGCAGCCCGCAGCGCTGCCAGCAGCACAGGCCTTGGGAAGGCTCCACACCTCACAGCTGGCAGCTGATACAAGCCGTAACGCACCAGTGCTGACTTTTAACGAAATGCAAAGGAGAAATGTTCCCTCCTGGCGGGGCGCCGCAGCGCTCCCCGCTCTCACGGACGCTGCCGCGCGGCCCCGCCACGGCCCCGGCCGCGACCCGCCACCTGCAGCCCCGCAGCAGCCCCGGGAACTTTTCACACAGACAGACAGACAGACAGACACCCCCACACCCCCCAAGCCTTACCGCCATAACGCCGGGAGTAAACGCGGCCGCAGCGAGCAGAGGCGGGGGAAGAGGCCTCGGCACCGCCGGCAGCCCCGCCGCCGCCAGGCCGCAGCCGCCGCCTCCTGCCCGCCACCCCCCGGGCCCCCGCACCGGGTGGGGACGGGACACGCGCGGGCACGGACAGACGCGGGGACGCGCCGCACCCGCCGCGACACGCGTGTGCACCCGCGCGGGCACCGGCCCGGAGACAGGCGGGACCCGCGGGACGGCGGGGACACAGCGCGGAGAGACGCGGACACACGCCCGGCCACACCGTGCCAGACGGACGGGCCGACAGACGGACGGACCGACAGACGGGCGGACGGGCCGGGGCGGCGCCGCTCCGGACGGATCATCCCCCCGCGCCGGGCGGAAACACCGACACCCCCCCGATGGGGGCGGCGGCGGCGCCGCGTGTTCCCGGCCCATCCCCGTCCGCCGCCGGCGGGCACCGAGCGGAGCCGGCGCTGGAGGAGCCCGGGCGGGTAAGGCGGCCGGGCCGGGCGGGGGGCAGTGAGTCTCTCGGCACAGAGAGAAGCTGCGGTTCGCTTTATTCCCTGGCTGCGCACCCTTACGGTGCGTGTGACTGGGGGTTTCCTCCCCCCTCTGCTGCCCAGCTGCGGTTTCTGTCCAGCACATACTGACCGGGGGGGTTAGACTCTGGGGGGCGGGGGGGTGACGGGGGGTAAACAGCCTCTGCAACTGGCCCCGAGTCCCCCCGCGGGGAGGTTTTACTGCGGCCGGGGCGCAAGGGGATCTCTCCCCACAGCCTGCACCCCCCGCACATTTCACCCACCCTCCCCGAGTGCGGAGATCCATATCCGCTGGGCTACAGAACACAAACGCACACGTGCGGGTTCTGGAGGCTGGTGTCGGCAGTTTCTGTCTCTCTGCCCCTGCCCATCGCCTCCTGGGGGGCCCCGGGGGGCTTTGGGAGGAAGGCTCACAGTCCTCCTCACCTTGGTTTTTCCTGGAGCATGCGCAGATTCTTAAATAACAGGAGTAATTGAAGAATAATTATATACTCGTATTTTGAAATAAAATGCACTTTTGAAAGAGTATTTTGTAATCTACCTGTTTACTTTCAACACTGGATCAATTTACTTTCATTTTCTTTAGCAAATTCTCACTGCCCAGATTCTGAGAGGAACAAAAATCGTTAAATTTTGGATTAATAAATGAATTGCTGATCTGTAAAACGACTGAAAAAATGACTAAAAAGCAGTTCTTCAACTTGCGCTCTGGCATGAGGTTTTCTACTTTTCTAGTGTTCCCTTCATACCTAAAGCTATCTGCTAGCCTTCAGAATCTTTGTGAAATCTGTCGTGTATTAAGCTACATCGTGATATAATAACAATTACTTACCAGGTCCTGCAGAGATAACCAAGAAGTTTGGGTTACTCTTGCAATGAACTTTTATTCTAAATGGCCACTATAATGGGATGATGGAGAAAGGGATGCAGAACAGTATGATTGTTTGGTGGTTTGGGTTCTTTTTTAAATTATATCTTCCGTGTCAGACATGGGTTTTAAAAGGTTGTGGTCTATGTGCAAAGCTTTTTCCTTGGTAAACAGTCGCTTTGCACTGGAGGAAGAGTGGCTGGTCTTGTTTCATCGTGATGTGAACCCCACTGCAGACCCTTTCCCCAGCTATCAGAAACTTGCTCTGTAAATTTGGAATAGGATGAAGAAAGATTTCTCCTTAATTTTGAATAGGATGAAGAAAGCTTTCTTCTTAAAGAAACTGCAGCTATCAGCTTCAGATGGACTTGTCTTATAGAAGAGACTTCAGAAGCTTTATGTTACGTGATCAGAAAGCAAAGATAGGTTTTTATTTTATCTCACAGGATGGAACCGAATTTGGATAGGGAGGACTTTTTCAGACCATCCTATGTTGCTGCTGTTGAGCCACTTCGAAGAACAGCACCAGGAAGTGCAGAAGATCTTAAATGAGATCTCTCCTCCTTTGTCTTTGGTTTATTCAAGCCTGAACACAAGCCAGGTAAGAAAGCTTTAATGTTTGCATTGTTTGGGTATTTTTAATAAGCTTAGTCTTTTCATCAATAAGACTTTTACAGAGGAGATGAAAAGCATCTTTAGTATGGTTTTAGGTTGGAGGAGATAGATAGGATTAGACAGAGTTGTGGGGCACTGCAGTGACACTTCATTGCGTGCATTGGTCCTTCTGTGAGTGAGGCTAATTGCCAGCTTGGAGCAGCTTAATCACAGAAAGTTTTTGTGGGTTTCATTCTTGATCTCTAATTGCCTTACTGTGTGTGTGTGTGTATATATACACACGCTGTGAGATACCTCTTAATTATCACAGCAACCTTCTGCAGGGGCCTAGGCACTTGTGAAAACTGATGTAGTAAATTACTTTTGCTTCCCTTGTCATCCAATAAGTCTGTTCAGAATAGCCTGGTGAAAATAAAACTGCCTTAACATGCTAGCTATCTAATAAAGAATCTAGTCAAATTTCTAACTTCCTTTTTTTTTTTTTTTTGATTTAAGAAGAGCAGTTTGGAGCCTAAGGGACACATACAAGTTTGCCTGCATGTTAGGCCATTTACATCGTCGAAAAGAGAAAATGAATTGCAGGTGTGATATTTATAGAGTTTAAAAATACCTTAAACGTATGCTTGGAGTTTTTGTTGGGTTTTGTTTTTTTTTTTTTCTGCTGAGCTTTTCATACTCTTTTCATACCTGCGTTGTTTCTGCTTCCTTTTAATAGAAATGTGTTTTACTTAAGGATTCAACAAGCGTCACACTGAAGCTTCCCAAGAATTCTTTGAGCCGACCCAGTGAAAAAACTGCTGAACGGATGATGCAGAGGTTCACTTTTTCACGAGTAAATGAATTGTCTTTAAAAGTTTTTATTTTTTTCCTGGAAAAATTGTTTAACTTATATTATTTAGTAGCAAGCAAACTAGATTTTTAAACTGTCAACAACTGTCTTTAAGATAAACATGAAGAATTTAAAGGATTCTTTAGAAGTCTCTAATGATTGCTGAAAAATAAAGATGTTTCTTGGTAATGCCCAGGTGTTTGGACCTGAAACAACTCCAGAAGAATTCTTTGAAAGTACCATGAAGCAACCGGTGCAAGATTTCCTAGATGGATATAATCATCTTATTTTTGCATATGGCATTAGAAATGCTGGGAAAACCTACACATTCCAAGGTATAAGTAGAAATGCATTCTTGAATGAAGTTCCTTTTTTTTTTTTTTTTTTTTTGAGAGGGTTACTTCTAGCAGAAATATTATAACTCTTTCCTTTATGTAAATTGTAGGCCCTATACATTGGCTTCTCTTGAATAATAATAAATAACCTTTGAAAGTCTCCTTCCATAACCAATATCACTGAACTGCCAAGTGACACTCACTGCCAGAGGTTACATAAACACACGGTGGTATTGCTTTGTAAGGCTGTCATAATTTCAGCCAGGTGTGTGCGACTTCTTTTTTTCCTCCAAGTATCTAGAGGGAGGAGGGGGGAATTAAGAAAATGTGTTCTATGTATCAGAATGTGAAAAGTGTTAAGTTCAGACTAATATTTTGGGGTTTTTTATCATTATTATAAAGGTCATACACATCTTATATGCCTTGTCTTCAAATAAGGAATAGTATTTGAGTCAGTTTCAGTTATTACAGGCAGAGCATAAATATTTTGAGACATTTGAATACTTCCAAGTATTTCTGTCTTGTCTCAAGTTTCTGAGTTTATCAGTACTATCCTAGGAGACCTTGTCTCCTGCTGTACTGTTTCTGTGCTGTTAAAGCTCAATATCCTTTCTGGTCAGAAGATGTCATTCTTTAATTATTTTTGGAAGCGTTTTAACAAATAAGGTGATTTGATATACGTGAAACAGTTTCTCCTATAATGAAATGGCAGTTCTAGAGGCTATAATGCTTCTTTTATACACAGAAGTAGAAGGACAATGAGCCTTGTGCCATGTGAACTTGATCTTTATTGAAGTGACATTGTCTTCTACGGGATCTTCTGTTGGGTAGATTATGACTAAAGACCACTGCCAGTATTTTCAGTTAGCATTAACGTGGGGCAATAATGGAATGCTCTGTCCTAATAAATAATAGGTAAATAACAAACCCCCAGATTCCTAAAGTGTACAGTCCCCCACGCGTGACTAGTTTGGGCTGTATTGTGTGGGTTCTCAAGAATTTTTCATTCATGTCTTTTCAGACTCTGGAGACTTTTTCATGGTGTTATATTTTTCTAGGACTTAACTATCAATTTGTGATAAGAACTGTCAGGGCATAACGTTGCCTGCAGGGTGCTGTGATTTCCTCTGCTGTTATTCCCGGTATTGTCAGTACAGCCTTTCCTCTCTGGCATTCCGTGGCAGTCTGTGTTCGGTCCATGGCAAGGGACATCAGGGGAGGATGCAACAGTTTTTTAGGGCTGTTCATTGTTTGCCAGTGTCTGTTACTTTGCTCGTGTTAGATTGAATTACAAGTGGCTTTACAATAAACAAAAAATTATGAGTAGATGAGGAGAAACAAAGGAAATCCAGCAGTACTTTAACTGAATATGTTATTTGGTTCCTAGGTTGGTGTTTGAGTGCAACTAGGTTTGACAGGGTCCTGACTTGGGCAGCACAGCTAGTGCTGTGACTGCTGAAAGCCCATCTGCCTCAGGAGCAGTAGGAATTATTGAGGCTGGAAGATAATGCTGTCAGTCTGAGACGGGGTAGTTGCTTCTCTTCCGTTCTGCCCTCTTTCCTCTCCTCTCTGGCTTAGAAATCAAAGTGAAGTGAACCAT
Source organism: Athene noctua (assembly GCF_965140245.1). Taxonomy (NCBI): domain Eukaryota; kingdom Metazoa; phylum Chordata; class Aves; order Strigiformes; family Strigidae; genus Athene; species Athene noctua. The sequence continues at coordinate 1,130,169 of NC_134059.1, read as the reverse complement.
TTTTAAACTTGCATTTGGATTCAGAAAGATCAAGTGTGCACTGAGGCTTTTATTTGACTGCTTTTTGCCTTTCAGGTGCAAAAGTAGGATGCTTTGGTAGGAAAGGGTCTGGGACAGGGAAAGGAGTGAGTCTTCATAAGGCTTCTAGAACTTTTTTGGTAGGGTCTGTAGAATTAGTGCAGGACTGCAGCTGAGAGAGGAGTCATCAGTTGTATTTCCAGATTGCTTCCTTGAGAGAGAGAGTGAAGGCAGCCTGTGAAATGCAACTGGAAAACTGCAAATCTCTATTGAATGTGTGTGATTGTGGTTGGTTTGGTTTTGTGTTTTTCCTTAAGGTTAAGCTTATGCAGAACACCCCATCAGTTTTTGTTTTAAGTTCTGCTCTTACCGTCTAAGGGGTGGAGCATGAGCTGTGGCTGAAAGCCAAATACCTTTTGAAACACTCTTAATGACATTTCGGTTACCCTGAGAATACAGAAACCCACTGCTTCGTGCTGTAAGTGGCCTCCACATTTCTTGTGTATCCCTTCAGATTGGAATTGCTTATCTTCCTGTCTATGTTTATTTGTATACCTTGTTCACAGTAATAATGAAGGTCTTTCTTTGGTGTCTTGCTTTCAGGGACAGAAGATGAGGTTGGGATTCTGCCAAGGACTCTGGATCTGTTGTTTAAAAGTGTTCAAGAGAAGCTATACACAGCAATGGATTTCAAACCCCATCGGTGTAGAGATTTTGTAAGGCTGACGAGAGACCAAGTGAGAGAAGAAACCCCTGTTAAAGATTCACTACTTCACCGAACAAAAGAGGCAGAGGAGCACTTCTTTCTGTACTGATGAGTACACGCATTGTTAGAGAGCTCGGTGCTGTTCATTTTCCAATGGCAAGCAATTCTCTCTATTTAAGGATGGATGTGTCTTTGCTGTCAGGTAGCTGTTCAGATTAGCAGCAAAGTGAGCAGTATTGCTGCTGAACCCTGTTCTGTGGATTTCTGCCTTGTGGCTGAATACTTGGTAGAATGCAAACACTGAGCTTTTTCCTATAGCTTGGGCATCTGATTATTTATCCTCTGGGATTAGTGGTGCTTGATAAGGATGGAATGCAAATAGTCTCACCCTCTGTGGGGATGCTGGTAGGTCTGCTCCTTTAAACAATTTACTCTCTTTGAGGATATTTGAAAGAAATTAATGATTTTGAGGTTGTTCCCCTCTTCCAGTCTGTGCAAATAACCTCAAAGGAAGCAAAAGGTTTTTTTGAACAGCAGAGCTATAAAGCTGTTGGACTTCTAAAGATTTGAATGCAAACAGGTTTCTGCTGGACTTTTCTTAAACAGAAGGCTGTTGAGTAGTCCAGAAATACACTTCAGTGCCTGGAATTCTAAAGCTGCCGAGTCCAATTACAGTTACGGGGATTGTATTTTGTATAAGCATATCTTTTTCCTGGTGTCTAATTCTGAAATGAATGTAAGTCTGCCGAGGACCCTGGATATGTTGTGTAAAAGTATTCACGTAGGAATATGAGGAGTTGGAACTAGAAAGGGACTGCAGTGCATTTTTTGTTTTTAGTGAAAAGAATTAAGCATCTCCCTAGTGGTATGGTGGGTTATCATACAGCGTTGTGGCTGGTGTGGGATGGAATGTATCTCCTACCTTGATTTTTCTCCGAGTTAGTTAACTAGGATTCTCCAGTGTGGAAGGCAGGTGGCAGCAGAATTCTTCAAGCCTTCACTTCAAAAGCACAGGCATATGTTCTATCGAGCTCTAGCAGTCTTCAAGGGCTTCAGATAAAACAGCCGTGTGTGTGTCCCCTGTAGTTTTGCCACTAAATTGATAAGCTGAAGTATTGTTCTTGCAACAGCAGTTTTCAAAGTTTGCACCTCCTTCAGCAGAGAGGTTTGGGTGGGTGTTTTCTATGTGTAAAGCTTAAACCTGAAAGTTTTGATTCCATATGTATTGAACTATTTCAGGAATCACTTCATGGAATCCCAGCTTTATATGACATATGCTCTTGACAAAACATTAAAAAAGCCCAACCCAAAACGTTTTTTAATCTATGTTTCTTCTCTTAAGCATACTGGTTTTGGTAGACAAGTGGCACGTCTTTGCAGTTTTGTGCCTAAAAAACCCAAACAACCAAAACTAAGAGTGGGAACGGAGTGTATGTGTATTAACCCCTATCTGTAGGGATTTGTTTTACCTTTTTAAAGACTTCAGCAGAAGGAAGTTTTCCTTTTCTTTCTAAAACCTAGGCTTTATTTCAACTGTGATACAGCCTGTATCACGTAGTAGTAAGTTGCTCACCTCATTTCTTAAGTGAACAAGTGTTCTGCATTTACCTCTGCTTCTGAGAGTTGACCTAGGAAGCCGTAAGATACGGAATCCTGAATTAGCAAAGTAACAACAATAAAAAATTTCCAGACTCTCTACATTCACCAGGTTAAGAATAATGTGTAAACGACAAGCAGACTCCCACAAATCATCCTGTTAAATCACCCTGTTACTCTGTGGGGTCCCACCCCTCTATTTTTCTGTGGTGAGTTTCCCTCTGGCTCAGGGAGCTGAAATGATCTGTACTGTGACAGGGCCTGAGGTAAGGGGGGGTCAGGAGCGAGTGTTAAGGTAAGAACAGTCCTCTCAGTAGGAGTGTGCAGGTGCGCTGAACTAGACATGATGTGTAGTCAGGATCTTTGTACTGGCATATTGCATCGACGCTGTAGTACTGTCCAGGGGAGCTGTTACACAAGTGACTGGTGATGTACTGCCAGTGACGAACCTTAAAGTCTCTGTTCTGTTTTGCAGGTAGACTATCGAGATGGCACGAACTGCAAAGCACCAGTTGGTTGTAAGGGTATGTTTATATTAAAGAATTGCAATTAAAACAGGCAAAGAAGCTTTCCTAAGGTCAACAACTGACTTCTGGCCTGTAATAAAATGACTGCTTGACATTTTTATATGCCTGTGAATTGGGTAGTGAGTAAGTTATCTGGCCAGAAAACACAAAGATAAAATGGTTAGAAGTATACCTGAACAGGCATTAAATGAGATGAAGCTATGGCAAGGACAAGTAGTACTACTTATGCTATGGTCTCCAGTGGTATCCTGACCCTGTATGTAATCAGAGAAACCTAATTCTGGCATTTAAAACCTACCCAAATACTAGGTTTGCTTTGAAATGTTAGAATGTCATGTACTCGTCAGTTTGATTCTCTGTCTTCTAAAGGCATTGAAGAGACTTGAATAATTCTAACAAAGCTGCATGTCTTTGAGAGACTTTGCAAGTGGGAAAGGAAGTGGTAGCTGGCAAATCTGTAGGATAAGCAAGTGACTTCCAGATATTGAAGAAAGGGGAGAAAAATTCCAAAGGATTTTTGTCCGGGGCAAGTGCTTTTTAGAAGGCTGCTGTAATACCATTTTTCACTTATTAATTTTTTTAATGAAGTTCATTTTACAAGGTCTACACTGACTTGTAATATTTTGTACTTGGCAAATTTGGAAGAACTCTTAAAAGGCTCAGAACGATCTAGCACAACTGTGAAAAATCATGTGAAGTTTTCTCTTTGGGTTTCATTTTGTGAGATTTACAATGAATATTTTTATGATCTATTGATTCCTGTATCAAATGACAAGAAAAAAAAAAACACTACGCCTTGCTCAGGACATCAAGGGCTGTTCTTATGTAAAAGGTGATTAGAATACATTGCAAATTGCCAAATATGTAATGTGAAAAGTCAGTCTTCCTGTAATAATGTTTCTTTCTAGATGAGAAAACTCTGAACTGTATTCACTGTGGCACTAGAAATGTCTGCCTTGAGTATGGAAGGCAACAACCTGCATACACAGAAGTGTCTGTGCCTTTAATAGTGTTTTCTCTCTATTCTTAACTGTAACTCTTAAAAGCCTGCGTGCACCCCACTGCCTTGATATTTCTCTGAAATGGGAGAAATATTGAGAACAATTGACAAATTTCTTAGGGTTTTGATTTTTTCCATTTTCTTAAAAAAAAACCAAACCAAACCTCCAGATTCTTACGTATAGTTGTGATTGGCTCAACAGATCTATTTTTTTAGTATTTTCTCTAGAGATACACTTCAGAGAATATGTGAGAAAGTTCAGTCTGACTGCAAATTACATTTTACAGTACTCTAATCAAGCCTGTGATGTAATTTGTTGTGGGTTGGGGGAGGCAGGGAGTTAGCAGAACTCTTAACAGTGCAGTGTTTGTTTCTGGCCATGGAAAAAACAGCTTCCAAATCCTATTTGCTTTGTTACAGGTTCTTTGGACAATCAAGACACCAATTCTAGGTTAAAGGCTTTTTTGTAGGTGTTTGGACTGCTACTTTTCTCTTTCATATGCCAAACTATAGATTCAAAAAGCTGAATCAGAGGATAAACCCAATTCGTTTCTTCAAAGACTAGAAACTGTGTCAAGTAGGAAATAGTCTGCTTTGAGCTACGCTTCAGCATAATCTCTTTGTATAACATTTGGAAGTATAAGACTGTTCCTGATGTTACTGAGGAAAACCAGCTAATGATTTTCTTGTTTTTCTTGGTCACAGCTGGTATTTTTGCTAGTACAATTTTAGTGACCTCTAGTTGAACAGAAGCCATAATGTTCCTATTACAAGTTCCATTAGCAGGGTTGTACTCGAGCCCATACCAAGATGACATACAGTCATCATACTGCAGACAGACTTCTTCACTGATTTTTTTTTTTTTTAACTTGATGGCCCTGAAAGATATTCAGGTGATTTCCCCCCCTGCCCAATCAGAGAAGCTGTCCAGGTAGAATTCTCCCTTGATGAGTATGAACATGGGGCTTTCATGCTCATATTAGACCCTGTGCTTTGGCTTTTCAGAGCACGGCCTAAGCTTGCTCACTTAATTTGGATGGAGCATGTTTCTGTGTGCTAATAGGATGAAATGATGAGATATATGTGCCCTTCCTTTCCCATGGAAGGAAGAATCTTGATTTTGTCATATAATTTCTGTCTGAAGCATGCTTAGTAAAATGTTTTTATGTCTCAAGTAAAGGTATTGTTCTGGGTGTGCATATGTTATCCCCTAATCCCTTCTTTCTTTTTGATAATGATATTTACAAGATTGCCATGTTTGTTCTTCCTAAAGTTCTACGGTGGGTTCAGATTTCTGATTCTGAAGAAGCTTTGAGACTTGTAAAACTGGGGTTGAAACACCAGAGTATCACAAGCAAGAAACTAAATACTTGCTCCAGCAGCAGGTGAGAAACTTTCTGAATAACATTGGGCATAGGATGGTGTCTGGGAGGAGGGGGGACTAAAATATGGATTGTGGCTTTTAGGAGGGGAAGAGGCTGTAACAGGGCCTAGGTATCTAGGTTTGGCATCCTGTAGCCCTATGTGACCCAATGCTTTTAGTCAGAAGGATTCAATCCTTCCGTAAGATGAAGATGTTCAAAAGCTAACAGTTTTATCAAATACTCTCCTTCCAGCAAAAGCATTTCGCTTTATTCCATCTAAATGTCTGAGGAAAAAGCAAAACAAAGGCTACATAAGCATCTCTTTAGAAGTTTGTGTCTGATAGAGTATATGCTTAGACAAGTTGACAGATTCAGCAGTTTTGAACAGATGTTGTAGCGGCTAAAAATATTTTGAATGTGTCTATCACTTCTCTGCTGATTTAAACTTTTCCTTTTAGTCACAGCATATTCACAGTCAAGATACTAAAAATTGAAGATTCAGGAGCGCCATGAGCGACCCGAGACAATGAGTAAGTTCAGAGCAGAGACCCTCTCTTCTTTGTGATGAAATTGTCAGTTATCAGCTGTGTTGGTGTACTGGTACTGGGAAGTGCCAGTTATGGTCTGTGTTGGTGTACTGGTACTGGGAACTGCCAGTTATGGTCTGTGTTGGTGTGCTGGTACTGGGAAGTGCCAGTTATGGTCTGTGTTGGTGTGCTGGTACTGGGAAGTGCCAGTTATGGTCTGTGTTGGTGTGCTGGTACTGGGAAGTGCCAGTTATGGTCTGTGTTGGTGTACTGGTACTGGGAACTGCCAGTTAGGGTCTGTGTTGGTGTGCTGGTACTGGGAAGTGCCAGTTATGGTCTGTGTTGGTGTGCTGGTACTGGGAAGTGCCAGTTATGGCCTGTGTTGGTGTGCTGGTACTGGGAACTGCCAGTTATGGCCTGTGTTGGTGTGCTGGTACTGGGAAGTGCCAGTTATGGCCTGTGTTGGTGTGCTGGTACTGGGAAGTGCCAGTTATGGTCTGTGTTGGTGTACTGGTACTGGGAAGTGCCAGTTATGGCCTGTGTTGGTGTACTGGTACTGGGAACTGCCAGTTATGGTCTGTGTTGGTGTACTGGTACTGCACTACACACCCAGTGCTTCCTGGTAGAAACTCATGCGTGTGTGGTGGTTTCCCCAGCTCCTACCGTCACACAGGTCTTGGCCCTCTGCCTCCAGCCATCAGGCTGCAGAGCTGTTGTGTGCCTCGTCCCCTCTGTGCAGCACAGGGTTCTGTTAGCTGCTGTACACCTGAACTCCTCTGAGCCCTCAGAAGGAAGAGGTGGCAGGGGGAGGGGAAATAGGAGGTGTGTTGGGAAAAGGTTTGTCGGGAAATAATGTAAAATTTGGTCGGGAAAAACACAGTGAGAAGGATGGAAGTTTGTGCAGATGAAGATTAAGAAACTCTTCCTCTAAAAAAAGCGATCGATTTTAGAAGTGAATAATTTGTGCATGTTCTAAGTTAAATAAAGGGAATTTTCCTTATCTGCTTTCAGACTGTCAATGTGTGATCTTGCTGGTTCAGAAAGATATGCCAAGCCCCACAGCGAAGGTCATAGATTGAAAGAGAGTGGAAAGATAAACCCTCTCTTCTCATTCTAGGCGAGTGTATTAACACACTCAAGACCTCTCAACAGTCCAAGTAAGTCCCTTTACGAATTGCAAACTGGGTGTGGCTCTTAGGTCCTGCCTCCAGTGTTTAAAAGCTAGTGTTTGAAGTATGCAATGCTAACACTAAGTTTTGGGCAGAAACGATGTATAGGCTTGTCCATCTACCAAAGTTATCTTAAACTTGCCTTGTTTTGGTCTTTTCCTTGTTTTGCTCTTTTGCTCTAGTCTCCTTTAAGCATGCTATCATATATTTTAGCAATTTAACTTTACTCCTTCGAGCTTGGTTTATCAAAGAAACAAACTTTGCAATAAGTTTAAAACCCTCTTTTCACTAGTGTCATAGTAAGAGTCAAGTTTTTAGCCTTTTATTGCTCCTTATGAACTCAACTGTCGACGTACTTCTAGTGTAACATTTTTTCATCAGCAGAATATTGCTGTGCTGTCAGAACTGTGCACCATTTGACAGAAATTGTCTGGTTTTAATACTGACATAAGCCTTCCTACTATTTATGCCCTAGCTTGGGGATCTAAATAAGAGTGAAATAATGTAAGAAGTTTGTTGTCTAAAAACCAGTACGCTATATAGTCACAGCTGGATATAACTGTCTAGGAACTGCTTTCTCCACACGTTCTCATTTGCAGATCTGTGTCTGTCCCAGAAGTTAAATGAACTCGTTCTGCTGATCGATGTGCTTTGCCAAATTCACGTACCCCATCACACTGTTCCTGACAGCCTGTTCAAAGTCTGTAACACCTGAAGATGGAGTCTGGGCTTGAAAGTTAAGCTTGAAAAAAGTATTAATGCCTTCCCCAGCAGCCTAACGTTTCAGGACCTTTTTCCTACTCAACATGCCGTGTATAATCATTTGTGAAGTAGCAAGGAGTGAATGAAATTGCATGTCAGGAAAAACTTTTTTTTTTTTTTTTTTTTTTAAAGCACAACTGAATTTGTAGTTTGATGAGGCTATTTCCTGGTGGTTTGGTTTTGGCGGTGTGGTTTGTTGTTTTTCTTTTTTTCCTGCCGAATTTAATTCTCTATTCTATGGTGAAAATTGATCCCTAGGAAGGATGTACAGTACAGTGCACTTCTAGCTCCTGAAATCTAGCAAAGATTCTTGCAAAAATTTGATTCTTGATTAAAGTATTTTTTTTTTTACTTGGATAACTTGCAGAGATTGTAAAAGGCTTATAGCTAAATGTTAGCTTTGCTTGCTGTCTTTGTGCATTGTTACAGGTGTGTAGAATGCAATCTGAGGAGAAATCCCTGAGGAACAAAGTGAAGGAAGTTCAGAAAATTAAAAAACAGTTTAGTAAAGAATTAGAGATCAAACCGTGCACAATCCTGCGATTTAAAAAGGCATTATATTTTTTAAAATTTTACTTGCTTTTAATTTTTTTAACTAACCCAGTAATGAGGCAAATTTTCCAACCAACAGGAGAAAGCTTACAGAAGGAGGGGTAAAAACAAGAGTAGCCAGCTGAAATTAGTCTTAATAGATGAATGAAAGATGTTTAAAGAGCTTCTCGCTGCAGGACACTGGCAAATTGTTTTCAATAGAGTAATCTGCCTAGTAAATAGATACTTAATACCTGCAGATACCCTGATTCTGGTTAGTGACACTTAGATATATGTTAGAGTAATGTCTTCTAGACACTTTTTTAGTCAACTTGAATGCTCTTTTCACTAGATGAAAAACTTAATTTATTCTCAACTGTTTGTCTTTAAATACTTTATTTAATACTGATTGCGGCTCAGAATGAAAAGCTACTAATATGTAGCATGTATAATTCTTTCAACATGTTTTTGACATGTTTTCTTTAATTTGTTTTCAGTGTGGTATTCCAGAGCAGCTGAATAATGAGAAGCTGGTAGAAATCTCCAAACAGTATGAGAAAGCATGTAAAGATCAGGAAAAGCCCTTATTGTGCCACTTTTTGGGTGTGGAATGGCACCATAATGAGTTGTGATGCTAACTGATTTGGAGAGTCTTGCATATTTATATTTTAAAATTCTGAGAAACTCCAACCTGGACATTAAAATGTTATCGTCAGGAACTAATTTTTATTGAATCATTATTAGCAGGAATATTTGAAAGCAAAGAAACAGTCTTAGAATAAGAAACATAAGCCCCAAAGAAAGACTGGATTTGCTGTATCGGTGTTAACTTACTCGATATTGGTATTTATTTGCCACTTCAGTTGGCCACGTTAAAACGCCAACACTGAAACATCAGCTGGCACAGTAACAGTTTCTGCAGGTTTGAGAAACACTCAGCAGTTGAACAATAGCTGGTTTTTCCTCTGTTACAAGCCTTCGGCTGACATTAACACTGAAATCTCACCTAAATCAAGTTGACGAGAATCACTTCAGATGTCTGGATTTGGAAAGTTTCACAGAGATACTCTATTTCTTTCTAATAGAGCTTTAGATCTCAGGCAGTGGGGGAAATGACTTGGGATGAGGGCACTTTGGGAGAGAACGGTGGAACTAGATTGGGGGCTCATCTGTAAATTTATTTTCCGATGTGTGTGTGTGTGGAGGTTTGAGCTCAGCCCGCAGCCAGTCGCCACGTGGCAGCCGTTCACCTCCCCCCTCCCCGGGGAAACAGGGGAGGGGCAAAAAGAAGAAAATTCGTAGGTTGAATAAAAAGAAAGAAATTTACTAAATATAACAAGAAAACAACAGTAACAATAGTGAGTCAAAAAACCCGCATTTTTTTGGATTAAATGCAGCAGGGTCTTACCGAGCGTGGCGACCCCCCCAGCACCCGACTGCCCCGAAACCGGCGGCGGCAGAGAGAGCCCGGCCCGGCGGCACCCCCTGGGCACGGCATCGCTGGGGGAAACCTCCAGCCACCACCCTCCAGCTGGGCTCCTGCTCAGCCCAGGGACAGGTGACTCTGTCCTGGCCCAAACCACGGCAGTGTGCAAAGGGAAAAAGAATTGAAGATCTGCGGATGGCATTAGAAGAACAAGAACAGACTCAAATTAAATTTGCTTGAAGCCAAATTAGAAGAGACCAACAGATTAGTTTGGGGTAATCTCTCCATGGAAAGGGAGCAAGGAGGCAAAATTGTTTTGGATGGATTGTGATGGCTGCTTTAAATCTCTGGTTTGATTCGCTAAGTGTTATTTAGGCATTAAGTTTATATAGGACATACCAAACTTGTAACAGTTCAAGGCTTCTGTTGTCCCTTGGTGGTCATAGCTGATAAATCCAAGTAACTTCAGCAGAAGGATGTAAATGTGCTCAAATATGCATTTAAAACTGTATGTTATATACCCTCATTTTGTGTACAGACTAGAACCATGGAAGCAAAAATACAGACAGCTGAATAACCAGAGCAATAGTGACTGACAGCAAAAGATGAGCAACACCAAGGAAAAAAACGGCGATGAAAATGAGGAATTAATAAAGCTGCAAAAAGAACTGAAGGTAAAATGTGGTGATGTAATTTATACTTAGGTTTAAAGCCATAACTTTCATTTAGGAGTCTAAATTGGTTTTGTGTCACTCTCTCCAAGATCTAAGGCATGATGTGGCAAGTTCTTATACCGGTGAAGGAAACCTCCTCTAAAATCTGCAGTGTCAGTGCAGCAAAGTCTGGATGCAGCGTCTTTGTAATCTACAGCATCCCTGCTGCCCCACAGTGGGGTGCACCCTGCACTGTGCTGTGCTGCCATGGACGCTGCCTCTGCAGCTGGGCTCCTCTTGCAGCTGTCGTGAACAGATGTCAGGAGCTGGATTGATTCAAACCTTTTTCCCATCAGTTGCTTGGGCAAATAAATCAGATTCTTTAAAGATCTTGTGCTTGCTGTGTGACCTGTAAGCCCTTCCTGTTAGGCTGAGGATTGACCTCTTAATTCTCCTTGGATTAGAAAGTAGACTTTTTTCCCAAGCAGTTTGTCAGGTGCCTTCTGTTTTGTGTGGGAGAATGTCTGACAAGAGGTTCGATTGTGGTAGAGAAGGAGGCAAAGTTGCTGTGGATTGAAGTAACATTCCTGGTTACGCGCTATCTCTGTTTCCCATTCAAATTGTGCTGCATTTTTTGCCTTTCAGTCTTGAAGTAGGTTTCCTAACATGTCCTGCAAGGCAGTATAAAAGATTGGGAATTTTAAAATACAAAGGGTCTTTTTGCCATTACCATTGGTGTACCTAAAATAGTGTTTGTGACTGACCCAGAGTATTTTTTAGAGGGAAAAAAAGTCTGTTCCCTGAAGACATGCCAGTCTGAATAAGTTCTGAAAACTGCTAAACAGGGTTTTTTCAAATGGAAAAGAAGAAATGAGAATTTAATACTTGCACTTGGGAATATGCTGGAGTAAAACTGTGCTAGTATTTCTGTTATCTTTTTGAAACTAATGTGTTTAATGGTAATCTAGATTTTAAGACTTCTTTTTGTGTTGCTTAATCTCTGCCTATGGCTTTACTTCTGGTTCCACTAAAACAGGAGAATGAGGCAAAGTATCAAACTGGTAGAAAGAACTGACTGGAGAAAAAAAATGAGACTCATAGTCAAGTGAAAGAAGCTGAGAGCCATCACAACAGAGAAAGAGAAAATTTGGGGAGGACAGAAAATGCTGTGTAGAGCAAGAAGCAGAAATTGTAAGTGAGGGGAGTTCTCAGCAGAGTCCTTTAGCTCCAGTCTTTAGTACAGAGCAGATCTCGTGTCAAGTGTAACAGTGTGGGCCCTTGAGGGGAGCTGGCCTTTGTCAAAGTCCCCTCATTTGTCACATGGCAAAACCCACGTGAGATCTTCTCTGTGTGAAAAGGGAAGAACAAGAGTGTCACAAAATGAAAAAGCACGATACCTAATGGGAGTGAATGTGCCTGTTCCTTTCTACCCTGTCACCACCACCGCCTTGCTATGGATTCTTCAAACTTCATCGTGTGTGTAAAACACCAGTAAGTAACCCATGCTTAAATGAATTGCTACTTGATGAACCTGAGAAAACACACCTTGAAAACCAAGATTTGTTGCTTGGCTTTTCTGAATTAAAAAAAAAAAAAAAGGGGGGGGGGGGGTGGAAGCTTGTGAGGCTTTAGAAGGAAGAGAAGAAGCAAGCAGTAGTTGACAAAAAAAGCTTCTTTCCAGATCTTGCCAGTAAAAATACTGGGTCAAAATGCGAGTGGTTTTGCTCCCATACCGCTTTCAGAGTAGAGTGACTGATACTTAAGAACAAGGTGGATACCTTGCCTGGTCACTGGACTGTAGCAAGGTTGTAATTTCCTAAGCATATGAAATTATGATATGAATCTTGTACAGTCTAAAACTGTACTTGCATCTAGAAGTAGTTAGCGACAATCTTCTGGACCTGCGATCAGTACAGGGGGACGTTAGGAGCTTGAGACTGCTTTCACTTTGTCTGTGACTTTGCCTGCCTGAGACTTTCTAATGGAATCAGAAAGTGGGCAAGCAGGAGTGGTGGCTCTTGACAAAAATTCTCTTCACAAAGAGTATAAATATAGATGCAGTTTTTTCTAATTTTTAGCATGGTTTGCTTTTATATATTTGTAGTAAAACTAGTTCTGTGTGAGCTTTTTAAGATCTACATAGGCTCTCAAGTCTGCTAAGGCCATAAACTAGTACTAACTATGCAAAACTGAACTGTCAGAGCAGTTCAGATGGTTTGCAGAAGTGGTGTTCAATTCTAACCTGTTTTTTCCCCCATTCAGGGAAGACTTGCTGCACAGCTGGTAGAAAAGGACAGCAATCTTCAGAAGTGGTGTGAAGAAAGAAATAGATTAGTAGAAGCTTTGGAAGTACAGCTTAAGACTTTGGCTTCTAACACCATACAAAAAGGTAAAGAAATAGCAGAACTGAAACAAGCTGCACTAAAGGACTCAGGAAAGGTCCTCTCTCATTCTCTCTCCCTTGTTTCTGTGGGATTTTTTTCTAGTTGTTTTCTGTCGTTTTTCTTTTGTTGTTCACTAATACTGCAAAATACTACCTTCTGGCTCTATTTCAGACATATTGAAATTGTTTGCAGCTAATACATAACAAAAAGCTTTATACTTTCCTGAAACTGAATTTGTAACAGTAACTGAAGTTTCAAAAAACTTAGTAGTTCAAATAAACACCCAAGTGTATTTGATCATTTGATTGCGATGCGATTGGACTGGAAATCTGAAACAACTGTCACATCTGCTGCCTTTTTCACAGAACCAAGAACTTCATGAACAAATGGAAGGTGAACTGTTGGCTTTTTGTTGGGCAGCTGCCTGTTTGAGCCTGCAATTCTAAAACTGATGCTACTAAGTAATTGTAATGATGCTTAGGCGCATGTTCATTTCTTTTGCCAATCCTGCAATTTGTGGCAATTTTTGCTGTTTATTAGGATGAGGAAACTGATACAGAAGAACTAAGAAAAGAGCTGGCTGAGAAAGATGACTTTATAAATTGAAACAATGCGTTAACCATAAAAGTCTTCAGTCTTTGGCAGAAGCACCTTTACTGGAAAGACAAGATAAAATAGATCAGTCTGTAAACAAAGAGGTATGTTTGTTATATTGATAGAAAGTGTGTGCTAAAGTATGTACTATATGCTGTTAATAACGTCTTTCCCACTATATATTTCAGCGATGTGGGGAATCTCCCAAAAGTTACTTTCTGTAGCTCTCCATACTTGATATCATTAGTTCTGAGTTCTTGTTCATTCTTCTCTCTCCCTCTTTGAAGTTCCCTCTCAGAAAAAGAAGTACTTTAGTGAATGGAATACAACCGCTCTATACACTAGAAAACTTAGGTACCTGAGGGAAAAACTAGGTAACTAATCCAGGTTCTAGAGATCTGAAGATGTAATATTTGGGATGTCATCTCTGTTTGGTTACGTCAGTGCTGAAGGGATTTCAGCTCAAACAACTTCCCTGCTATCACCTGTAGTGTGTTAACAGAGATGGTTCTGTAGTTAGAGCTGCCAGCACAGATGGGGTTCACAAGAACAGAACAGTATCTTGCATCTTACTTAAAAACAAAGCAATATTTGAAGTTGACACAAAGAAAATACTGACTGCATATTTCCTGAACAAAAATGAAGAAGCTTGCACCTGTACTGAGCCTTCTGAGCAGACCCTCGTGTGCTACATGAGCAGTATTTAATGTGGTAGTTTTCCTGTCAAACTGAATTAACGCTGTGTGACTCCCTCGCTAACTAGTCATGAAGAGAGCTGAACAGGGATTTCCTAGCAGACCCTCCTCTGGCTGCTGGAAGATGGGATTCTCCTCTTGTGGCAGAACTGGGCTGAATGATAAAATGCATCTCTTCATCTCTTTCCTGGCTACTGCCAAACAAGACTGGCCAGTTTCTTGCTACTTCGTCAGGTCAGCTGATGCCGTATCGATAAAGCTTGTGATGTAGGAGGGAGTAGAGAGTAGCTCTCAGAATGGTTGTTGCTTTATATAGCTTTGTAACGGCAGCTAAGAGAGCACTACAAAATAAATTATTTTTGCTAAAAACTTAGTTACAGAGAAGAATTGTTGTGAACAGTTGGTGCTGAAGTATTTACCTCAAGGCAGTAGCCACAGTACTTGATGTTATGAATAAGGAAAGGCTACTAAGAGGATTATCAAGTGAGAAACTGTTATGGTGGTGAAGTGAATGGGGTAGAGTTTTGGGGGCAAGTCAAATAATTCTCAGGAAAGGTACAGTGGAGATGAAGGAGAAAATGTAAGGTGATCGAGACAATGTGTGTCTCCCGCCTTGTGAGGAGAGGCTGAGAAGCTGGCACTCTGATTAGGTGAGGTTAAGGCCAGCAGAGGGTTGTGGGGCTGAGGTTTACAAAATCATTACAAATCTGTGATGGGTAGACAGAAGGCAGAACTGTCCTTGCTAAAATCCTGCAAGAACTGGGCAGCACTTCATGAAACTAGTAGGAGATAATTTTAAGACAGTTAAAATACCATATTCCGATATGAAGCAGCTACTAATCTTCTGGAAGTGGTGGGAACAGGTACGGTCAGCAGGGATTAGAAAAATTTTGTAGTAGAAATCCATAAATCTATTTTAAAATGGACCCTCTGAGGGTTGGGCAGTGGTGTAGACTGTGACAATTCTAATGCAACAGCAAAGAATGCTGCGAGAGTATGGAGAGAGCAGATGACAAGGTGAGCAGGATCCCACCCGTTATCCTTAAATAGCATCTCCCTTTGCCACTCTTGGGCAGAATCTTGAACTAGACGGGCTGTTGGTGAGACCCAGCAGGGCACATCTTATGATGGCATCGTGAGTAGAAGTTACTGCCTTCAACTTGTGTTGTCTCTCAGCCCAGGTATTCATTAGCTGGCTGCACCTGAGCTTTCGTATTGTAGCTTTAGAAAGATCTAAATATTCTGAGGTTACAGTCTAGCATAATCTTTTCTCATTTTAAGTATTTACAGTTTATGGAAAAACAAAGCAGGACTAATCCTATATTTGGACAAAGTGTTCCAGTTAGATATGATGAAGTTAGAGGGAATTATGCATTATCTCGATGTCTTAGCAGTGCCTCTTCATTAAGTGAGGTAGGTACAAAACTGAAATTTAAAAATTTTATGCAGTTGTATGGGTTTTGCTAAATGCAGAATAGGGAAGAAAAGGTATCCTGCTGTGTGAACAATTCTAAAGTTTTACTCTGCAAATACCTTTCTTGGTGATCAGATCACCCGATTTAGTGGCGTTTGGTAGAAAGGGAAGATGTGTAACATAATCACGTGGATAGCTATATCTGAATTCAACTGCATGCTCGTGAAATCCTGCCTCTTCACCAGTGCTTATGAAGTGGCTGATTATTAGATAAGTCACTTGAAAAAAATAAATAAACCCTTTTAAATGGATGAGCAATAGCAGGGAAAATTGGATTGGCTTTCTTCCACTGCCGGATTCCTGTGTGTAGCTTTGTTAGCTAATGACACCAGCCATTCCTACGGAACGTTTCGATTGCTAACTCTCATGAAGTAGCAGTTACAAAGAAAAATGTTTTTATTAGGCACCTCCATTCTTGGGAATGCAGTGGTGCTCGTATTCCCACTCAGAATCCTAGCAGCAGAGCCTGTTGAAGAATGTGACTGTCTTTGGGCTTTCCATGAGCTCTGATCATTTTCCCTTTTGAGAGGAGGAAGGTGTCCTTCAAGAAGCAGCAGCAGCTGCTCTGTTTGGGACCCCACTACCAGCAGCAGTAGCAGCCACCCCACAGCCTGTCTTTCAGGTTTCATTCAGACAGCTGCTGAATCCATTCCTGTCTGCTGCCCAGCAGCTAAACTGCTGCCACAGAGATGCAGGAGCTGGGAAGACCACAGCTCTAACTTGCTGGTTTTGCTAAGAAAAACAGGTTGGGTGATGGTGGAAGGTAAGTGCTGCTGAGGAAGAAGAGTTGTGCAAATTGACTTTTCCGTCCCACCCTCCCTGTGCAGCTCTTGTGGTTTGGCTGTGAGCAGGTACCAGACCAGGTTTTCAGCTTGTGGGCAGTGGGCTGCCTTAATGCCTGCTCTTCCTCCAGAGAACAGGTGGTGATGGAGAAGTCTCTCCTAGGTTGAATTTGGCTTGTAGCTGGCTCGTTGGACCTTGCTACTTATACAGCTTCTCTGGTGTAGAAGGGGAAGGGAAAGTTCCTTAAAGATATGCTAGAGAAAGGTTATACTTTTCTCTCAAAAGCTCCCACTACTGCCTAGCTCCTAAGGAGCAGCAGAGTTAAGATGAAAGTCATGTCAGTTCTACTACTGCTACTTGTGGAAACTGTGACTCTGTCTCTGCCCTTGAGCAAAATGACTTGGAAACAAAGCGTCAGGCTGAGTTCAAGATCTGTGATTGTGAATAGAAACGTTAACTTTTTAAAATGTAACAAAGATTTAGAAAGTAAGGGTTAAACTCTGCTATGGTTGAAGTAGATTCCTTCAGTTAGGGGTGTTCTGAAAGTGAACAGCTGGAAAATGGAATGCTTACTTTGCAGTCCATTGGGGAAGGATATGTATTATGGGGGTTTTAATTCAGTTCTTTTAAAACTTGTGTTCGTAAAATTTCCATGTATTTGCAGGACCATTCAGAAATTGTCCTTCACTCTTCAGAAGTGTCCACAGAAAATGGAAATACTAGTCAGTTCCCAAAACCAGAGATGGAAATCCAGTTCACAGCTCTGCAGCCCAGTAAGATGGAGGTGAAGCACCAGGGCAGCACCCTACCAGTTACAGTTAAAATGCTCAAGCCAAGAAAGCAAAGGAAGAGTGAAGAGGTGGATGAGGTGTGACCTAGACCAACTGACATAATACGTTGTGCAGTTTTTCAATTTATTACTCCGATCATTTGTTAAAATCCTATCCTTCCGATTCTCACTGAGATCCTAAGGATACGTAGAGAGAATATTTAAACCTCTTCCCCCCGTGCCCCGCCCCCTGCCAAGTGGTGGATCTCTGGTCTGTGTTGAATAAAGTCATAGATTTCCATTTATTCAGACGCTGGGCACCGGTCCCTGATAGGTACTTCCTCTTTTCCTTTTACATTTCTCTCTCATTGCTCTTACTGTTTGCTTCTGTGATGTGCAGGATGACAGACCAGTTCAGTGGAACTGCTTCTTTTGGTTTAAGCAACCACTGGTATCAATTAGAATCTCTTCTAATAGGCAGTTACAAGTTAAGCCCCTGGGCTTACTCAGTGCATTTCAGAGTTGGTTTCAAACATACTCTTAGCATATGTGATGTTATAGGCAATTCCTTTTGAAGTAAAACTAAGGTTTGTGTCATCTATATGCATGACAATTATAAAAATAGATTTTAGGCCTTAGTAGTAACCTGGGCAGGCTCAAAGGAATGACAGAAGATTTATTTTCACCATCAGTTTCCTTCTGTTTTATAACTGGAACAACTGGTCTAATGAAATATCTAAAACTTTGAATCTACTTTTTTTTTTTGTTTTTAAAGAAACTATCCATTTCCTGTATTACTCATGCCCTTAAATGTATTCTGTGAAACTCTGATAATTTTTTTTCTTCTGGGTATAAAATAAGGTTGTCTACATTGCTTTCTGTGGCGGTGTCATTAGTATAATGAACAGAGATACCAGTAGCAAAGGTCAAAATGTCAGCTTGAAAATAACGTTGAAGTCAAATAAAATGGAATGAAATTTGAAGATAAGTGAATTTTTCAACTTAGACAGTGATCTTGTATTTCTGTACAGATGTCATCTACAAAGTTGTTTAGAAAAGAATACACCCTTAAGAAAGCAAGAATCTACTTCAAGTAAAAAGTCAGCTAAAAAGAAAGATGGAACAAAAAAAATTGGAGAGTTTTTCTAAAGGTCTCCTGTTATTTTTCACTCTAAAGGTTTGTACAGAATAAATGAGGCTTATTCCGTGTTAGCTGGGTCTTGTAGAATGGCTTTTCTCTACTGTAATCTGTTAATGCATATGCTGTTAAAGGACACGTCTGCTGCATCAGGTTGTTCTTTCGTTTATGAAATAATGGAGCCTGCACTGGGGCCTGCTGTACTGAATCTTGCAGAGTGGGAGAGGCTGGCTGCATTGCAAGGGCCACATGGGTCTGGAGTTCAGGTTGTGTGAAAGGTAAGCCAGGTAGAGCGAAAGGATGCAGTGTGGACTGTGTGCATGTGAATTGATCATAAAAGCAATGTTAAGCTCAAAATGTCAGGGTTACTTTGTTCTTGCTTACAGTAAAACAGTTAAAGGCAATTTCAGAAACTTGACCTGCGGATCTAAAAAAATCAAGAGTTGAATTCAAACCCAGATCTGACCTTGTTCTATAAGCGATCCCTCCCCTTCCTCCTGCTTTGTTTCTGTGGAAATTGTATTAATGTTTTTTGAAGTATGTATGTGGGAGAGGAAAATCAGTTCTACAGAGTCTGAAAGCCAGTATCTCCTGAAAATATGTGGAAGACTTCAATAAACTAACTATGAAGCAATTAATGGGTTTCATGAAGTTTAAGCATAGCCTTGGGAAAATTAACTGCTAGGACTTGCCATTGAAGAATATATTTTTATTCTTTCCAACAGTAAGACATGATTTCTGAGTTACGGGGGGGGTTGTTTTTTGGTTTTTGTTTTTTTTTTTTTTTAAGATTAAAATTAGCAGAGGGCACAAGGAATCACCCGTGTTAAATTCTAAAAGACACTATTATTTAACTGGTTAAAACAAGGTCAGTCACTATTCAACATGGACAGTTAAAATTAAGATAGTGGGATTTAAAAAATTTTCCACAGTTGTCAGAGTGGTTCCATGAGGGCAACGTGTCGTTATAAAATGGAAACTGAATTCAGACTGCTCAAAATTTCACCCTGAAAATACTTAATTTGAGCAAATGAGGTGTGATTTGTAACCTTTGTTACCATGTCCTGTGTTTTTTCCCTCTTTTGCATAACTCAGTATTGTTTGGGATCTCTTCTTTCCCTCTAGCTCATAAGATGCACACACTCATCTCTTCATAGAGCTGGTACTAGTTTGATAAAACTATACAAGTACATAGAGAAAATGGACTCAGCCCTGTGCTTCTGTCAGTACAAAGAAGTTAAGCCTGGTTTTCAATTCCTGTTGTATTTAACATTCATTGAAACCTGAATCCCAATTGATGTTTTTGGTGCTATTTAAATGTGTCCTTTAAGCTTTTGCATTTGAAGCTATAGAAAACTATTTCTGGATAGAGAAGACTGTGGTAGTCAAATACATACCACTTCTGAATTTTTATGTTTAAATTTCAGACTACATCTGTTTCATTTTTAAACTTGTTTTAACAAACCTTTATTCATTAAACTTTTATTCATTAATTTTGAGGTTCATAAACCAGTAAGATTTACGATAAAATTTTTCTTGTAGCAAAGAAGCCGATGGCAACAATAAGCTCTCCCAAGTCTGCAGAACCAGAAAGTGTCAGAGGAAAGGAGCTCCAGCCAAAAGGACCTAAGAGAAAGCTGTGTTCAGCTGACACTTCTTGCCCTCTAGATACCTCTGATTCTTTGGTAAGGGATTACGGGTTAGTGTTCTGTCCATTGTAATCTATTTCTGTAATCCTGGCTTAAAATAAACTATTGGGGGACAGAACAAACATGATCAAGTCAAATTGCAGAAGAGGTTTGAAAGTACTGCCTTATTTCTTGATTCTACCTGACCATTCCTTTTGGTCTTTTCTTCCTGATGTGTTATTTTTAATTTTCTCTGTTTTCTCACCTCTCTTCTCTGCATGTGACTGCTGACTTGCTGGATCACCTGGGCAGCAGTCACAGAGATACTTCACACTTGGACTCTTAGATACCTTAGCTGTGCTATGTGGAGTATTACTTTTTCCTCTAGTACAGCAGTTGAGTCTTAATTTGTTTTTCCAGTAGTTGGTGTTCATTTAAGAGCAGCATAAAGGGCTAATAGAAATAGAGACCATTAAGGACTCCATCCATTGGGAATAGCCCGACTGAAACACTGAAGAGAAAGGTCGTCTGCATGTATAATGAACTTTGCAGGGCAAGGGAGCACCTGAGGTAATTTCTGATTCCTTTCCTGCCCAGCTGATACAGGGGTTACTTTAGGATTTGGATACATCCATGTTTTCAAGCACAGTTTAAATGGCCTTCTGCGTGTGCTTAAACTGCGTTGCCCTGCCTAAGCCAGCCTAGAGAGAGTCTTATGGGCCAGGGCTTGATGGACTGTTTCTGAAATCCAGCTTTATGGTTTTGTCAGTAACTGAAGTGCTGAGCATGCTCTGGGTGTTAGAAGTACATCGTTCTATTCGGTCCTTTTTCATTTGCCCATACTGAGTTATTCTGTTGACTTTTCTGTAAATTGTATGAATAGATGCAGCAGTAACCAAAATGCTGTCCACAGGAGGATGAAGAAAATGACAGGAATGCAGAGCAAAAGAAGCTAAAAAGCTTGGAAGTAAAAGGAAAAGTTAAAGACTGAATGCTGCGAAAGTCAGAAAGCTACAGAAATGTAAGCTAAAAATATGTTTTCTGAACACTTTTTCACGTAATGAGTATTAGAGATAAGAAGTGAGAGCTGATTCCAGATCACTGTTTTCTTTGGACTGTGATATTTGTTTCTGAAAAAAATGGGATTTTCTATGTTCCCAGGATTTGTTGCTTATTATGATGCACTAACATGGTGTCTCTGTTCTGGAGACCTCTGATAATAGGCAAAATTCATTCTGAAAACAGCTGCTGGAACAAACATGTTATTGGTTATGTGGATCTAGAAGTGCATGTCATTTGTCCCTGAAGAAATGCCGAGTAACTCTTGAAATATCATCTTTTTCAGATCTTTATAGAAAAAAGGAGAAGGAAAACGATCAGCTAGTCTTCAAGTGACAACTATGCTCAAAACCAGCGAAATAATCTTGCAAAAGCACGTTTGTATTTTCTAGTTAAGGCATATTTACACTGTATGATTTCAGGTGATGGTGTGTAGGAAGTAATAGATACTTAGTCATGCTCCAAAGTCTTTATACAGATGTTTAGAATTGGTCTGATGGTTTACGGTTCTGATTCCATTAAAGCTGAAATACTGTTCAAGAAGTTTGTGTCTGAATCTTTTTTTCTTTTGTTTTTTAGGAATGGTGTCTTTGGAAGTGTTCCTAATTTCTCCACTGTGCAGTAAGAACTATGCCTGTGTGGAATGGTTTAAGTTGGTTTTTTAGCTGCCCAATATACCTACCGTAACTTTTAATGAAAAAAAAATGAGTACGCAATGAATTTTGTGAAGTGACAAAAAAAGGAATTGGCACTATGGAGAAGTACGATGTTTTTCATCACTTGTGTGGTTTTAACTGTCTTCTATTTACTCTTCTAAAGTAATTTATAAGCACAATATTCTTTCTTTGGGGATTATAATCTCCATAAATAATTCTGATCTACTATTGAAGTGACCCACTCTCAGACATGTGACATTTGATTCTAACCATCCAGTTCTGCTCAACTAGAACAGCTCTATGTAGTAAGGTTTCAGCTTATAATCAGTGACTGAGTAAACATTTAAAATACTTCTGGTTTCATCGGTGTAGCATTTAGTGAAGTCACAGGCAGTGGCTTCACTTCATAGGATTTTGCACTGTTTGAGGAACAGTCCTGATGAATTTTCAGAAGGAGCTGAAATTGCATTGACAAGGACCTGAGGTACTCTAACTTGTTGCTCATGCAGCTTTCTTATTTCTATTTTCTTGAATTCATGCCAACCACACAACACTGTTTTTACATGGACGGTGGGGTTATTTTGATTATCACTGCATTTTGGTCTGTCACCCATCGTGTATGTGATTCTATGAGATCTTTGTTTAAAGAATTCCTTACCAGTCTGTTTTGCACATATATAGTGTTTAGCACCTTAGGAAGAATATCTTCTCTACAAGATTGCCTTTTGAGGTTTGGTTTAGTCTTGACCACAAAAATTTTTCAGAGGTTCTCTGTCAGCATTGAGTCTGAGATTTAATTTTCTGTTCCCTCCCTCCGAGCCATACTGGTTCATCAGCAACAACCAGTTGGTCTGTAGAGGCAGTGATAGTTTGCTCATACAGCCAGGTAAGTGCTGCTTAGTTTTGATAGTACAGCTGCAACTTTACTGTGCTTTAGAAATGATTCCATGATTGAAGTTATACGTGGGGTTTTCTGTTTGTTTTCTTGGACTACTGCTCTCTGTTGTCTTTTGTTTGATTGAAGAAAAAAAGAATTGGATTGACTCGAACATGAGATTAAAGTTGGTTTTCTTGAGAGGAGAAAAAGGGACTTTGAATACCTGTTGCAGTTTAGTTTTAACAGATGTGACACCTTTAAAAATGAAAATCAGTGTAAAAATGGTCATTAGTAATCTTTTTAGTAGAAATAGTTCTCCTTTTCATCTTTATGTGAGTGTAACTTAAATGTGACAACAGCGCTGTGAGTCAATCCAGTGGCAACAAACTCTGATGCGGTTTTCTCTGCTGTAATCCAGTAGATTGAGCATGCAATGTCTTTCCATAGGATAATGCATAGTTCTGTAGATCCTGACTTGTAAAATCAGATTCTCATACTGCCTCTTCTCTAGTTTCATGGCTGTAAAACGGAGTTGTACCCCTATACTCCTCAACAAAGAGAGATTGATATTTTCTTCTTTCTAACTTGAAAGTGGCGAAGTGAGCCTGATCCACAAACCATCCAGTTCTTCCATTGCTTCAACTTTTTGTCTTCATCTTCTGTCTGTGTGAATGAGAACTTAGAATTCCTTGACATTCTTGGTATTGTCATCTTTCTTCCCTCTTTTCATTCTAATAGAAAGATGTAAAATCCAGGTGATGATCAGGGGTAATTCTAAACAAAAATAAATGCAATATCACCTAGTATCTCTTTACAGGTAGGATTTTATACTTTGAGCCCCTTTTGTCCTTCCTCAGATCTTCCATTTTCTACCCTCTGTGCTCCAGATACCTGGCCTGATCTCCTTCAGGACTACAGAAGAGCACAGCAGTGAAGGTCCTTGCCTCATGTCGGCGCTAGCTGCTCATTTTACAGAAGTCTCCTAGCTGGAGACAGTAAATATATACAAGGTGAAGTCATAGAACAGTCTTAAACAATAGGACAGCACTTTGAATATTCTTTGTCTTAACATTTTGTCTGATGTTCTCCATTTTTAGCAGATGTTCTCAGTCAGCTGTTCATCTTGACCCTTGTTTTCTCTGAATAGTTCCTGTTAATTTTAGAACCCATCAGCACGTCCCTGTTTAGCTGGATTGTTCTTCCATTGCGTATAACCTTGCACTTGCTTGCAGCGAAATTCATATGTCATCATGTTGCCTTGAATGACCGTTTGACTGCTTATTAAATCATCAAATGGCCTTATAGCTCTTATTTCACCAAAAAACATTGGCAAGGTAAGCGCAGGATTGGAAGAATGCTGAATTACTTGATTGTTGCATGTATGATTTCTTTATTGATTCAAATGTGTGGAAGTAATAGAAGTATCTTCAGCCATTTGACATCTCTGAAATTGCTGATCGATAGAGTTCTTCTCCCTAAATACAGTATTTTGTAGTTTCAAATAACTTGTGCTTCTTTCTGCTTTTGTTGGTAAATAACAAGTGACAAAAGATTTAACAGTTTATTTACATGACTGGTGAATTTTAGTTTAGTTATCCGTGCAGCTAACTAGGAAGTAGAATCTCTCAACTTAGTCGAGCCACTGTGACTCTTGGGAATGCTACTGTATTTCCACCTGTATTGCCAGTTTTTCTAAGTTCTTGTGTTTACTAAAATTCTGTCAGTGTTGCTGAGCTATCTGGAGGCTAGATGAAAACTTGTTTTTTCTGGAAGTCGTTTGAATGGGTGTTTTCAGTATAATCTAGTGTCGCGGATGAAAGTATTGACACGGTAATGATTTAGAAAAATAATTTAGATTTATTAATAACTAACAACTATTTGTCAACACAAAATAACTCAGAAAGAAAAGCGACTTATTCAGCTTCTTAAGATGACAATATTAACTCTAACTTACTTAACGGTACCTTAATTTATACACATATGTACATGCGCATACACAAACCAGACATATACATACAGAAACAAAGGGGTTTGGGTTCGGTAAAATGAACACAAAAGGGACAAGCACACAGGAACAAGGGTAAGGGTACGTACCCACACACACGCACACCCACCAATAAACAGGTGAAATAGAAGCTAGCGCAAAGAAAATTTCCCTCTCGAGTTTAGAGCAAATACTCACAACGCCTTGGCATTCCTCAACGGGCGATAATTGAGACTCGAGCGGGGGGACTTCGCCCTGGCCTTCCGTCTGGAGCAGACGATACCTGAGAGGCGTCCAGCTCAGGGGAGATGCTGGTCACAGGCCGCTGCGATCCAGGAGAGCTCAAAGGGCCTCTCTGGTGGTCGCAGTTTATAGGGTCCGAGATGATTGACTTTTGTCAAATGCTGTCTGGTGCCTTCCGGCAGTTGCACAAGAATTTGAATAATATGCAACCCTGTTATTGTTCCATCTGACCACATCCCAGGCACAGGGGTGTCAGGCCATCAGGAGATGATGGGCCATTATAACCTTTTCCGAGCAATCAGCGGGGGGCAGGAGCCAGGCTCCTCAAGGTTATTCAGTCCTTATCTCCATAGATTGGTGTATGGCTCGGGGGGATGTGGATGGAATCACACCTGGCACCAAGCAGCCCAACAAGGACGGCGGGGAGGGGTAGGAATTGCACCACCACAATTACCCTATGATTTCTTTGTGAATCCAGAGAAGGAGGTGGAGATGGTAAAGCTGAAGGGTTCTTTCTGTGACACTGTCAGGAATTACAGGAGAATATTGTTAATATTATTAATAACCCAATAAACTCCCAGTGCCCCTTGATCCGTCCCAGTTCATCCCAGTCCCCCCCAGAGCTGCCCAGAGCTCAGCAGTTCATCCCAGTGCTTCACGGTGTATCCCTCCTCTCCCGTGTCCCAGGGCTCTTGGACACGCACCAGGGCTTGCACGGGGCTTTGCACAAGTCCCAGGTGTTGCACCCGCATTTGCACCAGCCCCAGACGTGGCACGTGTGTTTGTACAAGCCTGAGCATCTCACAGGCCTTTGCACACGTGTTTGTACAAGTCCCAGACGTTGCACGAGCCTTTCCCCATCCCCAAAGCTTGCACAAGCCTTTGCACAAGCCCCAGCCTTTGCACACCCACTGGCACAAGCCCCACCATTATCCGACCCTTTCCCCCCCCCCCCCTGCCAAGGGGAGGGCAGGGGGTGGGGTGGACACAGGGTGGGACCAGCTCCACTAAAACCAGCAACTCCCAGTTCCCCTCCCCTCTGTCTCCAGCTCCCAGTGCCCCTCCCTGCTCCCAGTGACCCCCAGTGCCAGTGCCCCCCCCGCCGTGCCCCTTCACTTGGCCCCACTCCGGCTCCCCCTGGGTCGCCAGCTCCAGCCCGTGGTGGTGCTGCAGTGGCTCTGCTCCTGCCTCGCCCTCGGGGAGCAGCAGGGGGGGTGCAGTTTGGCAATTTGGGGAGGGGGATTGTGCCCCAACTCCCCCTGAGCCCCCTCAGCCACCCCCTCCTCCCTGCCCGAGGCCTGGGTCCCTTAGGGCTGCGCTGTGTGCCAGCCCCCTGCCCTCGCCCCGATGGGGGTTTTGGGGTGCTGGGGGGAGCGGGGACTGGGAAAGGGGGCTCTGAGGGGGGGGGTAGCCCGAAGTGGGGGGCCCCTTCCCCCTCTTCCTGGACGCGGGGTCCTGCAGGGCGGCGCTGCGCCTGCAGCAGCCTCCCCTCCCTTGAGATGTGGTTTAAGCGGGCGCCCAAGAGGTGGCAAAATCTTCTCATCAGTCCCTGTGCGTGTACGAGTCACCACAAACGCGTTAATCCTCGTTTTGGGGACAGAGACGTCGTCGAGATTTTCAGACATCACTGAATGTCAGAGACCCTTTCCTCCTGGTGCTCTGCTCGTTCCCGGTAGGATTGCTTTGGTTTGTGCCTTCCCCGGGGAGAGAAGGGGCCCGGCTGTGGTGGGTTGACCCCCGCCAGGAAAAGCCCGACCCGGGGATGGAACAGCTGAATTCAGCGGCGGCCTTTGGAGCAGGGACAGAGGCGGTCGGGCCGTGGGAGAGGAGCCGGGGAGGAGGGGTGTGGGGAACACCAGGAGAAGAGAAGGAGGCGCTGAACGTCTGAGTGTAACCGCTGCAAACGTCAGTTCAACAACAAACTTCATCTGTTTGCTGCAGAGCGGAGCTGGAGCCAAGGGGTGACGTTCCCCAACACCGCGCTGCCCAGACGCTCACGGCCACGGGATTTCTTAAAACAAGGCCGTGACTGGGTATTTCCTTGGGGCAGATCCCTCCTGCGCTCCGAGCAGGAGGAGCATCACGGCTGTGAGCGGGGCAGAGGCTGCGCGGGCAGCGGGGACCCGGCTGCTGTTCAGCCCCTGACGCCGAGGGGCAGAGGAGGAGGCGCAGCCGTTCCCCATCGGGTGCCCCACGCCTGGAGGAGGACGGGGAGAAGGGGCGGCCGGTAGGTTCCGGGGAGACTGTTGGAATCTTGGGGGGAAAAATGGAGAACTGGGGGGCCAGTGGGATCTGGGCAGGGGCTAAGGGGATTTTGGAGGGACTAGGGCGGGGGGGGCGAATGGGGTTTGGAGAGGCCACAGGGGTGATTTGGGGTCCCTGAGGGTCCCAGGGGTACCTGACCCCCACCCCCCTCCATGTGTCCCCCCTCATCAGATGCTGCTGCCTCAGGTGTACCCCGAGAGCATCAGCCCCAACTACCTCCAGTACTAGTGCTGGGAGGAACTCCAGGTGCCACTGGGAGGAACTGGGAAGGGGCTGGGGTTCTACCAGAAGGGCTGCTTGGAGTGGACTGGAGGGCACTGGGAGGCAGCTGGGGGCTACTAGGAGGGGCCTGGGGGACTGAGAGGTAACTGGGAGGGTAACTGGGAGCACTAGGAGAGGACTGGAGACACTGGAAGGTGGTTGGGGGCCACTGGGAGGAGCCAGGGCAGTGCTGGGAGAGACTGGGAGGTAACTGGGAGGGAGGTGATGTAGGTGGGGGTAACTGGGTAGTAACTGGGAGCACTGGGATGGGCTGGGGGTCACTGGTAATTGAATGTGGTGGGGGACTACTGGGAGGTGTCTGGGGGTTAAGGAGAAGGACTGGGAAGTAGCTGGGAGGCAGGTGGGGGTAACTGGGAGTAACTGGGTGTGACTGGGAGCACTGGGCAGGCTCTGTACAGACCCTGATGGGCGCCCTGGCCACCTGGGTGGTCCTCCAGGCCGTGGGGATGGGGGACAGCGCTGCCACCATCACCGGGGCCACCCTCACCTGGGTGCTGCAGGGTGAGACCCCCAAACCCCCTTTTCACCCCAAAACCATCCATGGCCCCAGGGTGCACGTTTCACCATCAAATCCCCCAGTTTTACCACAAAATTTCCATGTTTGACCCCCAAATCTCCCATTTCTGACTCCCAAATCTCCCACTTTTGATCCCAGAATTTCCCAGTTTGACACCAAATCAGCCTCAGCACCCCCAAAATTCCTATTTTTCATCCCCAAATGTATCCTGAATGTCAAAATCCCACAGTTTTACCACAAAATCTCCACCAGCATCCCCAAAAGCCTCCCACTTTTTCCCCAAAATTCTCTTTGGACCCCAGAATCCCCCAGTTTGACCCCAGAATGTTCTAGCAGCTAACCAGTGCCCAGTCAAAACCAGCTCAGCTCCCCAGTACAGGAGAGGATTTTGGTGCTGGGAGAAATGGCGACGTGCCAGCTTGGCGGTGCCTTTTCGTGCCCTGAGGTATCTCGGGAGGGGCAGGATGGGCTAAAGCTTCCCTCCTCCTCCTCCTCCTCCTCTCCGGGCTGGGTGCGGGTGTGCGGTCCTGGGGTAGCGGCAGAGGCCGGGGGGGACCCTGCTCAGCACACTCAGGGGGGTCCCCGTGGGAAGGACGCTACGGAGTCCCAGTGGCTTGTGGCTCCAGCTTTATTTTAAAAAATCGTTATTCCAGTACGGCCTTTTTCCAGAGCATTTGGCCTCTCGGAGGCTCATCAGAGCCAGCAGCACAGCGACCGCAGGCTCCATCTTGATCTCAGACTCTGCTCTGTTGTCAGGAGTGAGACGGTCTCGGCTGCCAGGGCCCTGACGGAGAGTTCCGAGTCTTTCCCCAAGGGCAGGAGCGCTGCGAGAGAAGGGAGCAGAGCAGCCGTGAGCCCCCAGTGCCCGCAGGGACCCCCAGGACCCCCCCCAGCCCATGCCAGCCCCAGCCATCTCCTTCCCTGCCAGGAGGAGCCGGTGAGAGAACCAGAGCGCCTGAAGCTGCTGCTCAGGAATGACCCGTGTGCCCCCGACACACAGAGGGGCTCAGGACTGGGCCAGGCCTCAGAGTCATTTTTTCGTTTGCTGTACGAGCAGGTCTAGAGTTGTGTGCGGCCTCAACGAGCCCGTGTATTGATCTGAGCATCCCAGCGTGGAGCCTGGACATCATCAGCCTCCTGGCAAAGGGCGGGACAGGGATGGCTGTTCTTTCCCCACAAAGTCCCTTCCTTTTTGGTGAGAAAACAAAATTCCTCCAATTTCAAGACCTTACTAAAGAGATATGCTAACCTATGTGTTAAGACACAAACAACTTTGTGAAACTGCTCTTGAAAAAAACCTCCTGAAACTGCTCATCTGCCCCTGGAGTATTTTCCTGGGGCGGGGCCGGGCACGGCAGCACCTGCCCGGGCTCTGTCCCTACTCACCATCACAGATGTCCCCCACACTCTCCTGGCTGAGGGTCCTCCGGTGCCGCACAGCAAGACCTGGGGCACAGAGCTAATGTCAGAGCTCTGCTCCCCCTGGGCAGGGCTGTGCCCCAGCAAGGGGGCAGTGGGACCCAGCAAGACCCCCAGCGAGCCCACCAGTGGGAACTGGGGCCGGGCGGCCAGAAATGGGTCCCCGGGGACTCACCGATGAACCTGACGGCCGCCGCCCGCACAGTGGCCTGAGGGTCCTTCAGGTAGGGCAGGCACTGCAGCAGGTATTCGTCCACCCTGCTCTTCCTGTGCGTTATCTGAGGGAGCACAAGGGCACGGGGCTGGTACGGACCCTCCGCAGCCGTCCGGAGCAGTCCCTCCTGCCAGCACCCCCGCTCCCTCCCAGTGACTCCCGTCTCCCAGCCGGGAGCCCCGTGGGGCTGAGGGCCAGAGAGAGCCGCAGGCAGAGGGGGCTGGGGGTGCCGAGACCCCTCCGTCCCGCTGCCAGGGCCCCGCTGGGCCGGGCTCTCCTGGAGAAGAGCCCGTGGGGGCTGCGTGCTGGAGGGCAGGGAAGGAGGCTGCAGCTGGAGCAGCGGGGCTGGGGCAGGGCGGCGATGCAGAGCGGCACAGCCCCCCCAGGCACGGCTGCAGCCCCCGTCCAGCCCACCCCGGGGTGCGGGGGGTGTCCTCACCAAGCACTGTCCGATCAGGTCTGTCTGCCATGTCTTGGCCACGGATCTGAGCCTCCTCCTGCCCAGGAACTCTCCACAGGCGCTGAGGGTGTCCCGGGAAGCCTGCGGAGAAGCAGAGGCTGGGAGATGGCACCAGAGCCCGGGGAGAAGACCTGGCATCCTCCTGCTCTGGGCCTGGCTTTGAGCTGGGGGCACGGGGTGATCCCGGGATTGGATCCCCCTTCATTGCTGGGGCCATCCCGCGCTCTGGGAGCCGGCCCCGACTGAGCAGGGAACTGTCTGTGCCAGGCTCTCTGGCCCTGCTCGTGCTGGGGCTGCAGGGACCCTTCCTGTGGGCCGGGGGGTCCCCAACTCGCCCTCCAGCTCTGCAGCACTGGGACCAGTGCAGCGGGACCCTGCGGTGACACACATTCCCATTGTCCCTCACGCCCAGGCCACCCCCGTGGTGTCAGCACACCCTTCCCCGTGACACCAATCGCTGGTCACCGCACCTTGGCCACGCTCTCCACCTGGTCGCTCATACGGAGTAACAGTGGGACCAGGACCCTCTGTGCTGTCTTCACCATTTTTCTCTTGTTTCTCCCCACCGCGGTCTTCATCACGTCTTTGAAGAGGCGGATGGAGAGCTCCCGCACCCGGCTGCACTCCTGGCAGGGAGGAGGACAGAGGCAGCTCAGCACCAGCCGCTCCTCGCCCACGGGGAGCAGGGGCGTTAGCGTGGCCGGGGGAGAGGAGCTGCTCCGGGATCAGATCCTGAACCAGGAGCCGTCGGCCAGACCTGCAGCTGCAGCATAACGGCCCCAGAGCACTGAAAGGCCACGGAAGAGGAGCGGGGAGAGGAAGAGCCCCAAAAGGCTACGCAAGAGGAGCAAGGGGGGGACCCCTGCCCAAATGCTTCCCGCATGGCCGCACTGGAGGGCAGCCATCTCTCACCATCGCCTCTGCTCAGGCTCCCATGGCAGACTTACATCATCAAAGAGGGGCAGGAGCTTCTCTGCAACCCTCAGAGAGATGAGGTTGGCCTCTTCCCTCTTCATGTGACCCATCATGTTGATGAAGAGCATCAGGGCCTTCATCCTGACATCGGCGTTGGCTTCCAGCAAGTTCTCCATGATGTCGGGCAGCAACACCAGCATTTTCCTTGCCTGTACGGAACACACCAGTCACCTTCTTGTGAAGCAGTGAAGGACCCCCCCCAGGCACCCCCCAGCCCCCTCAGAGCAGGGAGGGTGCTTGGAGCCATCACCCCTCATCCTCCCAGACGGGGCCCAGCCACCGCATCCCCCAGGCCCCGGATACCAGTGTGTCTCCCCTTGCCGACCCCCCGCTCACCGTTTCGGGTGTTTCTGAAAGTGTGATGAGGCCCGTGAGCACCAGCGAGAGCGTCACCGGGCCGGGATGCCTCAGGAACCTCTGCGCATTGTAGAGGGCAGCAAAGTCCTTGTCATCAATGTCGGTGCAGACCAGGAGCTAAAACGGAGACAGTGGTGAGAGACCAGCAGAGCTGCAGGGCTCCCTCCTCCCCACCAGCACGGTCCATGGGAAATGTCTCCTCTCCCCCTGAAACCACCTCCGAGTCCCCACGTCTCTGACCCAGGACCAGCAACCGCCTTGACTCTGGTTTCTGCCCCTTCCCGGGGTCTCCAGGCTGCGGAGCTGGGCAGGGGGATGCAGGCAGGGGGGAGGGCAGAGCGCTGCCGGTGCCGGGACAGGCTTGGTGGGGCCAAACCAGCGTGGGGTGGGCCCGAGCGTGTGGCACAGGGGTCTGGCTGGTGCTGAGCAGGGGAAGGAGGAGGAGGAGGAGGAGGAGGAAGGCAGAGCGGTGGGGCTGGGTGTGGGTCACTCACAGCCAAGGGGTAGATGCAGGCGTCATCCACGGCAGAGCTGAACACCCTGCGCTCCCGGCAGTCCTCCAGCACGCTGACCAGCTCCGGCAAGATGGTGCATAACTCCCAGGGCGTGGAGATCAGCACCTCCCACATGGCCACGGCAGCGCTGCGGAGCCAGAGCCAGCTCGGTCAGTCGGGCTGCCTCGGCTCCTCCGGACCCCGGCCCTGCCCACCCCCTCATTTCGGGGTGCCCGGGGAGGCAGAGGGGGGTGAGGTTCTGTTCCCGTGGGGCAGGGGCTCTGCTGGGGCCGGCTCGGGCTGAAGGGGGAAGCGTGGTGGGATGGAGAGCCCTGCTCCTCGGGGATATCCCGCAGTTTCCCGTGGGTCTGGCAGCCAGAGTCTCTGGGCCACTCTCCCCATGGAAACAAGCCCTCAAGGCTGTCGGGGCCGGTACCTGTCACACGCTGGAGAGATCCTCAGAAGGCTCCTGACCACCTCCCTGGGGCTCCAGCTGGTCAGCAGCAGCAGCAGCGAGTCCAGGCTGTTCCGGGCTGGCTCCGTGCAGATGTGCTCCACATTTTTGTGGATGTATCTCATCACTTTTGGCACCTGGAGGGGACATGGGTAAGGATGGTGCTGCCATTGCCACCCCTCCCTGCTGCCTTGAAATGGGTTTTGGGTGCCTGAGAGCTGTGTTAGGGCAGGAGGGAAGAACAAGACTTGACATGGAAGGACAATCCAGCCACGGGGCACTTACATCCATCAGCCAGGATGCGGGGTCCCTCACAGCCATGTCCACGATGTCACTGCCCATCTGCCTGTCACTGGCATCGTCTGCCGTCAAGGCCTCGATGGCCACGAGGAGAATGTCCGTCCTCTGAGAAGGCTGGAGGTGTTCGCCAGACACCTACGGGAGGAGGGATGGGGGGAAGACGTGTCACTCCGAGCATGCCGACGGTGCTGCACGGCTGATCAGCTCAACCGTCCCTGGGTCCCTTTGCTGCACAAGCTGATGCCGTGGACAAGGGTCCCTGGGAGCTCATTACCTTTGTCATGTTGCTGCTGTCAAGCAAAGAAAGCAACGAGGTGCTCTCAGAATCCCGTCTTGGTTGGCGCTCTGTGAGCTCTGGATCCTCCTCCGGCAGGGTCTCGCCTACAGGTAACAAGGAGAGTCAGTAGACACGCCACCTTCCCAACGAGCCTCCCGGGCGGCGAAGAGCTTTAAATGGCCCCACGCCGAGGAAATGGGGTCCCGGCATCGAGCCAGCGTCGGGGAGCCCTCTACTCACCCATCTGCAGCGGCTGCACGGTGGACACCTCACAGGGCTCTGGAAGAGAGCTGCTCTCCTGGGGAGCCCCCACCTCCTCCCAAACCACCCTGGGGCTGCTGGGGGGTCTCTCTGCCATCCTCAAAAATGGAGGAAAGTGGTTGAGGGGCCGTGGGGGGTTCAGCTTTAGGGAGCGATGGGAAAAGACGTGGGCCGTGCTCAGGAGTCTCCTCGCTGTGCTCCTGCCCTGTCCCTTCCCCGTGTTGTCAGACACCGTGGGGCTGCACTGCTTAGATACGGTGCCGGGGGAGACACAGAAGCGTGTCACAAAGGGGGTCACGGTGACGCGTCACCCAGGCCGGGTGGGGCAGGGTTCCGCTGCAGGGGGGAGGGACCCAGCTCGCCATTGGCCAACAGCTCCTCTCAGGGTGTCCCCAGGCCCCCATCATTTCCCCTCAGCACCTTCCTGCACCCCCCGGCTCGTCCCGGAGCGTTCACACACCCCAGCACAGCCCCCCGAGCACCTGCTTTGGTCCCGACAGAAACACTCCAGACTGCCCTGCCCCACTTTGCGGTCACCCGAAGCGTTTGCTCGCCCGTGTCCAGTTCTGTCCCACGCTCAGAGAGTAGCTTTAATCTGCTACAACAGGGTCCTGGTTTCAGCTGGGGTAGAGTTAATTTTCTCCAGCTGGGAGGAAGCACAGCCCCAGGGCTGTGTGTTGTGACGGCAGGATCTCTGTTCTGTCGGGGGCGCTGGCCGGGAGCGGGCTGGGTATCGGTCGGTGGGTGCTGAGCAATCGCCTTGGGCATCACCCATTTGTACTTTCTGTTATTGTTATTGTTTTATTACAGTCACTAAACTGGTGGTTTTTTATCTCAACCTACGAGTTTTCCTTGTGTCCCTCCACTCACTTTTCCACAGTTCAGTGTTGCAGCTGCCTGCGGCGGGCGGAGGAAGCAAGCAGCTGATTCAACGTGAATGATAGAGCAAGCTTCAACTTTACTGAAAGAAATCACCCCTTATATAAGCACTCTGCAATAACCATGCATACTACTCACAAATCTATTGGATACATGTAAAAGGGTACATTATAATATCCCAGCCCCTTGTGGCATTTCAGGCATGTCACAACATCTTCCCTCTTCTGGCCTGCCTCCTTTCCCAAGGTTGTTTTTACCATCATACTCAAGGCCGTTGTGTACCTCAGTTTCTCTCTTTGTTAACATAACAGTTCCTTGTTAGCGTAACTGTACCCTGGGTTTTTTCCTTTGTTTACCTCAGGTGCTGCGACCAGCTCCTGCACAGACCTATGGCCTTGCTCTCTGCAAGCCGTTCTCCAACAGCTGTCCCTTGTTTTTCCCTGACACCTCGGCACAACTCGGCAGTTTCTGATCTCTCCCCCAAGGCCTGTTTCTCAAAGCCCCGCTGCTGCTCAGGGGCTGCACAGAACTGACAGGCCGATGTCTCCCCTACACCTCTCTGTCAGGTGACCATCCTCAACAAGTCTCACTCTGATGTTTTCTTCAGAGCTCCTCTGGCTACAATCCTACTGAAAAATCCCTTCTTGTTGTCAGACACATCACTGGCCGCTCCCAACTCTAACTGAGCTTTGGCCTCTCCTCTCTCCTCCCTGCGTGTGCGAGCCACGGCTCTGCCCCTTCCTGCCAAGCCTGACCTTGCTCCCAGAGAGGGTGCAATTCCTTTTGCTCTGCAGCTCAGCGAGCAGGTCCCTGCTCGGCCAAGCCCCTTCTGCCCCCTCGCTTGACACCTGACACGGGGCAGCTGCCTGCTCCCGAGCTCCCCAGAGGTGCTTCTGCAACCCTGACCAACACTCGCCGGCTCCCGAGGCCTCACCTGCAGGTTGCCAGGGGCTCTGCTAAGCACCTCCCCGAGGAGCACAACGTTTGCTCTCTCAAAATCCACAGGAGCAACTCTGCTGCCCTTTCTCCTCCTTCCCCTGACCAGCTTCAACTCAACAATTCTGTCGTCACTCTGGCCAAGACAGTCCCCTCCCACCCATGTCCCACCAGCCCTTCTCCACTCACTCCAAGCCAGTCTCGGGGGGCATCTCTCCTAGTTGGCTCCCCGAGTCCTTGTGACAAGAAGTTCTCCCCACAGAGCTCAGGACTGTTTCCGCCCTGCTCATCCCGGCAGGATGGGATTCCCAGCGGGTGTTACTGGGGAGGTGGCAGCTGCCACAAGGACCAGGGTCAGTGCTCCAGAGATTTCTCCCAGTGCCCCCAGATGAAGGGTGCAGTGCTGGTGTCCTGCTGGGCGAGCGGCAGGAGACACCCACTGGGACATCTGCTTTGTTTTCCATCCCCCTCCTCCTCACCGCGAGGCTCCCAACCACGTCCTCGCTGACTGTCAGCCCTGCAGCATCTCACCTCTCCCTCCCCTCGCCTGCCCTACCTGCCCATCCTGCTCCCTCCATCCCAGCACTACAGGCGGGGGCTCCTGCCACCAACCCCCCTGATCCCCAGGCTGTCCCAGCTCTGGCGCTGGACCAAGGCTTCCAGCCTAAGGCACCTGCACCCACAGGCCCCTTTTAACCCTTTTCCTGCCCTGGAGGAGCTGGGGAGGTTGCTGGGAGCGGGGTGTAACCCGGGGAGCCCCGACATTCCATCCCAGGACAGCCCAGAGAGTCCTGAGCAACCAACAGCCACCACAAACCATGGCGCTGCCACCAGGGTGGGTGTCTCTGTGCAGCTCCTGGGCCCCCCCGAGGACCTGGTTCCTGCGTCTGTCTCTGCTCCCCAAAATCCTCACCCCCCAAGGTAGGGACTGACCCCGACCCCAACCCCTGCAGCCCAGGGACGCTCCTGGGGGCAAGAGCGGAGCTGAGTGCCGGCCAGGGCTCCCGTCTCTCTTCCAGGCTCAGCCAACCTGTGCCCACTGCCCGGGCAGGAGCAGCCCTTCCCCGCAGCCTGGGCACCCCCGGCGGGGGGGCACCCCACACCCCCAGGCCCCCCCAGCAGGTATGGCACCCCTCTCTGCTCTGGCACCTCAGCACCTTGGCACTTTCAGCGCCCCGACCACGGGCATCCCAGCGTCCCCATCATTCCCGTGTCCCCTCCCCAGGCAGTTTTCACAGGGGGGTTTGGCAAGCCCGGGTGAGTGTCCCTGCCCTTGCCTGGCTGATGTGTGCCCAGTACAGCCCACTGCCAGAGAATTTACCACATATTGGTGCCATCTCTCCGCTTTTCACCTCGGAGAAGTCAGACTCCTCCCCAGTTTGTGACCCCGTCCCTTTGGCACAGCAGCTCACCCCGTGGGCATCGTCCCAGCCACGAGCTCCCCACATGCCTGGCGCAGATCTGGGGGATGGAGGCCGGCTCGGTGGGTAGTGGGTGCCCCCAGAGGATGCCCCTTGCCCAGCACGGCTCCCTCTTACCCATACAGGGCTGCTGAGTGCTCTGTGCAGCTGCTCCTTTGACCCCCAAGTCTTCTGCTACGAGTGGACCGACGTGCCAGTACCGTCTACCTCCACTCTCGGCCACGGCACCACTGCTCTGCCGGGTGCTGCCCTGGGGGGCCCTGGGGGCTGGGCAGCCCTGGGAACACCCCAGAGCCACTGCAACACCTGGCACCCCCCAGCACTGGTGCTGCTGAAAAACATCCCCAGCTACGGGCACAAGGAGGGGCCGTCTGCTCCCACCAACACCTCCAGCACGGCCACCTCAACGGGGGCACCCCTGGGCACTGACATCGTCCCAGGCAGCGACGCCCCCCCCAGCCCCGGTGCTGACCCCCACGACCAAGGCCCTGGTGACACGGCAGAAGACCTGGTCGTGACCGAGGCGATGCTGCTCCAAGGGGCCCTCAGGCTCTTTGAGTGCTCCCTGGATGCGGTGGGACTCAGCCAGGACTATCCCAGGGGCAGCCCCAAGCCTGGGGACTCTGGGGACACCAATGGAGAGGGGAGAGCGGTGGCCCCAGGCTCCCCAGTGCCGCCGACATCCATCCCCGCCCATGACGACATCGAGTGGCAACTGGAAAACATCTCTGGCAGGGCCACCCCCAAGGGGCCAGCCCCAGGCAGCGACATCCCCCCGGGCAGTGACGTCCCCCCCACCCCAGCGCTGACCCCCACAACCTTGGGGACATGGCGGAAGACCCTGCCGTGTCCCAGGAGGTGCCTCTCGAAGAGGCCCTGAGGCTCTTTGGTTGTTCCATGGACGACCTGGGGGTCAGCCAGGACCATCCCAGCAGCAGCCCCACGCCTGGGGACCCTGGGGACACCGGCGCAGCCACCCCCCCGTGACTTGGCCTGGCTCTCGCTGCCCGAGGAGCTGCTCAGCCCCGACTGCAGCGTCCCCGACACCGCCAGCGCCATCCTGAGCCTCGAGGACTTTGTGGTGGGGCTGGAGGCCCAGGAGCCGCGGGGGGATGCGGGGCTGGAGCCGCCCCGTCCCAGCCGGCCGTGCCAGAGGAGCGGGGCTGGAGCGGGGGCAGAGCACCCTGTCACCGCCCCCCAGCAAGCGCAGGGCGCTGGCAGCCAGGCCGGGGGGGCCGGGGGGAGCAGAGAGTGATGTGGGGAGCTGGGTGGTGGGCGACGAGGGGGGTATTTGGGGGGGATTGTTTTGCTTTGGGGGTGGGGCGTTGAGGGTGGTGTATTTGCGGGGTGGGGTGGGAATGTTGTTGTATTTGGGGGGGGGGAGTGGGATCAGAGCCGTTTGGGTAGGACCTTTTCTGTTGGTTTTTCTCATTAAAATCTGTTTTCTACAAAACCTCTCTGGGCCTGTGTGGGAGGGGGAGGCAGCGCAGGGGGCACCACGAGATGGCACCCAAGGGTGCAACAGCCCCGCTGAGCCCCAAATCAGAGCCGGCGAGCCCCGAAGGGCACCCAGCCCCCCCGGGCTGAGTCACCGCCAGCGGGGCAGGCAATGGTGGGGGGGCGACTCCCCCGGCCCCTTCCTCAGGGCAAGCAGCCCTTTGGCGGGGCAGCCGGGACAGACGGCTCCCTGCAGGACTCACGGACACGGCCCCACGCAGAAAGCAGCACGGAGCCCCCGGCACCAGGACAGACCCTGGGGGGCCAGGGGGGGCACGGGCACACACCCCCGCCAGGGCCCAAGGCCTTCGTCCTCAACACGGCAGCGTCCCCTCCGCGGGGACAGGGCTCGCTGCAAAGCCCTTCCCAGCCTCTCCCTCGCCTCCCACCCCGCTCCGCTCCGCAGCCCGGCATCGCCTCTCCGCCGCAGCACGAGGACCCCAAACCCCCCGGGAACGGGCAGGGAGGAGCTGCCGGCCAGGCTGGGACCGAGACAGGTTTGCCAGTGAAACATTGGAATAAATACACTTAGGCTTACAGAAAACTGCACTCTCCAGTTATAGCACTTTTCTGTATGGAAATTTAAACAAACGCTACCACTAAGCTCCTTTATACGAATATTAGAGCTGATAAGATGTTCACTATTTTGGTTGTGCCGATATCAGTAAGGCAGGAGGTGTGCGTACTGACAGTGCTTAACTTCGGACTGGCTAAAAATATGTATTCACACCGCTGGCCTGTTACAGAGAAATCTTTCTGCTGCCCTTCTGTGGGAATTGTACATTCACTGGCATCACAGTTTCCAGCAGTGAACCATGGCAATATCTGTGTTAACTCTTTGAAAAGAAATAGCAAAGGCAAAATAGGTGAACTGAGGCGTTTGAACAGACTAGACAATGAGAAGAGCAAGGGCCTGGGCATTGATCCTTTTCTGATGCAAAACTGGAGATTTTTCATTAAAGGTAAATTCATGTCAAATAACCTGTCTTTGTTCAATTTAATAAACTAAATTTTGAGAGTGTAGGAGCATTTATGTTTCTGAATGACTAGAAATTCTGTATTTCTAATTGGAATTGTTCTTTCTGGCCTCAGTAGTGCAGGTGGTTATATTCCTAACAAGTGGCACCATTTGTGCCCCTGGCACCAAGGCAGCCGGTGACAGGGGCTATAAATCCCTTTACAGCCTGGTTAAAAGAAAGGGACAAAACCCACGAACACTGATTTAAACACTGCTTCAGATTACTATTCTTTTATGACTAACTAAAGCGGGCTTCATCTTCCCGTGAGATTCCAGTGTTGGCATGATAAGATTCATCTCTCTGAACAAGCTGAGCTGCCCCCGAGCCCCCCCGCGTCGAGGTCAGGTCACTCTCCCCGCCCGCGGTCGTCAGTCCCTCTCGCCGTACTCGTCTGTCCCCCCAGAACCGGCTCCTTTGAGGCTCACAAAATGCTCCTGCAGAACAGAGGTGAAGCTGTTTTACCCCAGAAGGGCTGTTCATGGCCACAGCCAGCCCCAGATTCAGTGGGGCTGGGTCAGTCACGCAGACAGCTCCTGGGTGTCCGGTCTGCTGGATCAGGCAGACTGGCACTTACTGCTCTGCGCCAAAGGCTCCTCTCAGGATACAGAGACGTTTGTGTGGCCAAGGGCTGAGGCCTTGGAGCAGGTTCCGTGGGGATCACGCTCAGCCCTGGGGGACGTGCCTGTTGAGACTGATTTGATCTCACATGCCTCAGCTTCCCCTGTGCCCACCCTGTGATGGATCCACACTGATGGGGGAGGAAACAAGGGATAAAAGTGTGAAAAAAACCACATCCCTCTTATTTATTAGGAAGGAGGCAGCATCAAGCATGGAGGGTGATGTGAGATCATTAGTCAGGCAACAAGGACTGAACGCAAGCTGAGGGAGTGGAAAGAGCAGCCAGGCGGTGCAAGGGAACAGGACATGTCAGCTGTGGTGACGCTCAGACATTCACTTCTCAGTCACTGAGAGCGTCTTGCTCCTGGTGAACCCGCACATCTCCGAACCTGGAGCTTCCTCTGGAGGTTTCGCTGTGCTCGCAAATCCTAACGCAGGTTTTGGTGAGACGCCCTGCCATAGCCAGAGGCTTTCTGCTGGAGCCACCCAGGCCTTACCCGCAGGCAGCGGGTGGGAGCAGAGAGCCGGGTGCCTTGTGCTGGGGCAGGCCCAGGGCACGGTGCCCGCCAGTGTTCCTCCCCCCGCAGCTCCCGCAGCTCTGCCGGGGTGTCCGTCAGCAAACGGCTTTAGAACAGGGATTGCTCCCTGATGAACGTTAATTACAGTGTCGGGGTCTTTTCTCGCCCCCAATTCACTAGAATGCAATTTAGTGTTGGAAAAGCTGCCGTTACTCCATGCAACCCCCAGCTGCTGGCTGGTCTTGTCTGCTGTGTCACAGCTGATCAAAGCCTCGCTGCCTGCACCGGGACATCACTGGGAGCCAGTCTGGAAGCGCCGCTTGGTGACAGGAGCTCACCTTTAGGGCAAGAGCAGGCAGGAGAGCTGACAGATGTGCTGGAGCCGGAGTTAACCGTTAGGGAGATCTGGGAATCTTCTGCTGGATAGAAGAAAGAAGGAGGGCAAGAGACAGAGTTTGAAAATCATGCAAGACTTTCAGAAAAACCCTGGTTCAGCAAAACACAGATTCCTCTGCCTCAAACTTCAAGGCTGTCTCAGCTTAACAGAGTGGCTGAGCACAGCCGTGATGTTATGTAGGGCAAGTCCCCCAGCCTGCACTGGAACGGGCCCTGACACAGAGCTCAGCACTCCCTGAAATGCTCCGCGGGGCTGGGAACCAGCTCCCGGGAAACGCTCTGGTCACCGC
Organism: Athene noctua; assembly: GCF_965140245.1. Lineage (NCBI taxonomy): Eukaryota > Metazoa > Chordata > Aves > Strigiformes > Strigidae > Athene > Athene noctua. Next base: position 1,089,757 of record NC_134059.1, on the reverse strand, counting down.
CTGCCCTTGGTTGGAATTCCCAGGCTGTGAAGGCAGGTACTTTCGATAATGAACGTTATTCTTGAGGCAGCGTCACCTGAGAGTTTTTTGCTTTTTAAAGGAGGATGACAGGTTACTAAAGATCTGTTTCTCCCCATGTAGCACCGTTGCAGTGTGCTGCATACGCCAAACTTTCCTGCGTGACCGCAGAACATTTTAGCTGGTTTAGGTTTATTCTCTGGCCCAAGGAGAAACAGAAGCACCTTTGGGTTTGGTTATTACATCTCATAGAACAGTCTGGTGAACGTGTTGGCCAGACGGACAGAGTTACAGTTAAATATCGTTAGGTGTGGTGAGCTCACCTGTGGAGAGCTCAGCTTTTGTACAGAGATATTTATAAGCATTCGGTTCCCGGACACTTTCACACCGAATGTGGCGCAGACACAACTGCTCCTGCACCTTCACACAATCCTCGCTCGGGATTTCAGCAGAACCTCACCGTTGCTGTGAAGCTGTAGCTGTATTTTGGGGAAGTGGGTTTTGCTCAAAATTCTTCAAAACTCTGACCGGCTCCATTCTGACCTGCATTTCTCTGTATAAGCCTCACACTGAACATTTCTTTGGGTCCTTCAGTCTCAGGACGAGCGATCGTGTGACTGGATGAAGAACATGCTTTGTTCCTGTGGAGACTGAACTCTGCCAGGCCAGCGTGTTTCTGCAGCTCATTGAGGGATGCGGGTTATTTTTGGTGATTGAGAGGACGGGGCACAGATCTGCAGCCTGTCACTGGCGAATTGTCACTCGGTTTACTCCAGTGATGCCCTGACTGAGGGAAGAGAGTTCACTTTGGTACGTGACGCAGGAAGGCTCCTGCAGCAAGAAAGAAGTCTGAAAACTCGATCCTGTTCCTTAAGCGTGAGTTGCAGAGAGCAGGGTTGTTCCTGTGTTACCTTTTCTGTCTGAACTGAGTCAGGAACTCGGTTCCTGGCATTTAAAGGCGCCGCCCCTGCCCTCCCTCCCCCGGGCGGGGGGTGCGTGTCCCCCCGGAGCGGAGCTGAGCTCCCGCGGGACACTCGGCCCCCCGCCCCGCGGTTCGCCTCTCGCCCGCGGAGGGCGGGGAAGCGGCTTCTGCCGGCGGCCCCGCGCTGCCGCTGAGCCCGGCGGGGCGGCCCCGGGACCCCGCACCGGGTGGGGACGGGACACGCGCGGGCACGGACAGACGCGGGGACGCGCCGCACCCGCCGCGACACGCGTGTGCACCCGCGCGGGCACCGGCCCGGAGACAGGCGGGACCCGCGGGACGGCGGGGACACAGCGCGTAGAGACGCGGACAGACACGCGGACACGGACAGACGGACAGGCACGGACACACGCCCGGCCGCACCGTGCCAGACGGACGGGCCGACAGACGGACGGACCGACAGACGGGCGGACGGGCCGGGGCGGCGCCGCTCCGGACGGATCATCCCCCCGCGCCGGGCGGAAACACCGACACCCCCCCGATGGGGGCGGCGGCGGCGCCGCGTGTTCCCGGCCCGTCCCCGTCCGCCGCCGGCGGGCACCGAGCGGAGCCGGCGCTGGAGGAGCCCGGGCGGGTAAGGCGGCCGGGCCGGGCGGGGGGGGCCGCCTCGGCTTCCGGGCGCTGGGGGGAGGCGGCGGGGGTCGCGCCGGGGCGCTCCCGGTGCCGCGGCTCCGCGCCGGTCCCCGGGGGCCGCGCTCCGGTAGCGGCGGGGACGAGCGAGCGCGGCCGGCGCGGGGGGGCGGCGGGCGGGGGGGTCTCGGTGCCCGCGGGGGTCCCCCGGGGCCGCGGCGCTGGGGGGGCACCGCGGGGGAGCCGGTACCGCGGCGGCCGCCCCGCTCCTGGGAGCTGCAGGGGAGGAGCTGAGATGCTTTTCGGGTTTTTTCTTGCCCTTCCTCCCTTCCTCCCTTTCTTTCTCCCTTCCTCCCTTTCTCTCTCTCTCTTTCCCCCTCCCTCCCTCGCCCCCTCCCTCTCCCGGGAGGGCCGTTAACACCGGGGTGACGGGCGGTGCAGCCGTGTGTTTTACACGCGGTTGTATCGAACCTCTGTCGCTGGTCACTAGTTACCCGGGGTCACTCGCACTCGGAGCTGTTGCCCCGTTCTCCCCGCGCTGCAGGGCAGAGGGTATCGCCGGGGTCCTGTAAACTCACACAGGCTGTGGCTGAAGACTCTAGTATCGCTTTTTCATTGTATGGCAACGAAACGTGACTGTTTCCTGCAAAGCCCGCTGCTTTTACCTGACACCTGCCCTGTGGAGGGATGGAAACACAACACGGTGGAAACGGCTTGTGCTGATTTCCCGTGGAAACAATACTGGCTACCTACAGTCCTGCTGGAGTGCGTGTGTATTGATCTGCACCAGGTATTTCTGCATTTGTCGGTTGCTTCTGCGGTATCTGTCAAAGGAAGGGAAGTCTTAAAACGGAATTATTAAGTTTTGGTAAGTTTTGAGAATCGGAGGAGAGAGGCTCCGGTCCGGTCTCTGGCTGAGAGAAGAGCTGCCTGGGGAGCTCGCTCTGTCACCAGCATCAGAGAGTCAGCCTCGAAGAGTTTTGTGTGTGTGCTGGCTGCGGGGAGCTGCTCAGACATGAACATGAACTAACTGCAACATGCAGGTCTGTAGGTAACTAGGCCTGGTTAGACCTGGGGCTCGCAGTTATAAGTAAGAAAAAAGCCTGAGTAATTATTCTCTTTTTTTTTTTTTTTTTTTTTTTTGTGTGTGGTTTTCTGTGGTTTCTTTTTTTTGGGGGGTGGTGGTGGTTTTCGTTTCTTGTTTTTTTTGTTTTTTTGGGTTTTTTTTGAATGGTCTTCCTCCCTCCCCCAGGGTTATTTTTCTGCTACCTCTTCTAAAAGCGCAGGGTGGAGCACTCCGTCAGGGTGCTGGACTATGAGAATCGATTTGTTTAAGCCCACAGGCTGTATCCATTTACACACCTGAAGATCTGGCTGTGGTTTTAATCCTTGCCTACCTGAAGTCCTCGAGGAGGCCCGTTGTGGATATGGAGCATAGGTGGGGGTTTTTTGTTTCATTTTACAGAAAATTTAGTGGAGGGTCGTAGACGGATTTAGGGTTCCCCCCCCCCCCTTATTCTACCTTTTTAGATCCTGTAGTCACAAAAAAAAAGTAGTGAGGGAAGCTAGGGCTGTACCGATTACTTAAACCTGCCAGTAACGGGGATTCCCTCCCCCTTCTCAACCTCAGTCTGCAGAGCAAAAAGCAATCCTCTCGTCTGATTGAATGTCTCACTCCTTTTTCGTGCTGGAGGTCGCGGTGATTCTGGTCACGGGAACTGGCCCAGCAGTCTGCTGCGGGACACAGGGAGTGACTCCCTGGGTAGCTGTGACGGATCTCTGGGGCGGTATGTAGTTGTCTGGAGGCATTGTGAAATGTCAGGAGCAATACACAGAAACCAGGGGTTCAGCAAGGATTTTTACCTGAGTCTTTGAAATCGCAGACCTTTGAAATCTGACCGCTTGGGTTAGAGAAGGCAGCAGGGACGCTTAGTTTTGGGGGTGGCTGCACTGGTACACATCAGTCCTCCAGTAACATAAACGTTTGCACTGTTATTCTTTTCCATTTGTGAAAATTTGTTGGAAATACTGATTTTAAAAGGTTTTGTTTTTTTTTTTAAACTGTAAACGTTTTCAGGTTCCTTATGCCCCCTCAGGAAGGGAGGCCAGTTCATCCCGGCAGAAGAGTGAAGCTGCTTTAACACGAGTGTTGCATGGCTCTGGCAAGAACAGAGCGCAGGTGTGGGGATGTGTAGTGCTGGTGGAACAGAGCTCTAAGGGGGTTCCTACATCAGAAACATCTTTTACTGTTGCCGCTGTGGGATTAGTGTTGGAAAAACAGAAAGTAGAACTTGTGTGAACTGTTGGGACAGGGGATGGTGTGCTCTTTGTTTATGGCAAAGGTTTTCCAGTAAAGCAGAGTAAGCCCAGTGTCTGGGCTGCAGTTGTGCAGGAGACTCCTGTCAGCAGGGCGGTTGGGATTTGGTGAGGATGGTGACTGAGCTTTCCATGAAATGTGCTCATCATCCCTTGGGAGCGATATTGAAGGCACAGGGGCTGGAGGATTCTCTTCTCACCTGCTCAGAGGTTAAAATCACTGCGTGGTTGCCGCACTGGGACACAACCTGGCATGTGAACAGTGAAAACTGTAATGCTGTCCGAGTTCACCTGCAGGAAGAAAGCCTGTGAAAGGGCGAGAATGGCATTTCTGCTGATGTGAACTGGTGAGACAAGCGTGCCTGCAGTAGAGAACTTGTTGTGGGTTACATGCTTGGAGGAGAAAGCGAGGTTTGATGTGACCACTGCCATCCTGGCTCCCAAGTGAGCGAGTGAACTGGTGCTGAGTTACTCGGTGTCGCAGGCAGAGCTGGGTACCCGCCGTGGTGGCAGATCCCGCTGGTACTGGTTATCAGGAGGGGGATGCCGCCTGCTGACACCGGTTGGTTTCTTCCTCAGGGAAGGTGAGGTGTGATGTAAAGGTGCAGCTTTCCAACATGTGTCTTCAGTTTCACCAGTAAAGGGATAAGTAGTTGTATTTCAGAATGTGTTTTGATTTTAGAGATGTGCATTTCTGAGGGGAAGGAGCATCCACATTCCCTAACTTCAGTCACAGAACTGGGATTCTTGTGTTAGAAGCCTATTTTTCCTCTATGGTCGACATAGAGGCAGACAGAGAGGCTTCTCTGTAAAGCAGTTCAGAACATCTACATTGGATTCCTGCCCTGAATTGCTCCCTGATGGAGCCCACTGTTCTTCACAGAAGGAGCTTAGGGAAGCTGGATTCATAGTATACTCTTAAATCAGATATGGTGGAACTCCTCTAACCAACTTAATTATATGTATTTACATTCTATGATGGAAAACCACCTAAAATTCAGTATTATGACACTAAGTCTTTCCTTTTCACCTTAGAAAAACGTTTCCATAAAACACTGGTGACCATCAGCAAGTCTTGCAATTACTGTGGGATGGTGCTTTCAGGATTTCTCAGTGTAACGTTATTATTGGCAGTGACAAGCTGCAGATGCCTTTGAACATCTCATTCCAGATGGGATCCTGCCATACACTGTTGTGGTACATGCTTGAAAATATTTATTATGACAAGGGGGCAAAAAGAACCTTGTCAGTTGTAATGAATATGCGATTGTGTCTTTTAAATTACTTGGGACCGTAATCTGCTGGATCGGATGATGAAACAGGCTGTGGGGTTGGGTTGCAGCGATGTTTTTGCAGAACACTTTGATGGAATATGTTGGGGGGTTTTTTTGACAAACATTTTAAGGATATTTTCATCTGTTATTTGGAAACCAATTATTTTAGGGTGAAAAAAAATTAATCTGCCTTCACTTATATTAATATATTAACAGTCCTTTCTGTCTTCCGATTTAAACCGCTAGTATTTTCTCGAGAACAGGTATTTTGTGCAAATAATCCCATTTTGCCTTTGAAATACATTACTATGAGTATGTTTAAATAGAAATGTTCATCCCACATCTGCGGAGTATTCTTTTTTGCTCATTATTCGCAGAACTAGTCAGTCCAGTAAGATTCAATTGTACAGACGCTCCTGATGTTATGCCAGTCTGTGGGGACAGACCAGGGAGCGACAGTCCCCTGTGCTCACTCATCCGCAGACACTTGCATTTGCAAGGGTGAAATTCAAGCAGTTGTATGTGCCGCTCGTTGCCCTCAGTATAGATATATTTGCTCAGAAATATTAAAAACGTGCTAGAGATACTTGGGAAATTTAGAAGAAAACCAGGAAAAAAAGTGCATTGCAAAATTACTTGGGTCTCACTGATTCTGTCTGGCAACTCTAAAAGCAGAAAGCATGGGCTGGCAGGGAGGGTGAAAAGTGTGCAAGTTTTTTTTCTGCTTTTGTTTGGAAATAGAGTTTTGAAAAATTTACATTTTTTTTCAGTGTGGCTTTTTTTTAAGAAGAGTCCTGCAATTTGTAAGACGGCGTAGTGTTTTCATTTCATTGTAGATCGTCTGTCAGTAAGAATTTGGAATGCTCCGCTTACTGTTAATATGTACCAGTACAGATATTGCTTACAGAAGTCGTCGATGAGTGGCATATTTAATAAAGTCTAACTGGGTGATCATACCCTAGTAGTGTGTGTTCAGCTTAGCCCGTTGTTAGGAGTTGTTTAAGGGGTGTTTGCTCCCCGGTGGAAGGTTTAAAATCTCTCTGAGGCCGTGTGAGCACGGTGTGTGAGGCTCTGCCCTGTGCTGCAGGGACAAGCCGGGAGATGCGGCCCCTTCCCACGAGCCCTTCTCTGTGCAGCACCGGCCGGGCCTTCGCAGAGCAGGGCCTGGGTTTGATGGAGCCTGAATTACCCTGGTGTGAATGTCTGTACCGAGGGCACCTGCCCGTCCCTGCAGCGGAGTGTCACATCACCGCTGCAAGGGCAGCAGCCGGGGTTGAGATGGAGAGCGCTCGGAATGCAGCGGAGAGGGGTTTGTAATCCCCTCATTGGAATCTATTTCTGAGTTACTTTTCCCACAGTCATTCAGTTTAGAGCTGTGTCTGTAAGTTGCCTTTTCCTCAAGTGCATTTTCACAGGTTCTTGGCTTCTCAAGAATGAGGGAAAGGCAGATGTCGGTGGGATCCGCACGCTGACCGTGAGCTGCCGCGCGGCCAGAGCCCGGCCAGCGCTGCCGTCAGCCGGCCGTGGGGCTGGGCTGTGGGGCTGGGGGATATCCAGTGGGTTAAAGTCTCATCAACAGCAGCTCGAGGCTGGCACCACCTGTGTAAAATGGGCTGATGCTCCTGCTTTGTCTCTGTGGGTGGAGGTGAGCCTGTGGGGTTTGTCATCTCTGCTAGCATCTGCTCCCAGTCCCTGCTGAACAGAGCACCTTGGCTCAGGGACTTTTCTCATGCATGTTAGGTGATGACTGCTGGGAGACCTGTGTTGTTACTTCACTTCAAACTCGTTGTCAACCGAATACCCTTGAATATTGGAGCATTTTTAAGAAAGAAAAGAATGGTAGAATTTTTGTAGCTTTTTTTTTTCTTCAAGCAATTGCAGTAGAATCCTAAAAGCATAGATCTAGAATAAAAAGAACCTGATTTTGTAAAACATGGCAGAAAAAGAAAGACAAAGCATTGAAGAAGTGGTCATAGGGTTTGGAACTGGCCTTGTTTTGGTTCTGTTGTTTTGACTTACCGAAAATATTCTGAAAATAAGTATTTAAAACAGTGAGTGGAAACATGCATTCTACTGATTATCCTTAAAGATTCTGTAAAAGTGCAGGGAAATTTTATTACAGCTGTGCTCGTAGAACAGGAAGAGGAAGATGTATCCTCAGGATATTGTCCTGTACTTTTGGAGCGTTTTTGCCAGACTTCCAGCAGTAAATGTGATAAAAGCCTCCAGACATTCTGTTTGAGAGCTCTGTCTTGTGTAATTCTCCTCCCATCCTCAGCCTGGGCCGAGGGCAGCTGGGGGGGAGGGGGGGGGGAGCGGGGCAAAGGTTGGCAAGAACATGTTTTTTTTTTTTTTTCCCCTGCAACTTTCTCTGTCAAATGGCCCTCAAGAAAAATGGCCTTCACTTGTGCTTTAGACCCAGAGCCAGCACGGGATTCATCAAATGCATCTGTTCTCTAAGTGCAGTGAAAGGTGGGGAAGGAGGGAAGAAAACAGGGGAAAAAAATGGAGTTTATTTTTTGTGGTTTTTTTTTGTTTTTATTTGGTTTGTTTCTGTTTTGGTGGTGGTGTGGATGTGGGGTGTTTTTAATAACTATTTCAGTTCTGTGATGTGATTTATTCTATGCCCAGGTAGCACCCGTGCCCCAGGAAAGGGTGAGGGGGTGAGGCCCCTGGGTGGGAGAGGAGGCCAGAGCCCATCTGGGGGGCAGGAGGGGTTGAAGTGTCTCCCGCTGTTGGCTGGGGGTTTGGCAGGCCTGACAACAAACAAAAAGGAAAATCAATGTTGTGTTCTGTTTCTACCCTTAAGAAATACTTTAAAATGGAAAAAAAAAAAAACAACCAAAACCGATGAATGTATTTCAGTGGTGAAAACAAGGAACCGATTCACACCGCTGGATGCGGCCTGCAATCCCCTTCCTTTCCGTTTTGAGCATTACTGCGGTACACCGCTGGTGAGTGATGAGCTTTCTCCGTGGAAAGCAGCATGTCCGGGCAGCAGCGTGGCAGCCGCAGGAATTTCCAGCGGGTGCCCCAGCTGAGGAGGTAGATCCCTTAGGGTGGAGGCTGCAGCCCCTCCAGATGTTGCTGTGACCCCTCCGCGGCTGCAGACCGGGCTGCACTCTGTGCTGGGCTGCAGAGCCCTCCCTCAGCTGCCTCGGGGACAGGACTGCGCGGAGGGCGGGGGGCTCCCCGGGAATTCCCTGTCCTGAGACATCAGGGCTGGTCTGACCCGTGCTGTTGTGTTCCAGGGCATCGCCAAGCACGGCAGGTTCTGCTGGGGGCTCCCTGCCAGGTAGAATTCCCGTTTCTTAGTTTGAAGGACGCTGTTTCAGCAGCCCCGTGCAGCTGTGTGAGGTGTCTGTACACAAGCCCTTGAGCTCGCTCACGGGGCTTT